>NC_089683.1:102281973-102611140 GCF_031753505.1 Anomalospiza imberbis
AAAACAATGCAGAAACTCATTACAAATCCTTCAGCTATTGTTAGTTCAGCGCTGCACTCAGGTGCGCTCTGGGGTGGGGCTGCTCCCGCCGGCCACAGCCGGCTCCAGCAGCCCCTGCCTCTTCTCACAGCTTCGTAGAACCCCCTCCTCTCCTCAGAGCTTCAGAGAGGAGCTCCCAGTCTCTCCTCACACTCTTCAGAGGGCTCTCTCTTCTTCTCACAGCCTCAGGGAACCCCTTGTCCCTCACAGCCCGGGTAGCCTCGTCCTCCCCTCACAGCCCGGGCCGTGCCCCTTCCTCCCCTCACAGCCCGGGCCGTGCCCCTTCCTCCCCTCACAGCCCGGGCCGTGCCCCTTCCTCCCCTCACAGCCCGGGCCGTGCCCCTTCCTCCCCTCACAGCCCGGGCCGTGCCCCTTCCTCCCCTCACAGCCCGGGCCGTGCCTTCCTCCCCTCACAGCCCGGGCCGTGCCCCTTCCTCCCCTCACAGCCCGGGCCGTGCCCCTTCCTCCCCTCACAGCCCGGGCAGTGCCCCTTCCTCCCCTCACAGCCCGGGCCGTGCCCCTTCCTCCCCTCACAGCGCGGGCAGCCCCGTCCTCCCCTCACAGCCTCAGGGAGGATCCCCCTTCCTCTCCGCACAGTCCAGGGCAGCCCCTTCCTCCCCTCATAGTCTCAGAGATGAGCCCCCCATCTTCTCCTCACAGCCTCGGAGAACCCCTCCTCTCCTCACAAGGAGAATGATGCCCAGGCACCCAGAGCCGGGCAGGGAACAGCAGCTTTAGTGGTCCAAAACACTGAGAAATCCCCCAAAAATGGGTCCTGAAGGTTTTCATGCAGAAGGGCTGTCAAGCCACCCCGTTCCATGTTAGCTGTGACAACCTGCACCTTGCCACCCACCCTTCCCTCACAAACCCCGGCCAGGTGTTCTGAGGTGACTCCTGACATCCAGCAGCCCAGGAACCACGACATCTTACACTTCTAGCAAACATTTGGGTTCAGTGATGCTACTTCCCAGACAAAAGGGATCATCCATCTTAATTAACTAAATTGAAGTGAGCAGCTATATCAAATGAATTAGCAACACGTACATAATCCCATCACATGTATTCTTGGAGTATCTGCACCTTGGCTGATGGATTTCTCATTAACACAAATGTACTTTAGCCCTGCTTATAATTGAAACCTCGCTTCTGGCCAGCCACATGTCTGGGAGAGCCAGGAGAACTACTTTTTCCATGTTCACAAGCATCCCTGCCAGTCCTTGGTGTCACCACCTGATTAAGATCTCTGGCACCGCAGGCTCTGCCTTGGCACGGAGGAGAGCATCGTCTCACCACGCCTGCCTCAAAACGTGGAGTTGAGGTTGAAGGCAGAAGAGGAAGAACAGCAGAGGTTCCATGCACCAAACTGACTTTTCTGCAGATCAGCTGGTTTTCCCTTAGTAGAAAGGCACAATTACCTAATTTGATCAATCAAGAACACAAAGTACTTGAAGCTACTGTTCCTTCCAAACCTTGCCTACATATTTGAGCAGCAAATGTGAATTAAAAAGCCAGACATGAGTCCCTGGTTCCACCAATCCCTCCTTGAGCAGACAGAGCTCCTGAGCTACATAGGGAACGTGTGAACATGACACGAGTTCACACCTCGGCCAAACCAGGGCAGATGCTTGGGAAGCAAAAAAAAAACACCCCAGTACCCTTTTTAATACTTTTCTCTGAAACAGTTGTTGTGTTTTACTGTAAGCAAAATCACGTATTCTTCCCTGTGCTCAGCCTCAGAAACTGCCGAAGTATTTCTGCCAATCATTTCCAGGGGAGCCCAGCCTGCAGCAGCCCTCAGCATGGATGATTTCAGCACGCATGGTAAAAGTTTAACAGCATTAGAGGCTGCCACAATGGAAATTGTTGGGCATCACTGGTTTCAGTTAAAATAATGAAACTTGCTTGAAAGCTAGGAGCAGTTTGATGCAGTAGTTTTTACATAATAAAGACCGTTTTTTGTGAAACCAAATTGTTTTACAGCTGAATGTTTTAACTTTCTGAGTTAATCTTGACTCGTATGTTTTATTCTCACCATATCACTGTATTTCATTGTTTCAATTCATATATATGATACATGCAAACAAATGTTAATACATACCATGTGTGCAAACTGTTACACCCCAGTGAGCTTACACTGTTACACTTTGCAATATGATAATAGAAAATCACTGCTATCAAACTTTGTATTTTCAAATTTCAGAATCAAAATGTTTTGACGCTTCCAAAGTAAAACTTCTCAGAATACTCCCTACATGGTGAGTGCCCAACACACTCCAACTTCATTGAGTGCCTGATTTCCCAATGGGGTGTGCAAACTCATTTTGAAACTTCAAATTTTGTTTTAATAGAGAAAGTTCTACTTTCCAACCAATTTTACCAATAGCATATGACACCTAAACAATAACTCTGAGACTCCAAAATCCAAAGTGCTTGAGTAAATAGGACAATGTCTGAGAAAATGGGGTATCTGGTCAATGAGAAAAAAAAGTGATTTTTTCATATAACATTCAGAATTCTAAGATTTTGTTTATTTTTAATTCTGGACAGTTCTGGCCAGGAAAAAAAAAAATTAGCAATGCTGCCATTAGACAGTTTTTGCCATCAGACAGCACCTGTGTTGCTGTCATTCATGTAGCAGTAAACTAGAAAGATTTTAATGTTGTCTTGTTAAACACTAGCAGATCCCTCCCCATATATCTGTGGCCTTCCCCAAGGTTCTCATCACTGACTCTATCCCAATCTCCATTATCTAAGAAATGGAGCACAAACCGTGACCACAAAACAGACCTGGAGCTTGTTATGAGACATGCAGGGTTCAAAGGAAAATCAAATGTCCTCAGAGGAATAGCCAGAAACCTGGTTTTGGGAAACATGTCTGGAGGTCCTATTGGTATGGAGGGAGACTGCTGGAGCTAACTGAGAGTGCCTTGGGGCAGAAATTCTCCTGGCTTTATCTTGTCATTCAGTTCCAATGAGTTCTTAGTTCCTTCCTACATTTACTCCTTTAATATTTTACAGACGTCTCCCTTATGTAAATGTTCTCTGGACATTGTGTGCCGTTTATTTAGAGCAGGTTATTCCATACACAGCTCCAACAGTGCCTGCTGGTAACATTCACTGCTGCCGCCAACAATTCTTGAACCAAGCCACTATCTGCATATTCTCCTTTGGGCTACTAACAAGGTCCTCCAGTGCTCATTCTTCTGTTACTGCCACCCAGACAGTTCCTTTAGACTTTAAAACAAAATTATTAATCTGGGAGAAAATAAAAGCCATGTGGGACTGTTGTGCTGCTGGCAAGTATCATCCTAAATCCACTGCAGTCAGTGGGATAGATTTTGACATCCTGTAAATGGTCACAACAGTGCCAACAAAACGAAAGCTCTTCTCCAGGGTCCAACCTACCAACACTACTTTCCTGCTCAATATCCTTTTTTTAAAATCTAATATCAAGAACTTGAGTTTATCAAATCCTCTGGGCTGGCAGCTGTGGTTATTAACATGAGACTGCGGTCACCTTGGAACAAAATCCCATATGCCTTTGTACACACTTCCTTGGAGGTGCAGCTCCTCTCTCCTGCTTTTTAGCTGGACAAGAATTGTTTACTCTCAGCTGCATCTGCTCCAACAACAGAGACAGAGATATGCAGCTCTCCTGGACACCTGTGTCAGATGATTTCTGCCTTCCAGGCCAATAGCTCAATACTCAAACCTCAATTTCCAACATGATTGCTACATATCCCCTTTTTTGTGATTAAGGCTTTTCTGTGGGCAGACTGTTGTCCATTTCTGCTGGAGAACAGTTTATATCAGCAACTCCCTATGTATTGGGGTGGCAGATGATGTCTTAACTTGCCATAAGCTGCTGTTTCAGAAGGCTTAATAAACTCAACTGAACAACAGCTGAAGAAAGGAAGTAAGAGATTAAACAGGCTGGTATTTCTACCCCCTTCTGCTTCCTAAGAAAGAGGAAATAAAAACCAAACAAGCAGTGGCCCAAACTGGGGCGCACACATAGTCCTCCCCATTAACTCGGTGTTTGTCTGTGTTACCTATGAACCAACATGGTTTCAATTTAGCTTCTTATTAATCTCGTGCATTTCTTTCAACTGCTATTTTAAAAATAGAAACTTCATGTTGAATATTTTAATAGCATTATGTTTCAAAGGCAACAAGCTGCTGTACTGCTTTTTTTTTCCAAAAACTTTATTGCCAGATGTAAGTATGTGTGATTAGTGATATTCTTTGTAAGTATGTGTGTTTATTGATATTCTTTGTTTTCCCACAGGTTTCTTTTTTCCTTATTGAACAACATATCTGTAGTTAAGCAGCTCCATGAAAGTCTAGTGAGGTCTATGAGAAATGACTTGTCACCAGCACACAGATCCATCTCATCCAACTTCAGGTACTTCGCTAAACTGCTTAAACTAGGAGTTTCCCTATCCTGAATTCCCTTTATATTCAGTAGAAATGACTGAAGACATTTAGGTACTTGCATCCCACCTAAATTTCTGAATAGCTTTTGGGAAGTTACAATTTTTTCTCCACTGATTACTGAGGGCTCCCAAGCCCAAAAGAATTAGGTCTCCAACTTGAACAATTGACTAAGAATCTAATGTAAATTGGGATGAATCCAGACTCAGGGTCCTCAGAAGGACCAGGAAACAGGTAGAAAACCTGCCAGGAGCACAATTTTGTTTGAGTCCATGTATATAATTTTAAACAAAGCTAATGACTGTTCTGCAGTTGCAGTAGACAGCCCCATCTAAGTGACTGTTTTAATGGTCTTTGGGTAAGAACAGAAGCCAAATACAGTCAACAGAAATACAACTCAGGTTTTGGTGTGTTTTGGTGCACATCAGGTTTGTGTTCAGCTCTGCTCAGCCTTCTCCCTCCCTCACAGAGGAAACCTCAAGAAACCATGCCACAGAAGGCACTGGTCTCATAAAAAAAAGGACTGACTTCCTCATGGGCAGAGACAAGGCTGCTAAGAAAAATCAGTATTACCACAGGTGAGGGAATATGGGAATGTAAAAACAGCAGCAAATTCCCACCCAACATTTTTGCAGTTGGAAGCAATGGCAGAGAATAGAACTGACCCTGGGGAACTAAAGGAAATCTTCACTTACAGCTGTTGGTTAGGTGGGTGATCAGTGATCACAATGATCATAACATTTTACTAGCAGTTGAGGAGATCCCTTCCCACCCACATCTGATAGTTCCCATCTCTTCAAAGAGGCTGCAGCAACAGAAACAGCAGATTCAGCATCCAGCACAGCTTCTTCCACCACCAGTAGCTCTGCTCCAAGGTTCTGGCCCTACCACCATCACATCCAGTAACTCATTCCCACCACCCTGCCAGGTGTTTCCATTCCTTTCCTTGTGCTAAATGCCAACTCAGCTGTTTATGTAGCTGTGCTCTGAGGGAGCAGAAATTTCCAATGGGGAGATGGAAGCAATAACCTTGATTTCTATCAGTGTTTTCAAAGAGTTGCCAGGGGTTCTTCCAAGGTAAAACAAACAGCCCTAATCTCCAGCCTTACAGCTTCCCCAACACACAACTGGGACAGCTAATGGAAGCATGTTCTTTCTAATATATAGGAAAAATCCACCTAATGGGACTGATCCAAAGCCTATTGGAAATCAGTAAGTGGACTCCCACTGACTTCAGTAAGCCTTGGATCTGCTCTACAAAGCCAGGCAGCTGCAAAAGCTGCTAGAGCCAAAGGAAAATATTCTGCAAAGGAATGGTGGCCCTGTGGTGTGGCTTCAAGAGACTTTGATTCAGTCTTCAGCTCTACCATTCCTGACCCTGTGCAAATCATGTTAGGTCTCCACATGTCAGCTTACCTTTTGTAGAATGAGGTATGCAGCCTAACGAGCTCACGTGTGCAGAAATCCAGGGATGTCTGGAACAGGAGACAAACACATGGAGACACCACTTCACGTCAGCAGATGGAACCCTTCCTCTGCCCCTCTGTGGGCCAAGTAAGGTCTGTTACCCCCACAGCAGGATACAAAGTGACCCCACCAGTACCCTCACGTAGTCCCAGCTCTCTGAGGGCACTTGGAAGCTGCACCCACAGCTTGTGCCAACATAACCTCAGCAAACTGCCTGGAGGCCGCGATGTTTGGCCAAGGCTCAGCACAGGCTGCCCAGGCCTTGGCACCAATGCTGAGCTCCAACTTCCCATGTCCATATTCACAGCAATGGCAAGAGGCTTCATGTAAAGACTGTTTGTGCAGGATTACAGGAGCTGCAGCCCACAGCAAACACAGCTGTACAACTCTGATCCAGCCAAGCACACAAGCATTTATCTGAGTGAAGTGTGTGAGCAGACCTATCAAAGCCAAGGTAGCACACAGAGAATCACACTCCTGGACTGGAGGTTTGGGAGAGGTAAGCTGTATTTTCATACAGTTTCAAGGAAGCCTGACAGTCTTAACATTATTTACACACTTGTGCAGAATATCCTCCTACCAACAGCTGGGGCTTCTGGCAGCCAAAGGCAAACCATCTATTGTAATACTATTCTTCTGTTGTAGGAAACAAACTCTTCCAAGCAGAAGAAATTTTTTTTTTAATTACCCAAGCAAAGGCACAAATTAAGCCCCAGAAATTAAATACTGAAATAATTTTTACGGCATAGAAAGATCAAGCTGCAAACAAGCTGCAAAAGCCATTAGTAATTTAACATTCCATTATTCCTTTCTTTCCAAAGTGTGATTCTTTTCTTCAAGCCAAGCATACTTTGCTGGGACCAAACCTTCACATTAGATTTCCTGTGCTGTGGACATGATGAGATAAAGCAGTTTCTTAGGATCAACAAATCACTTCATTAAATAAGCCCATTTGTAAATATTCTCAACAGCAATTAACATCCTGGAGTAAGGAACTCATTTGAGGCTGCATTCCTCACCCAGGCAAGACCTCCCCTCTAACATCGGGACTGCAGGAGAGGGTCCTAACTTTAAAGGACAGAGAGAAGCCATCCTCGCTCTCACCATTCCCTCCACATCAGCTACTTTGGTTCTTCTTATCAGAAAAAAGGAGCCAAAGGTTGGACAGAGATGCTTCCCCTCAGTTCTCAAGCCTTGTGAAGAATGGACCATGCAGTGGTTTTCCAGTTGTCTCTCAAGACCCTGGGAAGCAGGAGAATTTACAGCATTTCTTCTCAGCAGAGTGAACACAATTGCTGGTGTCACCCAGGACCTGGGATGCCTGGATTTTTGCAGTACCAGCAGTTTATGACAAAGGTATTGTCACTCCTGGGAAGTGAAGGACATAGAAATTCTAGATTGAAAAATTGGAATGGAAAAGGGTTTTTTCACACCCTCTCACCCCATGTAAGGCTCTGCCTGGAAGTGAAGCATTGCATTGACTGGTAGGGTTTTAGTACTAAACCCCAGTGTCAAGGTGGTCCCTGATGAATAAAAATATAAAGCAGAAACTCAAGATGCATTAGAGAGGGTTACTTTGGGTTTTTCTCTGCAGATACTAAACAAATACATCCCATTAAGATGCATTATAATTCTCTGGGTTTTAACAAGAATACACAGGCACCATTTTGAAATTGTAACAATAAAAGACAATGTGCAATATTCTTCAAAAAAAAACCCAGCTTTAGTTCTATTCTTGTTGAAATGAGCATTCTCATCTTGTTTGAGTAACCTGATACTACAATGCACAAAAAAAGTACAATATGCTAGAACAGAAAATGAACAAAGTATCAAGATACAGCAATTTATGTCGACTCAGCATCAACTTACCCATAAAACTACTTCTGAATGCTTTATAGGTCTCTAACCTTATAAACAAATCTAGAAATAACCATAAAGATGCAGTTCTTTAAGATATTTCCACCTTTGAAAAGACCCTCCATTTTTTGTGGGGAAAATCTTCTCCTTGCCATTCAGAAGGAGCTAAATAAATGTGAGTATAAGAACTGATTATAAAAAGCCTACTGAACTGGAGTAACAATAATGCTTCAGTCTTGAAAACATAGAAAGTAAATGCAATTTTATATTAAAGATCTGAAAACAAACTTAAGGCTATATTTTCAGGGGAAAAAAAACCAAAAAACTTTGATCTCTTTTTCTTTCCAGGGGGGAGCCAATATCAACATGAGTGATTTTGTACTATATTCAGGAGTCTTTATGTGGGTTAATAATGTTAAAGTTATTCCACTGCTTTTTCAAACTTTTCTGGAATCAGCTCCTTGGTGAAACAGGGCCCTATTGAATACTCTTGAATTTGCATAGCATGTGCAAGACATTTAGATTTATATTCCATGTTAGGCTTGTGTGTTTAGAGTTTACTCAGGCATATGCAATTCATTGGCTGTATTGTTATCTTCACAATGAACAAGCACACTCACTTCATCTGCAAGAAATACAACTTCAAATGGAGAAAATTAAATTTCCATGAGAAAACGTGTTCCATGAAAATTTCCATCAATGAAGGCTTAGCTCAAATATACTAAGGTCAAAATACTTTGATTTGAGCCTACCTGGGTACTGTGTGACTTATGTAGCAAAACTATAAAATCATTTGGAAATTATTATTTTGGAAGTGCTGCTGCAATGACAATTATTCACATTACAGTCCTCCCTAAAAGCCTTTGGTGTTCATGATCCTGTTGTGTTTGGTGATGAATTTGCCCACATAAATCGACAGATTCTGCCTTGAAGAAAAGTTGATGCTGAATGCAAAAAGGCATCTACAGAAATATGTAGTCAGTGTTTGGTTTGATATTTGTGAGACACCACAGCTCATGTCCCGTTTGCTGTCACCACCAGAGCATGCTGGGGTGGTCTCCAAAGAGGGATTAACATTGGGGTCACCTTGTGTGCCTTCAGTACTAAGCAGGAAATCTGGGACGGGGCAGCATAAGCAGGTGACAGAAGGAAGGGTTTAGCTGTGATGGCTGACAGTGAGAGACAGAGGGAATGTTGCTCTCTCACCATGTAGGGCAGAGGAATGCACGACGGGGAGAAGATCCAGGAGAGCTAAGAACAATTTTGACTCAAGAAAAGTGGCATCTACAGTGAATCAATTTGGGCAAAAAAGAAGAAGTTGAGTCACTAGGAAAATTCACCAAGGGGGGCTGAGAACAAATAAAAACCATCAGAGATGGAGGTTTGAAAAGTGGCAAGTGATTTTAGGTGCAGATAGCAAATGGTTGGATCTATGTCTCAGCAGATCTCACCTACTTCTTGTATTCCCAGTTTCCTTCCCAAATCCCTGATCCTGCACCATTACATTGAATGAAAGACCTGCCAACAGGATCAGCCCAGCTACTGCAGAGCACATGTGCTTTCTGCAGGGCAAGAGAAAGGAATTCATGGATCATAAAGAACTGACTTCTGTCTGCTTTTCATTTTCATTTCTTTCATTAAGAACTTGGTATTTGTTTTTTTACTGTTTCATTAAACCCTAAAACTTTCCTTTGGGCCATTGGTCTTTTCTCCTCATAGAGGTGGCTGATCTGGCCGTGGAGCTGATGGTCCAGAGGAGAATAAAATGCATCTCTTCAGGAGATACAAGAGATGTGCATCACAGGATGCTTTGAAACTGCTTCTGTCTTTACTGAGGAACTTTACCCACCAAATCAGAAAACTGGATCAAAATGGGCAGATATAGATATATATTATAAATAGATAGATAGATAGATAGATAGATTAGACAGACAGAGAGATATAACATCTGAATTTAAAACAAGGTCAATGCAACAGTTCTGAACTACTGCCACTATGGATTGAAGTGAAACTTGCTCAGAAGGAGCAATCACAGATTTTAATACCGTAAGCATTTCAGATGTTCAGCTCCCAGGGAGAAATCAGGCAGCAGCCTTGCCTTCAAACCCACAGTCTCTTCTTATCTTTTTACATAAATAGCGGTATTAAAGACCATGGAGGGCTCCCTGCTTCTTTATTTCCTGCAAAATCATCCCAGGTCTGTTATTTGCACATCAGTCACCTGCACCAAGCTGAACAGTTCTTCTGAGAACACAAGACTTGGTGATTATTTCCAACTATGCAAAATAACCCACCACATTTGAGGGAAGAAGCTGCCCCAACATTATCTGCAGGTGACATCACTGTGTAGATGTCAAAATCAAATCCAACAAAAAATGAATCCATACAAAAATGAAAAATTAAATCCAACAATTGTACGTCAATAAGCCAAAATGTCTGTTTTGCTTTAGTGACAGAGGTCAACAGTAAGGGGTAATTACAGACACCTAATAAAGAATATACAAAATATCAGCCTCACTCCCACATCACAAAATGGTGACTGTCTCAGCTATGACTAACAGCTTACTGTAAATCATGTCTTTGAAGCATCCTTAGGGTCTTTGTATAGAACAAAGATGACAATCATAAAACACATTCTATTTTCCTCCAAATCACTAAAGAAGAAATCACACCCAACTAGACCCCCTGGCATATGACTCACTGCTATTGATCCAAAAGGAGATGCTGTCATGCAAAAATTCTATTTTTCCACTAGACCTGTTATTTTATTTTGTGATCTCTGCAGCCCTAAACTTCTGCAAATACAGCTTCAGTAACTGCAGCAAAAAAAGTTCAAAGATTTTTTACAGAAAGAGATTGACTGGGGATGACAAGAGGAAAACAGCAAAGAAGGGGGAGAAAAATCATACAGTGGGACTCAGAAGGACAAGAGATATTGGAAGAAAATAACTAGAAAGACTACAAGAAGTACATCTAAAGTAAAATAACCTGTCACACAGGGAGTTAGTTGATGGATATCACCTCTGTTGGAGAGAATCCTGAGGAGGCCACCAAGATGATAAGTGGGATGGACCACTCTCCTATGAGGAAAGCCTGAGAGAATTAGGATTGTTCAGCCTGGAGAAAAAAAGGCTGTGGGTCACCTAATTGTGGCCTTCAGTTCCTGAAGGGAGTCTACAGGAAAGATAGAGGAGGATTTTTTACAAGGACCTGAAGTAACAGGACAAGGGGAATGGCCTCAATTTGAAAGGGACTAGGGTTAGATTGGATATTAGGAAGAAATTCTTTACTCCAAGGATGGTGAGGCCCTGGCACAGATTGCCCAGAGAAGCTGTGGCTCCCCCATCCCTGGAAGTGTTCAAGGCCAGGCTGGATGGGGCTCTGACCAAGCTGGGTTAGTGGAAGTTGTCCCTGCCCATAGCAATGGAGTTGGAATTAGATGATCTTTAACGTCCCTTCCAGACAAAACCAATCTGTGATTCTATGACAGGAAATTACAGCAAAATCCTATCCATATAGAAACAGCGTGAATTTTCCACTCAGTTCATTTGGGTTGGGATTCCTGCTTTTGAAAGCAACAATTCCACAGTAAACTTAATGAGAAGTAAATAAGAACATGCAGCAAGGCAATCTGAACTGGTGATGAACTGAAAGTCATGACCATAAAGGGTGGGTTCATTGCTGAAGTCCCAACAGCAGCATTGATTGGAGACCTTACAGCAGGAACATGTTTGGGACAAAGCTGCTGGCAGTGTTGAGGTTTTCATTGAAGACAACCTGACCCAGTTTCAAACATGCACAACACCAGCCATAAACACCCCATGCAGCAGAAGGCACTGCTGCAAAAGCTTTGTGTGCAGCACCCAGCCAGTCCAGCCCCGTGCTGTGAGACTAGGGGACAGATGATAGCTGGTAACATTAGCTTCTATCTATACAAGTAAATGAAGTGTGCCTGGGAACATTCCTGGGCACAGAGGCCAGCTGGCAGGGAACAGCACAAGTCTCTGCCAGTAAACACCCTTACCCTTCAAAACAGGGAGGCTGCATGCAAACAGCCCCTGGGGACAGCCCTGGGAGCACAGCTGCTGCCAGACCTTGCTCCAGAATGACCCGGGGCAGTGCTGGGTGCTGCTGCAGCCAAAACCTCGCCAGGGACTGTTCCAGCACGTCACCGGCTCCTTCCCTTCCCTTCCCTTCCCTTCCCTTCCCTTCCCTTCCCTTCCCTTCCCTTCCCTTCCCTTCCCTTCCCTTCCCTTCCCTTCCCTTCCCTTCCCTTCCCTTCCCTTCCCTTCCCTTCCCTTCCCTTCCCTTCCCTTCCCTTCCCTTCCCTTCCCTTCCCTTCCCTTCCCTTCCCTTCCCTTCTCCTTCCTTCCCTCCTCCCACCCTCCTCCATGCCTAGGAGAAGCATTTCTCTGGTGTAGAACACATGTGAGCAGCCATTCTCACAGGCCCACCCCTCTCCCATCCCAAACCATCTCCCCTGCTGTTTCCATATGCAAAAGATCCATGAGAAGGGCTGGTAAAGCAATGGGAATGGTCCAGCTTGCCTGCTCGCTGGTTCATTGAGTGCTGAAGGGCAAACCTGCATCACGAGTCAGGAATGGTTATGCAGAAGGATAAGAGCATGGAATGCTTCCAAACCTGTCCCACCTCCTGTGCACACAGAGACCTCACTGCACAAACCTGTCCAGGGATACCTCATGATTTTTCAAAGTCATTCAGGTGGCACTAATGTCAGGAGTGCTTGAAAACACAGCCTTGTGCTCCTGGAGCTACAGATGGGCTGCTCCAGCAGCCTCACCACCTCAGCAGTTCTTCACAAGATTAAGAAATGACCCAGGAAGCGTATCTTGAGGCTGTGGCTACAGAAAGAATGCCTGGTTTTCTAACAGCCATTATTTTGATACTCATAACCAGTAACACTCAAATCAATTTGATTTCAAATATATTTTAATTAATAAAAAGAAAAATAATCCATTCCTTTGTTGATTCACTAGAAAAAATATTCATATTGGCTTCTACAAGCAAGAGCTTGAGTAATAATCCTATACAAACCTCTGTGTGTGCACATGTGTGTTTATACAAAACCTTCATCAGTTTAAACTGTATTTTCTGTTAAGAAGATCATTTACCTTCTAATAAATCCTAATTAGATCATAAGCCCAAGTCTACTGAGAATAAATGTGTATTGACAAGTATATTGAGTGCTGGGAATTCACAAGGCTCCTCTTTCCAGCTGGGATCTGTTGCTACACGTTCTCTGTGTAGGTGCAGAGCACAAGCAGTGCCTGACCTTTCCCCAGCTTGCTGCACAATTTGGCAGGTTGCTAGAACTCCCTACCAGGAAACTTTTGGGGATGGGAGAGGAACCCAAGCTGCCATGTGCCAGTGACTCAGAGATGAAAACTATCCATTTCAGAGTTGTTCTTGTGCCTGGAATTTGAAGAAGCATGCTCCTTTGCTGGAAGAGTTTGTACAATTCATGCTGGGGATTCCAGTCCACCCACAGCCACAGAGGCAGCCAGTGTGTTTTGCACAGGTTCCCCACATTGCTGCAGAGAAGTCTGGTCAATTCCCTCACAGAATAATTCCAGCTCCCTCCACCCCAGAGATGACTGACACAGGCTGGACTTTGGGGCGCTGAGCACTCACCTGTTTGTGAAAGACAGGCTAAGATGACCCTCGCTCTGGGCAAGGGTGGCAGGCTCAGGGGACAGGTGACCTCCCTAAAGCCTCTCTGCCCTCTCAAGGATAGAGGAACCTGCCAGCCCAAAATGGTGCCTGTGGTCAAGGCAATGCTTTGATGTGCTGTCCCTGAGGAAAAGCCTCCCAGCTGAGATTCCCCTGGCCCTACAGGAACTGTGCCTGTTGTACACCCCAAGCCCAGGGCAGGTGCTACCACTGCGGTTTGGTAACCTGAGAACCACCATGGATGTGCTGCTGTGAAATACCACACATGGTGCAAGAGAGGGGAGGGCTGAATCCACTCCTTCTGAGTCATTCAGGTCTGTATCCCAATTTAGCAAGGAGAATTTGGAACTTCTTGATTTTTATCTTTTTGCTATCTAATTTTGTGAAGATTTCTCACAGTTTATAACAGGCAACATTGCTTTGGAGTACATCTGAAAACAGACCCTGTTTTAAAAAGAACCTTAGGCTTTATGGATTACTGCAGCCCAAAGCCATCCTTAAGAGCTGCCTAAGCCTATACTGACATCAGCAGATACTGTGGAGTGATACAAGAGGATCTAGGAAAATAAAGTGTTGAGATCTACTCTAGCCCTAAGCCTAACCCAAGAACCAGATGCCTGCCAAGTTTAGAGCTTTATGTGCAGATGGTATGGCAGGACTGCTCTGTGACGTGGACTGTTCTATGGTAGTAGAAAGATTTCCTTTGAAATTCCCCTCAAGCACAATCCAGACCAAAGCATGGATGCAGATTCCTGCTTAGCACCAGTACAGAAGGGCCCTGGCAGAGCCTGTGGACAAGCTCTGTCTGTCCATCCAGGCATGCCGAACACATCACCTGCACGGCACCTGCATGGCCCAAATGCAGAGAGGAATTTCTGGACTCTAGAACTGTAGCTTGGCCATGGCCCTGAAGTGCAAGTATCCATTCCCTGGCTCCCTGGTGATTGCACAGAAGGGAGAGGGAGCCAAGGGCCTCCCACAGAGCCCCAGTGGGATGTGCTGCCATTCCCATTGGTCAGGATGATCAACGGGCCAGCAGCTGCCATGGGGACATTGCTATGTGACAATCCCCAATGTCCCACAGACAAGCAATGGGATGAGTGTGGGGCTCAGACAGAAGCTGGCAGAGAGCAAAGGTACCATGAGCCTTGACAGTCAGGCTGACACATAAAAATAAGCCAAGACAGCAGACTAAAGGTAAACTTGAACATGTCAGGCTGGAAAAAGTGGCAATTCCAAGTAGGTCAGGTCCTTCTGTCTCAGGACAACAATGTCCATCAGAGGAGCAAGGGCAGTAATATCAAGTATCATATTAGGTTAGTCAGAACCTAGAGACTCCTAAATCATGCTGATGCTCTTAAAAGACTTTACCTCCAGTAAATGGCAGCACAGTGTGCAAAGGACTCCTACCCTGTGGGAAAACAGAGCTTTCCACAGCAGAGCAGCAATCAGGCTTTGATCATGTTGTACCTTGTTTCTGCATCTGTCCAGAACTGGACACCTTTGGGGTAAATATTCCCAAGACACAATTTAGGGTCAAACTTGGAACTTTGCACTTCCTGTGCTCTGCAGGTTCTTCCACAGCGCTCCCATGGACTCCTGTACTTCCCAGGGGGATCACTCAGTGGCCATGAGCAGAGGTTGGGCTGACACTCCCGAGGGAGGGCAGGCGCTCAGACGTAGGTCTGTGGAAGCAGCTCTTTGAACCTTTAAGTCATTCACACAAGAAAGCAGCTCTGACAAAAGCTGTGGAATCTTCTGAACACGTCTTCAGACGTGTTCAGCAGAACTGAAAGACAGACTTCCTCTCCTGTGTCATTACACAAACACCCTGCCCCAGAATCAGAGTTTAAATCAAGTTCTTTGACACACATCAGAAACCTTCAGTGTAGAATTTCTGAGACACCAAAATCCTTAAAGACAGACCTAACACAGACAGCCACTGTCAAATCATTTAATTGCTTTCATCAATTGAAAGTATCTTTTGATTCAAGAACAAATGCTTAGCAAGACCTCGGTGAGAAGAGACATAACCTTAGGGCTGAAAAGCAGAGCAACACGTATAATTTTTCCCTTTACAGATAAACAGCCCTGCTTTTTAAGTAGCTCCTGAGAAGGACATCTAAGCATTGCTCCTGTGAATAAAGCAGACAGTTCACAAGACAACCAGTTCCTGCCTGCATGCGTAAGGCTCACGCCAGCAAATCTAATTGAAAATAATCTGCGATCGACGCTTCACATTCTTCAGGAAAAGTGCTTTTATCCCATCTTTTCCCATCTCTCCTCCATCCCTTCAACCTTAAATGAATCACATATTGAATCACTGCAGCGTGGCTGTATTTGATCATGATTTATAGGGCACTGTCTGCCTCACTTGGTATGCAGCCTTTGGAGAGAGGAGGTATTTTGGACAGGGAAGAACAGGCTGTCAGCACCCAATAAATTATTAGTAGCAGCCACTTCCTGAAGTAAAGACTGATATAAGATCAACCTTCTAAGAGGACAGGTGCACAGAGGTGTCTTACATCAACACTTGCCTGGCACATAATCCAAATTCTTAGTAACTACAATCAAATGTGGCACTGAGAAGAGAAAGGTTTTACTGAGAGTTGTTAATAAATCAATGGAGGAGTTTTGGACACTGCAGAGAATGAGCAGGGACTGGACCCCACTGCTTGGTGCCCTGGATGCCAAAGCAAAGATTAAGACAAATCTCCTGCCCTTGTTTGACAGGAGGGTGAAATATTATGATCAGCAAAACTTTCAAATCTGCAAACTCAACATAAAGTTGCTTGCAAGAAACATTGATGTAAGTTTTAATCATCTCTTCTCCATCATCAGCATTCCCCAGCCTATTGTTTCCCTGCTTCCAATTTCCTTCTTTCCAGTTTTCTCCATAGCAAACAAGTCTGGCAGCAGCAGCATGTTCAGACTTTATTGCAGCTCACACATTGATACCGGTACATACTGATCTGTAGCAGTCATGCTTAAGTTGGTCCTGCACCATAAGAAAGGCATAGGAAATTATCCCCAGATAGCACCACATAAGGTTTTTTTAGTTATATCCTACCAAAAAGAAGGACAGTCAACCTACTTTGGTCTTTCACACTCTGACAGTGAAGCAGTGACAGCAGATGGAATACTAAGGACTAAGAAGGAATTTCCAAGCAACTTCATGACAGCTGTGTGATAACTGCAAAGTTCTTCAAAGATGTTTTAAAAATGAACCAAATAAGGAGGATTGAGAGAAGGGAAACAATGGGTCTGTCTCCTCTCCCTCAGCACAGCTTTTCCGTGCCCAAGCTATTGTTTGAGTCCAACGGAAGCAGCACGCCCAGGTGCTTCCAGGCACACAAGAGGACTGGTTACTCACTTCTATCAAAGAGAGACAATCCATTCCTACTGTATCCTGAACTGCCCCAAGGCCATTACACCAGTGAGAAGTTTGGCTGATTCCTACAGCCTCTGCTCTGTGGGGTGCTTTTGCTGAGCCACCAGAGGGCTCAGCACGGTGCAATATACAAAAAAAAGGTGCTGACCCCAAAATCCCACACCTAGACATAGTGAATGGTCAGCAAACCCGCTGACTAGATCTTTACAAATCGCAGTTCTTTTTAAAATATGCTCACTTCTCAAGAACAGTTATTGGTTTCATCACACAATCACCTGGGGAGAATGATTCCGTGTTGCTGTTTAGAAGGTCAAAGCACAGTATCCAATGGCCTTCAACTATTCATGAATTAATAAAAATCCATGTTGCAGACTTCTAAATACAGTTAACACCAGGACACAATAACTGAGAGCTGGTAACTCTTACAAACTCCTGATAAAACTACATTTTGTCTACTTTATATAAGGGCAAGATATACAGAGTAATATCTTCCTCCCTGGAGCTCCACATCCGGCCACTACTTATCTGCAATAAATGTCTCCAATCCCTTCTATTGAATTGCATCAATGATTTCTGAGAAATCTCTCTTATAAGTGAATTTTTCATCCTGACTTCTGAGTCCTGTGTGATGTCTCTGACACTAAAAAGACAAAAGTTGGGCCCTTGGGGTCTTGTCAAAAGCTAATGTAAGACAAAATGCTTGTAAGCTTTGATTGAAATACTTCCTCTCTCCCAGCACCAGATAATGATTCTGAACGACTTTGTTAAGTCTATACTTCCCTACCTTGAAATAGATACTGTGTCAAGTAGGATTTATAGGTAATTTAACTCAGTCATGCCTTCACAGCAGTTTCAGCAGCTCCAAACGCTGTTTAAAAGAGCAGGGAATATTCAGAGGCTGAGACAGGGTTAAAGAGAGCATCTCTGATCACCAAAGTGATGAAAAGTGGTCAAGAATGGGAATCACTGTAACTACTTGTCCCAAGCTATTGTCTCTCATATTGGAACTGCCAGAACATGCAGGATTTAGGGATGGAAATGAGAGCTTACTATCCTGAGTCATCACCTGGTGCTTGGAGAGAAGCAGCATTTGAATTAAGCAGCATTTCCCTAAAAGGACAATGGTAGAGTGGAGGAAATGTCCACTGCACAGGAGAAAGGCTAAAAAATCCCCTGAAACCCATGCTTGGCTGTGCCAAGAACTGCTTTGTGACAGAAAACAAATCCCTTCGCTTCCTTTTTCGTTTGTTTTCCTTTCCCACTGTACATCTGCCTTGTCTATTGGGAAAGAGAGATTTATGGGTGTCTTAGGGATTTGGTGGTGCAAGCACTTCTCCTCTCCAATCTTGAGATGAAGGTGAAAGCCCCACCCTTTGGCTCCAAGGCTGTTGTTGCAGAGACTTGTACAGCACCTGTAGGGACCTCAGTGAGGACTGCAAGGGGAGATCATTAATGCCTGTAACCCCATCATCACTCCCTGGATAGAGGAATTCATAGGGAAACAGAGCACCACAAGTGGATCCTCAAAGTAAATGAGGTGGAAGCAGAGACCAACATGGGAACAGGGCAACAAGTGCTATCACAAGTCCCTCCAACCCCTGATTCTGTCTGTGAGAGCAGTCACACAGCCAGGGTGCACAGGCGGGGATGCTCACCCTGAGACTCCCCCAGCTGTGCATTCCCAAGTGGTGAATTTTGTGAGCCACAGATGGTGCCTTTGCATTAAACAGTCTTGGAGGAATTTTATTCTTGAATTTTCCAGTCTCTTGAGGCAAGTCTAATATGACTTCTTCTAAAGGAAGTAGTGAAATATAATCCAGCAAGGCAATAAAATGCAGGACAATCTGGGGGCAGAACAGATGATATTTACTGCTCACTGAATATTCAAGGTGGTGTTTCAACATCTTTGCAGGAGACACAAGTAGTAGAATTTCCTGCTGAAAGCTGAAGGCACTGAACTGCTTTAGGAAGAGCTCAGAAGTTCACAGCTATTGCAGCCCACAAGTGTCACCAGTTTGTAACCCCTGGAACAATTCTGTTCCCAATGTGATTTCTCTGAAGCCAGGTGGAGTTTGCCTCAGCTGAACAGAAGGGAAAACCAAAGCCCTCTCCTTTCCTGACATGATGCATTTATTCACATGGATTTTAGTCTGATCCTTTCTCCTTAGTGAAAGCCACAAGCACAAAGGGCTTTAAGGGGCAGGTCACCTGAGAGTCCTTCTCTTTATACTCTCATCTTTTAGGCACTGCACACGTGGTGGGAGATCATCTCCTCTGGCCAAACCAGGTAACAGTATCCAGAGATGTGACAGCCAATTTCCCCTGAATTTTAATAGGGTTTGGGCAGGATTAACATTTCTTATTTCATGCAGGAAGCTTGTGACAGAAAGAGAATTTAAACTTGAAACATCAATATAAAAACTTTAAATCACCCAAGCTATGCCTGCAAACACTAATTCCACACTGGAGCAAATCTGCAGTAAATTCCAAAGGTGCAGACCATGCAGTGCCAGGATTTTTTCCCACCCTGTGCCATGCTTCTGTCCCTAATTTAACAAGGGTGCTTCCAGCAGCAGATTTCTTTCTCTAAAAAGATACACACATAAAGTAGCACCAACAACTGGTGTGGTCCAAACTGTGCTAAGCAAGACATTGTATTTACCTCTCTGGCATTCCTGGAGAATGAAGACAACATTCTATCAGCATTCATCCTCCTAATCATAAGCCAAGATGAAATATTAAGCCCTGAAGTAATAAATTTCATCCAAACTGAGAGGGATCCAATTTGATGTATTCTGCATTTAGCGTAAGAGTCATCTAGAGATAAAGGACAGAGCTATCATCATCAGAAAGAGATGAGGAAATAGCTTAGGTGTGGAGATTCTGGAAGGCACAAGCAGGAGTATCATGACCACGGACTTGTTTACATGGGGACAATTTGAGGACACTGATTGAAAGTTTAATTTGAATTTAGGGAGGGGTTCTTTTAAACTGTGTTAAATCCTTGTTAAATCCAAACAACTGGTTTCAAGTTGTGGCCACAAATGGATTTCTCTGCTTTCTCTTCCGAAATTGTCCTTTATTTCTGAAGTGCTCATTCACCAACGTATAAAGCAGGCTAACGACATAATTTTGAATTCACACCTACAGCTAACACCAATAATTATTTTTTTGTTCTTACATATGGAGACAAAATTTCACTTTCCATATTTATTACAGTGCATTTCTGTTATTAATAATTATTATACCACCAAGCACAGCTGAGGTCAAGAACTAATTGTGCCAGGATTTATGTAAACACACAGCAGGATTTTGTGGGCCAGATTAGGGGTCAGAAGGGATGATTTAGAATGCTTAGTGCTGATCTCATGTTTAACATAGGTCAAGTTTTCTATGTGTATGCCACTAACTTACGTTTGGCTTGAGTGTATTTTCCAAAAAAATGTAATTTATGTCTGAAGAAGAAACACTTCACATTGAGAACCCACTCTTCCCTTTGACAGTTTGTTTTATCTCCCTCTAACCAACATTATATTTCACAATATTCTACTTCTCATTTGAATTTGCTGAGGTCAGTTCCAAATCCCAGTGCTTCCCTGTTACATTTTCTTGTCAGGAATTAAAGCCCTTATAACATGGGTATTTTCTGCCTAAGTTCTCTCTGCTGAGCAACTTCAACTTTTTTCCCCCCCTGTAATTTATTTTCAGTTCTTATCAAAACATAAAACACAGCAGGGCTTGTGCTGTAAATAGAAACAGTCCGGTCTCAGCTCATATCCATCACTGAATTTAATGGCTATCACTGATTTACATCACAGGGAACTCTGGCCCATGTAAACATATGGACCTAGAGATGGACAGGGTCTGTCTATTCAGCTTCTTTCCATAAACTAAAACTGCTGCTACCAGGAAAAGAGGGTTATGGGCCTACAGAAGTGCGTCTGTGTATTAAAATATGGATGTGTGTGCATGTCATTTAACTGCAGCTCTGCAAAAGTGGGATATTGTCACATACATTGATTCACAACCACTCAGCAGGGGTCTCAGCATGATCCAATATGGATCCCGTTGCAATTGATAGATCTGTCATTCCCTGTGAATTTTGGAACATAAATCCTGTGTCTATGCTCTTTCTCTTGCAGTCATGAGGATTGCATCCACCAGTGCAGAAGCTCTCCAGCCTCAGGCATATTGGGAACATCAGCCTTACTGGTAAGTAACTAGGAGATGAGGCTTGGACGCACGAGGAGACTTTGCTGAGGGGAGCTGTCTCCCATGGGACGTCACCTTTCTACCCCCACAGGGAAGTGAGTAGGAGAATCACAGCACATCATCGAGCTGCTTCTCCCCCACATACACCCTCAGAAACCAAATAAATCCCATGCAGATCAATTCAAATTCAATTTTCACTGAATATTGAAAAACACATAGTGGGCAAAATGAGAGTAGGTCTAGATTAGCTATTAGGAAGACATTCTTCCCGGTGAGGATGGTGAGTCCTTAGCACAGGTTGCCCAGAGAAGTTGTGGATTCTTTATCCCTGTAAGTGTTCAAGACCAGGATGGACGGGGCTTGGAGCGGCTGGGACAATGGAAGGTGTCCCTGCCCATATCAGGCAGTTGAATGAGATGATCTTTAAGGTGCCTTCCAACCCAAACCACTCTGTGATTCTATGAAAATCACCAGGGCTGATGATGCTGGCTTTGGCTCATGGCATTCTCCAGTGCCTGCCTGATCATTCCCACTGGCAAAGGGATCCTTCAGAGTACAAGTCCTATTCAACTGCAAGCTACTCAGCTGAAAATGGCTCCTGAACCTGGCATGCATAGAAGGCCATTAGAAATGGTGGCAAACTACACCCCTAGATTAGGCTGAGATGTTTAAAACCTACTCACACAGTGAGCAGGGAATTTTGGTTGGCAGAATTCCCAGAACAAGCTGAGGGCAGGTACAGAAAGGCTTCATGAGGCCAAAGCAGCTCTGAGCTCGACCCAAAGGTCTCCCTTGTGTGTCCAGCATCATCACAGGTTCCTGCTCTTGCTGCAGTAATCAGAGAGTGTTTGACTCTTGACCTCAAGGGCCCTGGAGTTGGACTCCTTCCTTCTGACCTGGCTGAAGCTAACAATGTGCTGCACACCACTTCTCTCTTCATGTGGACCTCAGCCCCTGACACAGTATTCCAGGCATGCCCCATCTCCAGTGGAGAAGTGGAGAGGTTGAAAATACACCAGATGTTAAATTGCAAGGCTTGCTCCCAGGCTTCTGGCCCCTGAAGCGAGTTCTGCTGCAAGGAGCTGGAAAATGTTGTGTAGTGAATAAAACATGGATTTTTCAGAAAATCTCTACTCTTACCATGGGCTGTGTCCTCACCATCTTCTCTAGTGCCTAACCATCACTAGCACCGGACTCAGCTTGAAAAGCTGGGTATGGTGGGCACTTTCACCCAAATTTCCCTTTTTTTGAAGTACTCCTTGCCACATTATGGTTTTATTTGCTATGGTGATTGATTTGTGTTTAATGAGCTCATGTTATTGGTTGAGATTTTTCTGGGGTGAGTCATGCGGGTTTCATTTGGTAAAATTCACATGGAGATATTGCCATCTAGATCAGCACCAGATTAGGCAAGAACTCCAGGTTCAACTCACCCATTTTAACATTCCCAGGTGAAGTCAACTTTCTGATGAGGCAGATAAATGTCTGCAAAGTAAATATTCAGTTAATAAGGTACCTATTGTACTGTTGATTGTGATGAGGCAGCAGCAGCCGCCAGTTTTAATTTAACATGATTTAACTACTGAGAGATTCCAACGATATCACAGGAGCTTGTTAAATGAAAATAACGCTGTTCACATTTGCATCTACATGTGCAAGGAAAAAAAAAACAACAATAAGAAAGCAGCTCCTGGGCTGACAGCACTTGGAATGATGTCATTTGAATCAGTGACATTTAATTGCACAAGGTGAGCCACCATATCTGTGAAAATGCAAAGGCTACATAGAGCACAGCCCAGTGGTTCTGTTCCAAAGGACAGAACGCTGGACTGGGAGATCACGACACCCATCTCTGAATCCAAACTTCATCACTTCTCTGGCACACTACTTCACCTCTTCATGCTTCAATCAGTCCATCTGTTGGAAGGGCATAACAATACTGAACTGTTTTTCCCAGTGCTTTGAAAACTGGGAAATACATGAACCAGATTTTGTGATACTTTTGTTTAGGGCTTTTTGTTTCTTCAGATTTACTCTTAGTGTCTGGGCCAGATTAGCTGCTTGTCCTGTTTCTATGGGCTAGGGATCGTTTTAAGGACACAAAGTAGCTCAAACTGCAGGGGAGGCAGGACATGGTTCCACGTTCAAATGTCATTAAGCTGATTGACTAAGCTGATTTTCGCAGGGAACAAACCACATCATTAAAGGACACCTGTCACTAAAGGCAGTTAGTCTGTTCAGAGATCCCAGCTTATCATTATACACTGCAGCCTGAAACGGGCATTCTTAAATCCATTTTCTGAGTTTGGAATGTTACAGTTTGCATCCTGAAGATCTGACAGGATGCAGAATGAAAGAAGTGACATTTGCCACAGTTAGAGGATGAAAAGTCTGCCCAGGGAGTTCGAAGAATCTCTGCAGAGTGCCCTGCTCTCTGCTGTGCTCACGTTTTCACCAGATCCCACCAGAGACACCATAAACTTAGAAAATAAAATGGCTTTAGATTAGCATTTCATTAGTTACTTAAATAAGAAACCATCCTAGCTGGCTTGACTGAGGTGCTCAAGGAAGCTGGTGGCAGAGCAAGGCCATAAACCCAGATCCCCAGGGTGTCCTTCCCTGGCCAGCCTCCCTCAGAGCTGTGGAGCAGGGCTCTGGTGGCACAGCAGATACTCCTGTGATTGCTGAAGCAGCTTGTTTCTACCAACATTTTTCAGGTTTTTTTTTTTTTTTTTTTCTTTTAATCACATTGTGAGCCGAACCATAGATTAGTGCCAAAGAGCCTCTAATTACATAGTAACAGTAGCAATTGCATAACCCCCTCCCAGCTCCCTGCAAGGGCTCAGTTCCACACTCACCAATGGAATGTCACATTTTTCCATGCTTTAAGTATCTCTTTTCACTAATGCTGCAGCCAATTGCTTCTAATACTGCAGAAAAGAACGAAAAATGCTGGGATTAAACCTCTGCAAATCCTAACAGCATGTTTACAATAGTCTTCAGGTTCACTCCTAACCACTGGGTCTGTGACCTTCTAGTAAATTACACTATCCTGGAAGGTTTTAGCTGCTGTTCCAGCTCCACTGTAAACATGTAAACTTGAGCCATCTGTGCTTTTTTAATATTTCCTGTAAAGCCTATCACTAGTCCAATCTGCCGTTTTCAATTGGCGGCACAAGAAGTCATTGTGTGCTAATTTTTCCCAAGGGCATTTGATGCACTTTATTAAATAGGGTTTTTTTCTTCCTCATTAAGGCCTTTCCACAACAATAAAACTATATTTTGGATACCCAGGCCAGCAAGCATTGGGCTGGTTTGTATGAAAAAAACATCCTAGCCACACTACATTTTTCCCAAAGAACAATATGGAGGGAAAGAAAGTTTTTTAAGATGTTGCAACCTCTCCTTTTGGGGTCCTGCACAGGAAGCATCTTGAAGGCAAAACAGCAGAGGATGGGAAGAATTTGGCTGAACATCCCAAGGCTTGGATTCTTCCAGGGGCATCAAAAACTTGCTGGGTCGTACACTTCTCAAACACCTCCAGCTGCTGTTGGCTGCTGGAGTTTGGGTTGTACAAGGGGGAACTGCAATGCCAAACAGGATCAGACCCGTGGTTCAGTTAGTTTGGGATCCTGTTTCTGAGACCCACACACCAGATACTTCATAGGAAAGCACAAAAAACCCAACTGCAGAAGCACCAAGGTTTCAGGCCTTCATAAAGACCTCCTTTTATTTCATCCCCTACTATGTCTTTAATAAATCTAATTTCTCCTCCTGTCCATTGTCAAAAAACCTGTTAAAATATTGCTCGCACTGTAGAATCTGTTTCAAATGAGCAAGGCACTGATTATGGAGGGGGAAAAAAGTGGGTTAGGGTTTTTTTTATTACTTTTATACTAATTTTAAACAATACCATGCTAGAATAAGTAACTTTGAGAAGTCACTCTCAAACCCTAGTTTAGGATAAATCGGAAGCATGCATTGCATAATTTTTGTTGGGGATTTCCTATTTAATTTAAAAATCTTTGCCTGTATTTAAAATATGCAGAGTATAACCTTTTCTTTGCTTTTTGGTGATTTGACCTGTAATCATAGTAAAACAGTTTCCTAATAAATGTGGGGGATTTTTGCTCATGTTAGTTTAAGCAGCATTTAAGGTCAGAAAGGACAATTGTGACCCAGGAGGCTGACCAGCTCCCTGATACAAAATAACAGTTTATCATTTTCTTTCCCCAAAGCCCTCTTTATTTTCCTTTGAAAAAAAAATTAGTGACCCACATTCCACACGGGCTATTGGTGACTTTGACATACCTCTGCTCAGAGCTGTGCCAGCAGAGGAGGCTGAAGCAGGTGTTCAAACACTAAGCACTGCCTATAAATTTAATCTGACATCCTGCTCAGAGAATGCTGGGCAAAACAATTGAACCAAGTCCACACACTTTGAAGCTGCAGCTCCAAAAAATCACAGCTGAAAGGGGAGGGAGCCTCCTAGCAACAAAAATGCACCCCAGCCTCCCAGCTGAAGTGTGTGTGTCGCACAACACCTCATGGGTCCACAGGATGGGTTTTGTGAAGCGGGGGAGGCTTAAAGCTTTGAATTTGTCATTTCTTTCTCAACTGGCTTTTAGTTCTGATCCTGAGCGAGAAGAAAGGGGTCCTTGTTTGATAAGAAGGGATGATAACCTGCACCCAAGCCAATAAAAAGGATTAACCCGAGACTGAAGGCTCAATACTGGGTTCTGGCTGATGCATGGTTCAATTAGACTAAAAGCTGTCCTACAGCATTAAGGCAAGTTACCTTCATTTTCAGCTTCAGTGAAACAGACCCCAGATGACAGGATAGGCAAACAAGGACTTTTTCACTTTTCACAATTGCTTTCATCCTGCATCGCCAGCATTATTAGACTTTAAAGAAACTGGAAAATCAGAGGAGTGTTCAAAGTAGGTGGTCTCAGCGTATTCATTGCATCTGGGCACATCAGGCTGGGTAACGTGTTTTGTAAGCCCAGCAATGTGGCTCGCAGTTCATTTCTTCAGTTCATTTTCATTTTCACCTAATAAAATCAATTTTCAACCCAAAGTGATGGCCTACAGATATTACTTTAGAAGCCCAGGATGTAAACACTTCAGACAGTCATGCACCTCCAGCAACACCATGCTCTCCAAAGAAGGGAGCCTGCTCCTCCCAGGCAGCCTGCTTTTATCCCATGCACCTGGGTAAATCATGGAGAGTAGTGTCTGGCTCTTTTCAGCAGCAGGGGTCAAAATACTTTGAAAAGAAGAAACAAAAAACCAACAGGATCATGACAGACTGACTTTTCACACACGTGGAAATGGAGGCACAGCTCAGCCAAGGTCATTCCTCGCTGGACAGCAGAGCTGGGAAGAGCCAGGCACAGGTCCAAAGCACTGCGCTGTGCTCTCCCATTCAGCTGCCCAGGCCTGAACGGAGCAAGAGGCATGTAAATCTGTGGATTTACATCTCAGACTTTCTTTTTTTTTCCCCATGATGTAAACAGAACAAGCAAACATCCATCTGGAGCACCGGAAAGCTGTTTATAGGAAACATGAACAGCTCCTTTCCAAAATCCCTGGTAAATAAAGCTTGGAGATGATTCCTGGAAATACAATATCCCCATATATGATACCACAGAGTGCCTGTTGACATACACCAACATTCAAAAAACAATTAACATGTTTTCTCCCACATTTCCCATGGCTGCCATCATGGTGTAGAGCCTTGTCCTTGCTGTCCATTTGTACAGGGGGCAAGGATTAAATTAACACAACAGTGTTGCAAGCACTAAAAACTGCCCAGGAGATGCAGTTGTTTGTAGAGAAATAAATCAAGAAAGGACAAAATTAGAGGTGTTTATTTGATAGGAGGTTGTGCTGACCATTCCTGGAAAAGCAGGAGTTGGAGATCTTAGAAAACAGACTGACCACAACTGGAGTGCTTTCCACTCACAGCTCTGTAAAAGGGCTACATGGCAAAGATCCAAACTTGTGATACGCAGGGAAAATATATTGGAAACTCAAGGCATCCTGATAGCCCAGGGCAGCCTGTTTGCTTGGATTTTCCTGGTGTAAATAGAACCACCACACAACAGCTCAAGGACTGTCCAAGCAAGACTGCCAAAGGAAACAGTTATTTTTTATCCAGATCATTCCAGAAATTCCTTTTTCCTTGGCCTGCAAGTGGAACAAACATCCTATTTGCTGGAGCATCCCTACCACTACACGCAGGACTTGGGTATTCCATATTAATCAATGGTCATCCTGCCCCGGGCAAAGGTTGCTGACTGCAATGTGTGGGAAACAGGAAAAGCAGCTTAAAATAAAGTTGTGGGACTGCTTGTTTCATTCAGGCAGACCTGTCTGTGAGAAAAAGAATTAATGAAATATTGATTTATTTTTTTCTAGCTTTTAAAACAAATGGAAGTGTGAAAATTCACTGAAGCAACACTATTTTTATAGCCTCTCATGTAAACACCCCTGAGATTCTGTTAATGCAGTTGAACTTTCAGCTGCGTGGTGGTCAGAGCAGAAAGGTCACCACATCCAGGTCTGACCCTGATTGAAACTGTGCTAACTTTGACTTTCTTCTTCCAAAGCTTCACAACAAACTTCAGCTTAACCCCTTGAAGATGGTTTGATTTCACTTATCTATCACCACCAAAAGAAATCGCTAACCCAGAGAGGCATTTGGCTACAAGAGTGACGCAGGACTAGGAGACACTCACATTTCAGGTTGTCCAGACAAGCTGTGGGTTCCCCATCCCTGGAAGTGTTCAAGACCAGCTTGGATGGGGCTTGGAGCAATCTGGGATAGTGGGAGGTATCCCTGATCATGGCAGGGCGTTGGAACAGGATGATCTTTGAGGTCCTTTCCAAACCAAACCATTCTGTGATTCTATTCTGTCATTGTCCACTGCACCATTCACCACCACCTCTCTCTTCCTTCAGGCTGAGCTAACTTTTTTTGCTAAATATCTAACTTATCTGACACTATGTAGCCTCTGATCACAAATTTGGGTCTTTAGTCATTACTACTTTTAGCAAAATAGGTTTTATTGCATTTTTCTAGTTAATCTCAATATAACACTGATATTTGCATGGTGCCTGAGGCACCCCTCTAAACTGGGAATAAATGGCTGCTTTTTACATGACATACACAAGAATTAATCTTTCAGAGAGGCAAAGTAGGCAGAGGAACCAGTGGAGGGTGCTGCAATAACAATGGACTTCCAGAAATACTGCACAGTGCTGCAGAGCTCCTCATTGCACAGACACTCAGGGCTGGAACACAAAGGGATCAGCCTGATTCCCGCCACTACCAAATGGAACTTTTTAAACATCTACGTAGCAGTCAGAAGCCCCACACAACTGGTGGTGAGCAGGAAAAGTCCAAGCTTCATTTTTAATTTGACAGTCTCTGACTTGTGCCCACAGAAATGTGTTCCAACAGAATTTTAGTGGCAGTGACACAAATAATAGTCTGACCTCCTTCATGTTCACAGCTCTCTGGCTGAGCACAGAACCTGAAGCAGAGGTACAAAGGTTAAGTACAACAGTGCTACAAACAGGTGATCTTGGCTCTCAGTGAACACCCACAGAAACACTCCAGTCCTTTGCGCTCTCTCATGTCTCCCACCCAGCAGATTGAAACTTCCTCAGTAGTTTTAATTCCTATCATTATCAAAAATTATAACTTTTTCCTCCAGCAAGAAAGTATTGAATGAACTTGGGCTTTTAAAAAAGTTCCCCATGTTAAGACTAGCCTCAGGTCTTGTTTTTGAAAAGAGCCTGTTCAGGGCTAGATTTGTACTGCAGCTACATCTAAATAGGAATAAGCATGCCTGACTCTGGGACTACAAATCTGTTTTCTCATTTTGATTTTAAATTAACACCTGCAATGTGCTTTAGCACTGCCACTGCCTGGCCTTCTGTCATGCAGCCTAATTCTTCAATTCCCCAGGGGCTGAACTCACCCATGTTACAAATACTGTACTGAAGTGCAAACACTTGGATGACCTTTAATACAAGAGTTAGAACTGACTCCTACATTTCTTCACATTGTCAAACATCCAGAAGATGCAGGACTAAGAGGCACATTAATGGCCAAGGAAGAAAGTGAGGACTTCAAACTCTTCTTAATGGAGTTAAACAACGTTCTTTAAAAAGGAAAAAAAAAAAGGCTCTGAGAATGTGGCCTTTCACTAACATAAACAGTTTCAAAGAATGGTTGTGGCACAGAAGCAGTGACTGGAAAATCAGAAAATCTGTATAAAAACTTTTGTCATAGTGGATTTCCCATAGGGATTATTTTAATCTAGGGAAGCCATTAAAGACATTGGTTTGACTGGAGGGTCTCAACTTTTCTTCTTCCCCCTCTCCAGACACATACATCAAACTCTAGGGGCTGTCAAGTTATCTCCAGCACTGGCTGAAAAATCTGTGACAGTATTAAAAAGAAAATATTTGATGGTCTTGTGAACTGCTGAGAGTTATCAGTATTAAGGTGTTAATAATGCCATAATCTGAGGCTGATAATTACTGCTCCAATTCGTAATGCAATTTAGCTGCTTAGCACATGGCACTTATGATGCAGACCAGATTCATTGCAAAGCTACTGGGGGAAATTGTCGAAGGAAAATTTAAACTCCCTGGATTTCCAAGCCCAAATAGGACATACAGAAATGTATGCTAAAAATGCAAGGAAAGGAAGGTGCTCTGTATTAAAATTTTTACAGGAATGGATCTGCTGAGAAGGAAGCAATAATGGCATTGGTTTGAAAATAAACAGTCCAAATGAGAGAGAAAGCAAACAGTTAAAGGCTCATCCAGCTAATTCAGTTGGGAGTGGGAGTTTTAAGGGATTCAAGAGGGGAATCACTTCCTGCTGGTCCCAGGGTGGGCACTCCAGCACAAATTTAAGCCACTCCATTCCTCTGTAGATTATGAAAATGTAAAAAGTGTCACTAAATCCAGATTAAAACAAAAAACAAACAAACAAAAAAAAGAGCCAGAAGTGATTAAAAAAATCCAAAAATGACCTTTCCAGTCACAGTACTGATTCAGCCCAATATACATCCTGTATACTGCAAAGCATAGACTAAATAATAAACAATTACATATTATATTTAACAAGGAAAGCTGAACTGGAAAATGCCTTCTGATCTCACCCTGTGCATGTGCACACAGCTCAGTCAGTGACACAAACCTTGTATTTCAGACACCCCCATTCTGAACTTTGGACTCCTCAGCTTTCACATTATCCCAGCACTGATTTTTCAATTCTTTAAAGCATAGAGGGATTTCTAAAAGCTGCACCATCTCAATGACTTCTTTCATTCATTGTAAAAGTCCAGTGTTTTAGGAACCAACACCCAGTGCAGTTCTGAGGGAGGCACCAGTAAATGAACATTTTTTTAACTCCAGCAGCCTTCAGCCAGGCATCATTAACAGACTAAGGGATCTTGCATTTGAAAGCCAAGTTCCTTGGTGGAAATTCAACTCCTCTAAGAACTTCAACCAGCAGACCTTTACCAGAAAAGCACTTACACAAAGAGACAACATGATAGTGAAAGAAAACAGAAGATGCAGGCAAGTAAATTTACTTAGCCACAAAACTGTTCCTGTAACATGGAAAAGCCATAGGAGGCACTGAAGCATCAATTTTTTTTTTTCCGCTTCTCTTGTTCAAGTTGAGTTTGAAGAACCATAAAATCCTTTAAGTTGGAAAAGACCTTTAAGATCAAGTCCAACTGTAAATCCAGCACTACCAAGTTCACCACTAAACCAAGGCCCTGAGAGCCACATTCACATGTTTTAAATGCCTAAGCTGAAGCTCTTTGAAATGTCACTGAAATGAAAACCCAACCATGCTTATCGGTACACACAGAGTCAGAGATAGATTGCAACACTTTCCCATGTAAAGGTTTGTTTAAAATGGGCTTTATTTTATTCACTAGTCTCATTTAAGATTAGTGGTCAAACCTTTGACTGAGAGATGTGGATTGGACCAGTGAGGCTCAGTTTTTTATAAGGATACAGAACATTTCAAAATGAGTCTCCTCAACCCTACAGCCCCTAAAGCACACAGACTCCCCCAGGAGTTATAGCTGAGGACTCCCGTCCTTCAGAGAGGGGAAATCCCACACTACACATTCCCAGTGTTCCCCCACGGGCTCCTCTGTGGCACATCATGGGAGCTCCATGTAGTGTTGGTAGGTTCCTGGTCCAACTTGGGGATCAAAATAATCCCAGGCTTCATGAAAAGATAAATACTCCTTGCCCAGCTCTACTGAAACAGGTTTTTACTTTCAAGAGGCAGGCAGGTGTCTCGATCCTATGAGATTCTATGACATTTAATCTCCTAAATGTCACTGTTGCTTTTGAAATGGGCCTAAACCATTAGATACTTCTGAGAATGTCATTCTTCATCTTTAAATTTGCTGTGACCACACACAGTCAGCAAAAGTCTTGCAGTTCTGTGACCCAAGATATTCTGCAGACATCAATTATGTTGCTTTCTTTCCTTACTCAGGGCTACAAAACAAAACTGGAGCTTTTTGCTTCAGAGGCTTTTTAGAATGTAAAAGTTTCATTAAAACATGAAGAGGAAAAATGTATTTTATTCACACTGTCATAACTCAAAATCCTCTCAGAGTTTCCAAAAACTTCACCTTAGGGGCAATATCAAGCACGGAAAAATTCTGAGCAATAAGAATTTGAGAAAGTTATTAGCAAAAAGTCATTAGCCAAGAGTGGGGATTAGAACTCAGCCTTAACAACTGCCTTTGCTATTGCAACTCCTATAATAATTTTTACACAGGGGCTGCACAGCAAATTAATTTTCCTAAGGCACTGCAGTCAAACTTAGCTGCACCTCATGCCCAGCGAGCTCAGTGCTGCACTGGCACACAACACAAATAAGGGACCCTGGGCTCTTTGTTCTCCTTCCCAGGCCTGTGTGAAATAAATCACTTAGCTTAAAGGCAGCTTGCAGAAGTTTGCAGAAGATTCTAACAGGCATTATCTGTTCTGCAGCACAACCACAGCAAACCAATGCAGGTGTGTGCTGACATGGTGAAGGAGGACCTTGGTCAAGGAACACAGCAGCCACTGCATTGAGGGACTGTGGAATTATCCCTACTGGCCTCAGCCCCTCTGTGCATTTAGGAGCAGCCTATAACCAGAGAAAAGGTGCAGTGGGTGGTCCAGAAGTCTGGGTGCTTGGAAGATCTCTGTTCAGTCTCCCCTTTAGCACATTCTGTGTGACTCCTGCCCAACAGCTTTGAAGTGTGGGAGTGCCCACAAACGTATGGGACTCTGTGCCTCAGTTCTCTGCCTGTAAAGTCAATAAATTAAACTTGTCTACAACTGAAAGATTTGGGGAAATAAATATACTGACAACCATGAGCTCCTGTGGATCCTCACATGACCACTGGTGGAATTACAGGTCATTAACACTACCAATGACAGAAAATTTCTGCCCAGCTCCTGTTCCTCAGAGACTGAGTTTGTGCCCTGAAGCCAGAAGATTTCTGCATGTTTCAAAAGTTGTGAGGGGCTTTTTCTTCCCTCTTGACACCATTTCTGATGATTTATAGAATATCAGACATAACATCATAGATAATGAAAATTTCTGCAGAGATATATCAAGTTTGGAGTTAATTTGGTCTCAGATCTCACTGACCTGAATCTATTTAGTAAAACTTTAAGGATAAAATTCTCAAGTCCCTATGAATTCATTGTGCCTCACTTGGAACATCAACAGTTCCAATATTAGATATTTTGGTGAAAAAACATGCCTCTTTCCACAGGCATTACTTAATTGTAATGTCTATTTATTTAGTATTTCTTTCTGTTTTCCTGCATTGTTGTAGAAGTGTAAATCCTACTTGAAAAATCTCCTTTTACAGGTTAAAAATCTCCAAAGGCTTATAAGCTGATGTGAAAGATTGACTTAATTGAGCAGTATATTTTTGATTTACTAAAGAAACTTTAATCCTTTTACTAAATTGATGTATAGATTTTTGAGAGATTAGCAAATCTAAAATGCATTAAATTCCAGGGCAATAAAACCATCTGACTGTATGAAAAGCTGTAAATGTAAAACACAGCTTGTGTTGCCAGTTACTGTGGGGTCTGTTATCGTTGGCTTATCAATTAAATTCCTGCTGTGGTTGTTATAATCATACATTTACAGAAATGACCATAAACCTACTGCCATCTGTACAGGAAACCCATTGTCCCAGCCATGGACCTACACAGAGAGTGCCCTTTCCTGCAAAATTTCCATCAGGAGTTATAAGTGAGCAAAAGACAGAAGAAGCAACTCATTAAAAATATCACAGGGTACGTTACCAGCACCAAATTTTGCCTGTGCCACTACCAAGCCATGGGGAACAGCAGCTTTAATTACAAGTTCTGCTGATGAGGGGATGGAAATGGCAGCAAGGCCCAGGAAAACTGGAGGGCTGCCAGCTTTCCAGAGGTCAGGAACATGTGGGGAAACTATGCTTTAGATTCCAGATAAAATCCCAACTGGAGGCTTTCTGAAGGCTTGAGAGTGAACCCTGCGAGAGGAGCAGCAGCCCTGTGAGCAAGACCATGGCATGAGCACACTGTGAGCACAGGCTTCCTCACAGCCCATGGGAATGGAAGCCACACAGACACCTCAGATAGGTGCTGTCCCAGAGCCAGATTACATTTCTAACCATGATCCCTCCCCAAAACACTAATGACTGCCTCTGTGATTATTTTTAAAGGGCTTTTTTTTGTTTCTGGAGCTGTCTGCTGACTGATTTAATTGTCATTCCCTGCTGTGGCAATGGCTAGGAAAACAAGGGCTAACGGACCAAAAACTGATTCCCCAAGGCTGCCAGTTCAAAACCAGGTATAGATATGACACATTAAGTATAATATTCAGTAGATCGACTATGTTACCTTCAGCAAAAAAACAAATCAGTGAAGAGGAAGCTTTTCAGAAGAAAGCTCTGGCAGCTGGAGCTGCATTCCCAATGCTGGGGTAGCTGATGCCAGAACCCTCATGTTGGGACGCAGTGCTTCTTGGAGGGTAAAGCACAGGCCAACACTCCTCCACTTTCTGTGTGTCTGTGGGACTTCCAAGCCTTTTTCCTTCTCTCCTGTCTCAAGGTCACTTGGTTTCTCTAAAGCAGGAACTGTCACTACACAGATGCACGGGCACAGCACTGTGAATTCCTAATGCCAGCAGGGCCCCTCCATACCACTGGAATGTAAATAAACTCCAGCACTTCTCCTGGACCTCTGCAAGTTAAATAAAGCACTCACACAGCCCTACCACCAAAGCACGTGGAAAGGCAGTAAGGGATTGATTCCGGTTTGTCTTTGAGCTTCCTGTACCCTCCTCATAACCTTCCAATCCCTTATTTATTTTTTTTGTAATCTTTTCACCAAAACCCACGTTAGAACACAGATGAACCAGAAATGGGGCACCAAAGAAAAGCAAATGATTAAACTAAAAATATCCTTGCCAAACATGCAGAAAAATAAATAGGTGGAAAATAAGCCCAGCTCTCCTGAGGGCAGAGCAAGGCAGTGTACACTGATGGGTCACAGGGATAGCGGCAGTAATTACATTTTACATTGCTTTAGGTTTCATTTATGCTGTCAAAACTGTTTTGTCACACTGGATTTTTATTAATGCATTTCAGATTTTGCTAATCTCTAGAAAATCTATATCAGTCTAATCAGAGGATTGGGAGGCTCCTTGCTGTATCAAAAATATACTGCTCCATTAAGTCAATCTTTCATACTGGCTTATAAGTCTTTGGAGATTTTCAATTTGTCAAAGGAAGGGATTGGGGTTTTTTCCTGTCCATGTAGTTAACTCAATGAAAAATAAAAAAAAATAAAAAATAAAAAAAAAAAAAAAAAGAAAGAAAGAAGGAAGAAAAGAAAATTAGTAGACTAAAAGTGATGATCATTTCAAAATCCTGCATTGACAACAATTCGGCTCATGAGTGCCCAAAATCCCAAATATTTGCATGAAGATCAGCAAATAATAAGGAAACTGTTACCATGGACAAACTCTTGACTCATCCCCTTATATTGCATGAGACTCTCTCCATTTCCAGGCTCCTCTTGGCCTGTTCCTCCCTGCACTGCTATCTACCATACACTGGCATCCAACTTCCAGCTTCCTCTGGCCAGCGGGAACAGCCCCCTGCCCACTTGTGACAGCTCCAAATGAGCCCTTTCAGGCCTTCCTGCAAAGTGCTCCTCAAGTATGGGTGGGACTCACTGTAAACAAGAGGAACCCATTCCACTATCAGTTTTCAAACCCCTCCCTTCAAGCTCCCTTCTGCTCCAGTGACTGTGGAACACCTGAGGCTCTCAATGTTTGTGGCCCCAAGCTGTAGGAGGGAGCACCTGGCAGGCCTGTGGAGTGAAGAGATGTGGGTTTGGAGAACAGCAGAGGATGGGGATTCTCTTCAATGTCCACCAACATCTCCCCAAAGGGCACAGCCCACAGGAGCAATTCCTAATCCACTACACTCAAAATGAACCAGATTAACAAAACCAAACTGAACTGGGTCATGTGGATTGAGCCAGATTTGGCACTGCTCACATGAGCCACTGTCCCCCTCTGCAGTGGGATCAGCAGCTCAGCAGAGAGGCAGGACCAGAAGCTGTGAGCAGCAATTTCTGCTGCAGCACAGCTGAACAAGCAGAGCCGCTGCTCCCAGCTCTGGGCTGCCTGGAGGCTGGGATGCAGTACCAGCTCTGGGAGCGTGGCCACAGAGTGTGTGCCACTCTTGGAGAAAGCCTTGGGACAAAAGGAGGTGCACCTGTGTTCAAACAGAGGGACTCACACTGCCTTTCCTTGCCACAGCTGGTGACTTGCTCTCTCTTCTCTTTTGGGGAGAAGCCAAAAACAACTCAGGGTTTTCCTGCTTTAGACATTATCTAAATTAGACAGCATCATTCCTCTTCCAGGGAAGTTGCAAGGACTGGAGGGTAGTAGGTAAAAGACTGGGACTGGGAGAGGAGAAGGGAAAAGCAGTAAAGAAACTATTTTCCATAAGTTATGTTAATAGCTGAGGCAAATGATTCTTTAGATTGTAGAATTTTAAAAGATATTTCCAGCTTTTCACTACTGTTTTCTGTATTCATTTTTAAGCATAATCCTGCACAGCAAACTGAAACTTCACTTTACAATTTTTTAATGTTAGTTTATCTCTTTCTAAGATAACATCTGTCATATGTACATATTAATAATACAAATGGACTAGAATCTCTTTGGACTCACCTGGTAACGTACTTGTAAAGCACCAAGAAAAATGGAAGTCTGATCTAGGATTGTCTAATTGAATGTGAGCACAGAAAGTAAAAGGGTGACCATACAATACTGAAGCATCATACTCAGGAACAAACTTGGCTGGTCTGCCTTGAGGTTACTTCTCATAGACTCTTCTAAACAGAATTTCAACTAAAAAGTGCTTCAAAATTCAGTGTTGGTCAAGAATTATTAAAGTCCACTGGAAACCAACAGGAGATTCCCCAGCTTTGTTATCAGGTCAAGTCCTCAAATGCCAAACAAGGGAACGCCAACCCAGGCTGTACAGCTACAGGGTCAGCATCACTGAGCAGAACTGAAATACTCCCAGCCACAGAGGGTGAAATATTAGCCTCTCAAACACTTCTTGCTAACCAAATCCATTGAAAGCAAAATGATTAAAGTCCACCTGGTGGATTTACAGGGCTTTGTGCTGATATGAGACCATTCACTCACAAGAGGCAGCCTTTTGACATGATTCAGTTGACTGCCCTTGGCATTTGACACACACCTAAGGAGTCTAAGTGGTTACTGCTATTAGCAAAGACTTGAAAAAAGACACTTGTCACATTAGGTCAGCTATCTCTTAACTTCATCCTGTGAAATGTCACCAGTACCCCCGGGTTCTCATTCCTTATCAGTCTTTGAGATATATGTAGTTATTGTTCTAAAGCACAAGAAACAGAGACAGGGAAACAAAGGAAAGTGTGAGTAGTTTATTGTCTCTTCCATAAATGACAAAAAAGTTCTTGAACTTTTAAGAAAAGAACAGACCTGATTGCTTTGTGCTTTATGTTTTCATAGGGATTTTTAGCCATGGCAGTTCCCATCCTGCAGGAAAGTCCTTGTTCTGTCTCTGCAAATGGGGAGCTGAAGACTCCTCTGCAGTGGAACTGGCACTGAGACCAAGGGGACAAGGTTGGTCCACAGACCTGCACCAATGCCACCGTGCTTAAACAGGCACAGGGGACACATTTGCCACTCTCCCCTTGGTGGCATAAGAGGCACTTGTCAGGCACAAGGAGTGAGCCAGGTGTAGGAAATGTTGCTGGACTGGAGATGTGCTTCACACAGGTACAAACCAGTACTCTGGAAACAGCCACAAAGTTGCTCTGACTCTGTTTCTCCCATCTGTTCTGACCAAATTCACTTTCTTTGAGCCTATGAAGATTTTGTTTTATGTACAAGGTTATACACAGCATAGGCCACATTTTAAACCAGTGTTACCTTGCTCTGCTAATCTAGAGCCAAGGTGTTCAGCCCCTCTCAGAACCAAACTCAGAGAGAGAATTACAACCCCTGTGCTGAACCCTCACCAGAACAGTCACTACAGCAGTGCTTATTCAACAGATCTGTGTAAGACACTGATGTCCTGTTCACAGATATGGCCACACTGAAAGGACCCTTTGGGAATTGTGAATTATTTTAAGGTGTTGCAGAATCTCCCTTTTCTACTTCATTTAAGGCCTAGAAAATCTAAATCCTTGCAATCCTGCCTCGCCATAGACTGAACCTCTAAATTGCAATGGAAGAAGGATGGAAGTGTGCAAAAAAGAGAAGAAAGACATAGATTTCATAATATCTCAGCTGGACAAGTTAGTGTTTGACAGCTTGAATTTATGTGAACATTAACAGAATTGATAAGTCAGGGTCTTGCTGATCTTGGTAGTATTCCAGAAGTAATATTTTCACTAAGGTGAACTATTTCTGGCCATTTCTCCAATGTACTGAACACACACTTTTTTCTTTTTTTTTTTTTTTTCTTTTTCTCCTGACATTGGAGTGAGCAGAGCTCCTTGTTTCTGTTCTCTGTTGAATGGGAACAATATATTCTCACTGCAGCCAAGGTCAGCCAAATTCTTGCCCCTTGGCAGGGATTCACATTTTTCCTCCAAATGTTTTAACAAACAGGTCTTGCTTTTCTCTCTTAAACAGGTTGCACCCACTCCACAGAGCTCAGCCAGCAAAACCAGGCTTCTCAAAGATGTGGTCCTGCCAGCAGGAGCCTTTTCTGATAAAACTCCCCTTTCTCTGGTCTACTCTGCTGTTTTCTTCAAGGAGCACAGCTTTGGTGTCACTATCTATCAGCACTCCCAACCAAGTTCAGCATTCCAAATACAGATCCATTATCTTGGGCTGTGAATGAGTTGCTCAAGCAGGGCAATAAAAGGGAGGGAGCTGGAACCAGGATTTCCTGAGGCATAGACTATCTGTTTGGCTTTGGAGTATTTGAATGAGGAAATGCTATTTGTCATCAGTGTGAGTGGCAGCTGGAAAGTACATAGGACTGAGACCCCAGGGGAAAAAAGTGTCTTTTCCTTTCTGGGAAAGGGACACAATCTTGGCCTGACCACACTCCAGTACTGACAGCAAAAGCTCACCAGATCCAGGAAGCCCCAGTGAAGGCAGCTTTCCCTGGTGTGAATCAGCACTGCTCCCTGGGCCTGCAGTGACACTGATTTATAGCAACTGAGGATTGTAGGCAGCTAAATTCATTTCATGAACCACAAAACACATTGTATGCAATCATCTTAATCTATAACAACAAAACCTGTGTGCTCAAGAAAATTGCTTGATGATACCGCAGATAGATACATTTCTCCAAGCTAATTAAGAGTTACTGAGCATATCTTTAATTACTGGCAATACTCTGAATGGCCTATGGCCCACAAATGTATCTCTATCATAATCACAGTCAACCCTTTTCCTCATCAAAGTGTATCATAATTTTTTACTAATTATTTTTTAAGCTCTTGTACCGCACAGCATGTTTAGCCTTTTATAAACACAGACTCCACAGTTCTGGAGAAGAAAAGGACAGGATGATGTGTGAGGGAATTTACTACATTCGTTGAAAGACTCACTGCTTGGCATTTATTTTTGTTAACTACTTTGAATCCTGAGAGTCAACAGAAGCCTATCTTAGTTCTGTGATTCAGAGAAACATCCTGATGTAGTTCTAGGCAGCACTTTGACATGCTACCCACAGTTGCAGTCACTGTCTGCCTTGCTAGATTGCACTCAGGCAAAACACTCGAGGCATATCCATCACCAAATCTTGCCTGTACTCAAAATAAATTGTACTGAAGTTCTCTTTCTTGAGCAGAGTCTTAAAACTCTACTTGCTTGCATGACAAGCAGTGAGATCTTTACTGCAGACATTAATAGGAAGTGGAGCAAGTCTAACTTGAAAGGTAACAATAGGTAATGTTACCTGGAACGTCTTTGCTTAGGGTATGGCTGAAAGAGCTGCAGCTGTTAAGGCTGATAATTTCCAAGTTTTATATTGGCTTCTGGCTGAATTTTTCAGAGGTAGCACCAAGTCATTTCTCTAAATAAGGATAGAGGATGGCCTGCCAGGTCAAGTAACTCCAACATGGTCATGGTCAGAAATAACTCGAAATTGTGCAAAGAAAGTGATGTTCTTCCTGGGGTAATTTTAGTGTGAGTTACAAAAAACAATTACAGTTTGAAATTACATTTTAGGGTGTTTAAGTAACACCCAGCATATACCCCATCATAAGTCAACACAGGGGATGGCAACATCAACAACTGAATTTAGAAAATGCTGGGATTCATGGCATTTGGGCAAGTTCTGCTCAGCTGCATTGATGGTTTTCACTAGGATGCATTTTAGGTGAGGGTCACTCGCTTCCCTGACCCCACACTGCTGCATCAGGTCTTTCCCCCTTGTTCTGAGATTAGACACAAAAATCCTTTCTTTTACATGAAACTCATTAAATTGTAGGGGAAAAAAAAGTCACAGTCCTCATTGTTCTTGTCTTCATTGGAGACAGAAACAAGGCAAAAGGACTGAAACCACATCAGACAGAACAAGCTCTGGGCATTGCAGGAGTTCCTCTACACAAATCTAGTCACACTGTTGTGCAGTGACCGATGGAGTGAGGCTTTATGAGACAAAAAAATAGACTGATTCTGACAGAGGGGAGAATTTTACTTCTATGAATAGTACTTTTCAAGGGCACTCAGCTGCTTGGGCAGGTACGTGTCTCCACGCAGGCACATACACAAGAAAAGACAGGGCAAAGATTTCAGTAACCCAAGTGGAGCTTTGGGACTATATTGTGTTCATGTGTTGCTAAAGCTGATGATGTGCCAGTATGAACCAGCTCATCAGATGGGCACAGGCTCTCTCTGTTCTTTCCTAGGAAGGTGGCAGATAAAAGACAAGGCATTCAAGTAGCTGACAGGGTAACCTGTAAGTGCCTGTCCTGAGCAATCTACTTGTCAGCTTTCCTGGCTAAGAGAGGAGACGTGTGCCACAGCTGTCAGCTTTGTGTCATCTTTCCTCTCTGCCTTTCATCGTCCTTCATCCCATGAATGGAGGTTTTATTTTACTTTCTTTTTTTGGCCCAGCTCGCAGAAGCTCCTTTGTCCCACTGCTTTAAAGGATCTTGGGAGTGTGCAAATCCAGCCAGTTCCAGGAATGGCTAAATGGGGAACAGGACCAGAGGCATAAGGAAACCATCGTCATCATCACCATCCAACAGGCATACTGAGGCCTGGAGGTGTAAATGCTCAGGCTACCCTGAAGGTGACTGAACACAGAGCCTGCCCTTTAGGCTACTATAACACTCTGGCAGTCGTCCACAAGCACAGCACAAAGGACAGAGCTTTCCTTTTCCCCTCTGAGTGATTCCACAAACACTTCAACACAAGGGTAAATGCCTGTAAAAACAGGGACTTTCAAAGCTGCTTTTCTCTAACAGTGCATCGATGCCATCACTAATAAAAGTAGCTCCTAAGTCTGACCAGGAAAATCCCTGCACCTGATGCATTTCCCTATTTCTCCCTGGCAGAAGCTGTCTAAGCCAGCTGTTAGAGATGCATATGGGTAAAGAGCATTTAAACATCCGCCTTCTCCTGGAGATAAAGGGCTCACTCCTCAACTCTCTTCCCCTCCACCACAATTATCTAACAGAAGGTGTAGGGATGGATTATGAAAATCTCTGGCTTTGAGCAGAAACATCCATCTAAAACAATAATGATATCTTTAGGCAAATCTCCTCAATTCCTCAGAATTGCCAGAACACACACAAGACGAAGGCTGTGGAGCTCCTGTGCAAATTTAGAAGAGTTGTGAAAGATCAAAGTAGCACTAGAGACTGGCAAGAGCACACATTTAATTTTAGAAAAATAGCATAGCTATGATTGCAAGCCATGAGAAGGGAAGGAACACCTTCAGAAGCATAACTCGGGAAGCATGGCACACCGGGAAAAACAAAGCATCAGCAGCTGGCCCTGCAGCTCTGATAAGGGGCCAGGGGATTGCAGGCAGATGCATTTTATTGTCAAACAGATTCTAATGAAGTGTCTCAATTTAAGAATGTCAACAATATTCTACTTTGATCAAGCATATTTCATCATTCCTGGATCAAAGGGGTTTTTGTCTGACCCTTTTATTCCCTTTCCTTTTAGAAACATAAACCATTAGATTTAAAGGTATATGAACTTTGACTCTCTACTCTGACTAGGAACTAAAAAAACCTAATGGTGAAAGTTCCCCTCCTGAGTACAGGGGTGGACCTGGTGGGCTGCAGAGGCTGCTCCCAGCTGGCATTAGTCTTTGATTCTGTGAAAGTAAATGTCAAAGTAAATACTGACATGCAGCTCTGAGTGAAAATTCCAATTTCTGCTCATCTTTCCTGCTGGTTTCTGGGAGGCAGAAGGTAAAAGCTCATTAATGTCTCCTTTCCTTTTCAGATACCTACTTGCTAGGTGACATTTACTTCAGTGTTCGGGTATTAAACAAGGAATTATGAGCCTGTTCTGCTTTCAAATGTGGACCGACTGCCAAACAGAAAAAGGAGAAGTGAGTGAAAGAAAACATTTGCAATACCTTTGGAAAGACAAGCGTTCAGGTGGCGAGCAGCTCTCAGTTTTCAAGAGTTACTTGTCAGAGATGCAAGTTCCTGCATGCTCAGCTCTGGGCTTTTTTAACCTCTCCATTAGAGAGATGAATTTTTAGATAACTACATGACACTTGCTGTGTTCATGCTGGTCATTCTGCCTGGGTGTTCCAGCCCTCCTCTCAGCATGCCCCAGGATGTGCTGCCGCTGTGTCCAGGCCAGCTCTGCTGTGTTAGTCACAGCAACCTGCAAAACGAGCATCTCCCTCAGGTGTTTCCAAACACCACTACAGCCATCCCTGTCATGGGGAAAGTTTGGAAACAACAAGGAAGGGAAGTTAAAAGAGCATTTCGCCTTAGATATAATTATGATTTCTATCTATGAAACTTACACTGCCTGATCACCTCACAAGCTTATCCACTCAAGGAAGTTAGGCACTGAGTTTGACCAGCAGACCTCAAAGGTATTTATAGAATTCTCTATGGAACTGACTGTCACAGATTCACCCAGTGTCTTAGAGCAAGTCTGTTATCAGGCAGGTAAAAAAGTTCCTGAGTACAAACATTTTCTGAACTTCCTAAGTTTATAGGGGGAAAATATTTGTGGGATGGGACCCTACAGCAAGGGTTGTTTTGGCTCTGGCTGGAGAGTAAGATTCCAACTGAATGAAAAGCATATTGCAATTTGAGGGCTTTTTTTATAAGATAAAATATTGCTTGACAAAGTATAAATTATTACCTTATTTATCAGAGTAAGGTAATTCAAAGTCAAGAGAAAATGAAACTGGAATATTTTAACTTCACTGTTTCTCACAGCTACCTGCTCACTGTTTTAAACAATAAAGGCCATAGTTAACCCATTACTGATAAATACAAAACATTCTTAAAAGACAATATAATCCTATTTCATACATCATCATTACTTGGCAAGAAAACAAACAAATGCAGTGAGTTCTATCACAGCACTGGCATTTGATCAAGAGCACAATAATCTCATTCAAATCAACACCATAACTAGAAAGTAATTGCTGTATAATCAGACATCAAACAGACAAAATCACCCTGGGTGTTTCTAACAAAATCACTTGGTGTCAGTTAAATTCTACTGCCTTTGGATGGCTTATTCACAAATAACAGTACTGACACAGTACTGAGACTTCCTGAAGCCCCTTCCTAATTCCTTCCCGACTGTAAGAAGGCAGGTGCAGAAATGCAGCATCAGAGAGTTCTGTCCCAGGGACCGGCATCAGTGCATGGGGTCATGGACCACAGCACATCCCTGCTGTCTGCTCCAGTACCAAATCCAGGCAAACACCATTCCTAGTCTTTACTTCTGGACCCACACCCCAGATTTAGTGACTGGCAGACAGCAGCATCAGGCTGAGAGGCAGAAAACAGGGGGTAATGACAGAAAAAAATTTCTAAACCTTTTCCCAGCTGGATGAGGGATATTCTTCTGCATTCCCAGTAAGGAAGCTCAGGCTTCAACACTGTGCCCTCAGTGCAGGAGTCAGTGCAAAAAAGTTTTTTTATAAACATGGCACGAAAAAACTTTCCCACTCCCAACCTGCAAGCTCTTTCGTCAGTTTCCATCAGACTGCTCTGAAAGGCAGGAATCCCTGGAGGTGCCAGTTGGAGCTCCAGTTGATTGTTACCCACAAAGGGACAGTTCTAGGAGGAAATCCTTTTGTACTGTGCATCAAATAGTCGTGTAATAACTGTATCGTTTTCTCTGAAGAGCCTCAAAGCAAACGATTTCAAAGGCAGGAAGAAGCGAATACCTGGAGCTGTCTAATTACAGACTCTAAGATATGCACAGCAAAGTATTAAAATAAATGATATAGATGGATTATCAGAGAAGAGAGTGGGGCTGATAAGCCATATTTAGTATACTAATCCTGACTGTTTGTTTTGCATTCTTTGAGCCTTTTAAGATGACAGGTTCTGATCAACTGCTTCCCTTAGAGGTTGGCAGCTTTCCTGCTCTAGCAGTTAATTTCTGTTTGATGTTCTCAACTTTGTGTCAATGTACAAACTACTGTTAAGATATATAGCAGTGATTAAAATAATTCATCCATCTGGTTATAATTAAAGACCTAGTTAAACCTAATGACAACTTGATGTAGCAAAGCCAGCTCTCATCTTTAAAAGGGCTGTGTACATTCAGAAACTAATGCTGTAAATGGGTGACAGACTACTGCAATGTGGCCATTAAATTCAGGGGAATTAATTAAACTTGTTTCATAAAAAAGCCTTAATGACATTTACTGGCAAGACAAGGCAGAAATTGCAAGTATCTGTGATTGCTCCCTGTGGAATCTCACTGCTTCCAGGAGACCTCAACAGACCCTCCAAGCACTACTGGACTGAGGCAAAAGGGGGTTAAGAATTTGCTCTCCCATAAGGGTTGTAATTGCAAATTTAAGTCTCTGCTGGCTGGTCCCCAGCTAAGAACATAAACACAGGGAGGGGACAAACACAATCCTGACACTTTGGACATCATGAGCAGTGAGCTTTGTGAATAGGAAATGTTTGTGAGGATCAGAAAATACAGCAGAACCATGGAGACAGAGAAAGATTCATTAATCCTGGGAAATAAAGCAAAGACATCCGCAATTTCTTCTTTCTACATTCTGGCTTTGCCTGTTGGCAACAGGAAAGATGTGCCACTTACTCAAAATATTGTCTGTTGTGGCAGAAAAATCTCAGGGACTTCCATCACCTTATGTCAGATCCAGGATTTCCATTGTCTTGAACAAGACCAGGATCAGTATCAGAAGTTGAACTATGTAATAACTGATGCTGACTTTGTATTGGTTTGGATCTATCCAAGTGTCTTTCAAAAACTTCTAGTGAAGTAGAACCTTGTAATGACTTAATTTGGGTCCAAAGAAACATTAACTCAATCTGAAGGCATTACTTTTTTTCAATAGTGAAGTGTTTAAAAGAGGCAATTTTGAAACACAAGCCCCCTTGAATTGTTAGATTACAAGATCTACCTGACTGGAATGATTTTTTTTTTTTAATAGAAGAACAATTTTGCAAAATTGTCATATATTTGTGAAATCTGATTTTTTTTTTCTGAAAAATCCTGTTTCCACTGAAATCTATCAACCAAGCCAGAGGCTGGGCATATTCTTCAGGTTTTGGCAGTCACAAAGAGATTCTTGCCTGGTTTCATTATTCCCTTTTCTATGAACTCTGCAAGTATAAAACAGTGCAGTCACCACAGAAAACCAGGAAACCAAGGCAGCAGAAGAATATAATCAAAATTTTCTTTATCTTTGTAATGTTATTTGAACAGGTGTGTGCAGTGAAGCCTCCCCTAATTCCCATCTTCCCTTCCCACTCTGGGTGTAAAACAAGGTATTAATGAAAATTTCATTGGTTTAAGGCTTTTTTCCTCATTTGTCCTCCTTGCAATTAAAAAAGAGAAATCCACACATAAAGCTCAATTTCCAGCCTGTGCCTTGACTTTCTGCCCTTCAAATATTCCGTGTTATGTTCCTGGTTGATTAATCCACAATACCTACATGATAAAGCCTCAATGCAGAGTAGAAATGATATTTCCATATCATAACCATAAGCTGTTGGATTTCCTCTTCATTTCATTTAAAGTCTTTTGCCAGCTGATTTTATTTTAGGACAAGAGTCTCAAGCAGGTCTGAGGTTTGAGTTTGGGGCATTCTCTTTGCTTTACTCACATATTTCAATTCTTTTCTCTTTGACCAGCCGACTGTGAACAACCTTTTGCTGTGTTAATTAATAGATCAACCTTCATTAATAGATATTGAAGATTTCTTACTTTGAAGCACCTTTTGCATCTCCTAGCAAAGTGCCTGGTACTACATGATAAAACTGGCAAACTCCAATGCTTTCCTCACTGAACCTCCCCTGTGGATCAGGTACCACAATGATAGTTCTGCAGTGCACACAACTCTGCTTCTATGTCTGGTCCAGCTCCAGAAATAGTGAAACAAGGGCAGCTGTTAACAGTTCCAGCCAGACAAGGGAAAACCCAGAGGATAAGAAATCTCCTGAGAAGACCCAGAGCCATGAGATTTGCAGTCAGATAGCCAGCCCAACTCTCAGTGACCTCTCTGAGAGAACTGAAAACGTCTGGCTGCTTGTCAAAATTGAACATCCAGCCCCGTTGCTGAAGGAAACCCCTAGTAAGAGATAGCCAAAGCAATATCAAAGGCACAAAATCCATGAGATATAAGTAATGGAGTTGTTTTGGGAATAGCCATTTCTGCATTGCACGCTCTGTACTGTTCCATAATTATATGCAGACACACCAGTTCCTGCTCTGCCCTAATCAGGATAACACAATCCTTACTGCCTTGAACACACAACCTCGGCATCCCCTTTCGGACATTTCTTCACGGGCTAAAACCGAGCCAAAATGTCAAAATATTACAGGAGAGACCAAAGGGAGAATTGCCAATATTCAGACAGAGCAGTTCTTCCATCAGTCACACTCTTGCCTCTCTCTATATTATAGTCACAACCTCCATCCCTCAAAATTATTTTGTACTAGTGAACACAAGCACGGCTATCAAAACCTAGCTCCTAATCCTTTCAGACCAGTGGTTCATAGTCTGGACTGGGTATAATCATTCCTCACAGCATTTTAATCAGGGAGCCAACATATCCAGCCCCTGGCAATTACAGGGCAGATGGATTTGGGATCGAGAGGGAATCAATATGAACTGCAGACCTGCATTCAGTGGACCCTCCAAACCGTACTTTCAGCCATGAAGACAAATGCTCTGGGAACCTGACTTGTTTAATCCATTTCAGGACCAGTTGGCTTTAATTTATCTCACTATTCATAAATGAACCACTTGAATTTTTAATTTTTAGTCAAAACAAAAGGCTCTATATTTTGGGGCCAGTGTGGAGGGAGTAGGAGAAATCTGTCTCACACTCAGTTACTGCAGAATTGACCAGCACAGAAGTCAGAATTAAGGCTCAGCAGGAATCTCAGCTAAGAACCAAGGCCAGAGTCCCCTGGAGTAGCCACAACTACAACCTCATTCCCTGAATGAGAGGGTTCACCACAGGTTTCCATGGTAAATCTTTCTCCGCAGTTCTTTTTCCTATTTCTCAGAGGCCAGTGTTATTCTGCTTCAGATCAGCTGCTGTCTAAATTATCTTACTGAGATAATCTTAGATCATTGCCTAAGACAACAAAGCAGATGGAATAATTTGATTTTTATTACAGCCAATTGAAACCAGCCATGAGGATTTGTCAAACCTAGAGGGAACAGGTATTTCTCAGTCTTGCTGTAACTAGGTACGACATACAGTGCCAGGACAACATGGAAATGTAAGCCATGCTCCTGGAAGTCAGCTGAAGATGGAGACTGCCAAGCAGCCAGGCTGACCCTTCAGCAACCCTGGACAGTCCTGCAGCCCCTCTCAGCACCCCACCAAACAGTCCTTGCACCACTGAGGTGCCCCAGGTCATGCACACCAGCACCCAGGGGATTCATGGCCCACCCTTCCTCAGGGTGACACCAGGGAAGTGCCAGCTGAAGGAATTCACCAACACCTCTACCAGACCCTGCTGCCAAGGGAAATTCAGCTGGACTTTTACCCTGACACCCTTCCTTTACGCAATTCTTATCTCTTTCTTACAGGACCTCCTCATCAGAATCTCCTTGGCACAACCTGAGCTGGTGTTCCATCACCAGGGGCAGAGGAGCTGAGTGTGGCAGCAATTTGTTCCTGGGAGCATGCATCATTGCTCCAGTCAACGCGTGCATCTGGCCAGCCTTCCTTGGACTGCTTTACAGAGCTTGGGACGCTGTCCAGAGCGCTCTGCTCAGTGTCCCCGACAAGATGGCCATCAAAGACTGGGTTAGGGGTCAGGCACCCAAAGCCATTAGCACTCCAAAGTGATTGATTACCATCATGTGTGGTCTCAATCAAGAGCCGGTAATGAGCTGCATTCATTAATCCCATTTATATGTTTGCATAGTCTAGTCTTGAATTTCAGAGAATAAAAAGGCTTCATACTGAGATCGGCAGATTGCATTACCTGGCAAAGAGAAGAAGTCACAGAGGGCATAAAGGATTTGCACATAATTCTGCATTTTGGGAATTTCAGCCCAGGTATTTCTAAATGCCAAGCAGAGTAGCTGCACAGCGTGGCCTGCACACCTCCCAGCAGCACCAAACCACAAGCTTGTCTTCTCCACTTCTGTGCTATAGTTTCATCTGTACTTATTGGATGTTTTCCTTGCACTTCCAAAATAACTCTCCATGACCACAGCTCTATCCAGTGCTACAGCCACTCCAAGATTCTGTTCCTGTTTAGACCATTATGGGTTCCCTGCCACTTTGTGTATGATAACCCCTTATTTTCTTCTTATCACCTCCACCAAAAATCTCATGTTCTGAATATGCCCCCACCACCCTTGGCTGTCCTGTCTTCCTCAAGCCATGCCCCTGTGATAACCTTCAGCAGAGGGTCCATCAGAAGTAACTTGACCCCATGCCCTATCCTCACATCCCATTTTGAGCAGGCCAGGCTTCCACCCTGTGCTGAGCCCTACACATCAGCCCAGGTTCCTTTCACTACCATTAAAGCCATGTTTTCCTGCTTCCCCTCCTCAAAGATTCCCTAAAGGAATTATAAAACTAAAGGGTGAAATTCTGTCTCAGTTGAAGCCAATAGGAATTAAAATAGTAAGTTGTCACTGTCTTTTACAAGGCTGGGACTGACCTCAGCACTCGGAGCTCCAGCACAAGGCTCTGTGCTCCACACAGAATGATGAGGGAGTTTTCAGCTTCACCACTTCTGAAAATACTCCAGAACACCAGTGAGGACACCTTCAATGCATTTAACTCTGTCAGAAGACTTTCATATTGATAAACTCACTGACCAGCAGCACGAATATGCCAGAACACAAATCCTTTGCAATATACTTTAAATTTGAACCAGCTCACCCTTAAGTAGAAACCATTTATTTTAAAAGATGTTGGAAACTGCACTCACCTTCAATAGCTAAGGAATCAGCTAATTGCACGCTTAGATGTCCAGAATCTGTCACCACTTTTCCCAGCATTAATTCAGTACACAATGTAAAAAATAAAGTCCTTTCAAAAAGTTAAGAGGGGTTTGTTGGTTTTTTTTTTTTTTTTCAGTAGGGTATTACTTGGTTAAAACCAGATTGGAATACTAAATGCCTCAAAGTGTTCCCAGGCCCCTTTATTGTAGAAATACTTTTAGCATTTCATGTGGGGAAAAAATATGTACCCATGAGAGGTAATGATATTTATCCACTCTAATGCAAAAGAACAGCAAATATGTTAAAGGTAACCAGCACATAATTGTGTAAGCTATTTAAAAACTTTACAATTATGTAAAACCTAAAATAATCAAGGTAAAGGTGACACTGACTGCACAGTGAACTTAAACACCTTTATTTTTTTTTTTTTTTGCAAACCCCTAAAGCCCAGTGCACAGGCTCACCTTTCATGTGATGCCACACACTGCTGGTGCTCCCTGATGGAAATTATCTGGTAGGGTAGGTAAATTCCATGGCCAGCACTTAATATCCTTATATCACACCCATAATCCACAACAAGGAGTTCTGTATTTCTTCAAAGGAAAGACTACCTCTGCTAACACTTCTAGACTGGCAGCAGAAAGCCAGGAGATGCCTGGCTCATGCCCGAGAGATGCCAGGATGAAAAAGCACTCAGAGGGCCCTGCAAAGCACTCTCCTGGTGGTAGAAGGAGCAAGAGGAGTCCTGGAAATTCTCCTTCCAATGATCTCTAGAAAGACAGAATCAGGCAGAAAGATACGATCCCCAGAGTCTCTCACAGGACAGGAAAGATGTGGACCTGTGGAATGAAATTACTGATTGGAAATAAAATGAGAGAGCAGAAAAGAGTTTGTGTTTGCTCCATAGGGAGACAATGACAAAGGACACAGAACTGGTCTCCATAGGGAGACAATGACAAAGGACACAGAACTGGTCTCCTGAGGAGTTTTTTCCACTGGGATTCAGTGATTCAGAAAGTCTCTCAGTATAAGGTTTTATAGAAGAAACTACCTACTCCTGTGGATACACAGGGATAACTGATCATTCTTTAGGAAAAAACCCAGCAGGAGACCAGCAGGGGTCAATGCTGGTCTGACAAGCAGCTGCTGCCTCCAAAGCCATCTTCTCAATGCAAGAGATAAAAACTGAGAGCTGAGCTCAGCCTTGGTGCTCATGAGAGGCCAGACGGGGTGGAGTGAACACTGCAGTCCCAGGTGTGCACCAGGCCACCCCTGGCTCTGTGACTTCAGGCAGGATCTCTTCTCTTCCCTCCTGCTTCTCCTGGGTTAAACTGCAAAACCAGCAGCAGGATTAGCCTTGCTCTCTGGCCACAACCCTCTAAGCTCAGATTTAGAGGCTAACTGGGAAAACAGTGCTGGAGCTCTGTTGACATTGCTGAAAGAGGATTTTGCCTTTGTCTTCTCTGACCATTTTGGTTTCCTGCGTGAGTTTAACAGGTACATGGCAGTATACAAATAAACAAGTGTTTCTAAACATAAATCCTTATTTCATTAACTCAGAGGGACTAAAGGAACTGTACTCTCCTGCTCAGCTCACATAGGAGCTGCTGATTACAATATAAATATGAAGCACATCCCATGACTCCAGAGCTGTGCACCTTCTGTCTGCTGGTGACCTTCCCTCACTTGGGAAAGTTACAGCTTTATACAGATTAGAATAAAATTTACTCTGTCTTTTAACATTTAAGAGCTATAATGGCTTAGTGCTTCATTTATTGGCAAGCGAGCAAAGAGGACAAAAATTTATAGAAAACCCTCCTTCAGAAATAGGAAAAAAAATGTTTCTAAAACTCCATACAGCCAAAAGGTCTTAACAGCAGCACTACAGCATTTTAATGGATGAATCCAGGCAAGAATTCACACCCACTGGCTCCTGTCTGGAAAAATATCTATCACATGCACAGCCTAAGTCCAATCCTGAGACACTCACATGGAGAGGCTGCACGAGCTCCCAGTCACTCAGGAGAAGAGCACTTTTTCACTCCCTCACTGAGTTTGGGGTTCATACAGCTGGTTTAAGTTTTAGGGTCTCAGCTGGCACTTACAGCAAAGGAGAAGCTCAGTTATCCAGCACTCAGGGCTCATGGGGCAGCTTCAGCAAAGGAACAAATTCAGCACAGGAAGGTTCAGATCTCCTGTCTGGCTGTTTCCTGGTCCTCTCATCTTGCTCAACTCCCCACAACTTGCTCCTCAGCAATCGGTCAACAGTTTTGGCAGTGGAAAGAAAGACCATCAGCTTCTAAACTCAAAGAAAGTTCAGCAGAGAACACCAGAAAAAAAGCAATTCTCAAGCTCTGCAATTTCAGTATTTCCCTAAACACACCAGTCTGCAGTTGAAAGGAACCTAATTAATTACAGAGGTGACTGAAAAGAAGTTTCTCTGTTGTTTCCAACTAATTTGGGTGGGTGTATGCTAAAACTTGAATGCTGATCAGCAAGCATCTTCCTGAAAGAAATCTTTCCGTCATTTTCCTTTGCTGTACTTTGGTTCCCATCACAAAGCAGGCTCAGGGCCCAGGACCTGAACTCTCTCCCATCAAACCAAGCTGGAAGATGTGCTCCAGCTGGGTCCACAGCACACCCACAGTGAAACTCTGTGTCCCAAGGCTGGCACAAGGGTGCTACAACTTAAACACAATACAATCAAAAAGGTAAGAGCCTCCTCCTGATGGAAATTTACACTGTAAGCCAAGATCCTGAGATTCTGTTTGATACCTCATGCCTGAAAGTGTTCAAGGCCAGCTTGGATGGAGCTCTGAGCAGCCTGGTCTAGGGGAAGGTGTCCCTGTCCACAACAGGGCAGAGGGAACTAGGTGATCTTTGAAGTCCCTTCCAACCCAAACCACGCTGGTTCCATGATTTAGGCTTTTCTTCTTTATAAGAGTCTTGTAACAGGCTCCGCTGATGTCCAGCTAAGACAATCTGTGCAAATTTAAATTCTGCAAAGCTGAGGAGATAGAAATCTATAAACATCATTATTTTGATCACATTCATCTAGCTCATCTTCTAAAAAAAAAATAGTCAGGAATCTTCCGTTTCACAGAATCTTCCATGAAAGCATAGAGACACAAGAAAATGAAACATAAATGAAGATCCTGAGTTTCAGATCTTATAAGGAGATTTCTGCAACTTTTATTGCTGTTCATCAGGGTTCAAAAAACTCCAGCTGGACACAGGGTGGAAATGAGTCTTATTTCATAACCAGAATTCACAGACTCTACAAAATTTATTATGCTGCAAGTAAAAACTGGAAAGAAAAATGTTTTGGATAATAAAAAAATGATACAAAAAGGCCAGGCTCCCTAGTTAAACACTGATCTTCCAAGTCCTGACTAAAAGATGCTGGAAATCCAAGACGTACAGAAATCCTAGCTAGAGACTTGCAATTTTGAAGCAATTTTCATTCCATAATGGAATTAATTTTTGTTTAAAATATTCCCAAAACAACATTTCCTATAAAAATTAAATGCTTATACAAAATATTTAGTGTTTTTAAAAACATGGAAGAATGTTACTTTTTTGTCCTTTCTCATTGTTTAAAATCATCTCTTATCACTGGTACTGATTGGATCTATTCCAGGTTTCTTTTTCAGCTTTTTCTTACTTTGTTTGGGGGTTTTTTGTTGTCTTTTTTTAGTTTTCTAGACCTTCTTTCATCCTTTGAAAGGATGTATTTTTTTAGTTTTGTAGACTTCCTTTCATCCTTGCTTTTTGACACCCTTGTTCTTTTGCATCCAGGACCAATAAAGGATAAAAAGGTCAAACGATCTAAAAGATTAATATCTCTATTTTTAATGAAAAAGAAAAGTAATGTTTATGATCTAGTAAGAAAGTAGTCTTTCATCAGAAACATTTTCCATGGGAGATGTGAAAAAGATATACTGCCAACATTTAAATTTATCTAACTTTATTGAACTAGTTCTGTCGAAATTTAGTCAACGTAATGCTTAATATATGAGAAGAAAATAGTTTGTGCAAGAATTACTGTTATTACTGGAATCAAATTAGAGATGATGATGATGATGATGATGATGATGATAATAATAATAATTTTAAAAGTTTGTTTATGTAAGGTGTTTCTACAGCCTTTTTACCAGTTAAATATTTCACAGGCCTAAAAAAATGTAGATTAAATTAAGCTTTTTTTACTCTTTGATGACACATATCCCTGAAGAAACATCTAAACTGAGCTGCTAAGAATTTGGATAAGAAAGTTGTAGCAGGGCATTGACCTCATATGAAAACAGAGAAGTAAAACATAAGGATCATGTTTACTCTGTATGAGTTTCCTGTCGACACTGTTTATTATTGGGCAATAAACACACTTGGGCTGTAGAGATATATCTTTAGAAGAGGTATTAAGAATCAAACAGTTTCTGTAAATCTTCTGAGTGGTATTAACATTCAGATTTAAACAAGGTTCCACACATAACACACATTTGATCATTTAACAGGTCCACTTCCAAAATATTTCTGGCTGCAGATGTCCAGTTAGTATCTGATTCTTCCACTTGGCTTGGCCAAAATGCTGAGATTTAGTCTTATTTTAACTAAACACATCCTAAATTATTTTTATATGTGTCTCTTGGGCCTCAATTTCACTGCAGCAAATTTCTGCTGTGGTGATGGGCTGTAAATGTTCATTTCTTCCATTTCCCCTCATTTATCCCACTTTGTGGCATTATCTGATAAAAATGTTGAGGACACCCTCCCTCATGCAAAATACAAACAAATGGGACATGAAGAAAAGGTACCCCTACATCACTGTCCCAGCACTGCTTGGAGTCCTGAGGGTGATTTACAGCACCAGTCTGGTGATACTGAGCTGGTTCTGATGACACAAATTTGCTTCTTCAGCACAAAATAAATAAAATAAAATAAAATAAAATCCCCTCCAAACATCCTCCATTAGCATCAGCACATATGTATGATGTCCCAGAGCCTGGAGCAGGGCTGATCTAAGGAGTATTTCTCCAGGTTACTCATTCTAATTGCTTAGAGTCACTCAAAAACCAAAATGTTTCTGTTTGCTTGTCAAAAAGTAAATAAGGGAGAAATGTTTCATTATGTTCAAAAATGGCAAGTGTTTTTTTTTTCCATTTGAGGGCACTGCTTTACTTTCAGAATTTTTTTTTAGTCAGTTTTATTGAACCTGATCTTGGAACTCCATTTCAAAACAAAGCCTAAAGCTTTCATGCAAAATGCACTGAAGTGACAGCTCTCATTTCACTCATTTTTTCCAGGGTGTGAAAGTTGGGCTAAAATGGTTTGCCAAGTTTTACTGCAAATAGTTTCTGTTGAACTGAGTCTGATTTTTCAGCAAATAAACCAGAGGAGTGACTATTTGTTTTACCTATCTGTGAAAATAATATTGGCAATTCCACCGTTAACTTTTTGTCAGTGACTGATGCAAAGACATGAGGGACCAGCCCTGCTTTGCCAAGGGCCTTGGCAGTGTGGATGAGTGTTAATGAGAGGCCTAAATTGAGTTAATGAGAGGGCTAATTAAGCCTTCCATGGTGGTGCGCTTGTGTTTGAACACACAGCATGTGCCCCAGCCCAGGGCTGAGTTGCCCATCCTGCCCAGCTCTGATTTCCACCTGGAGGATGTCTGGCTCTGGGTCTCAGTGTCTGTGACAACTCTCTTACAGTGCCCAAATACCCCCAAAGTGGCCCTTCAAAGCAGCTACACATGTAAGAATAGTATCCAGCAAGTGTGTGAATACAGCCAACCTTCTCCCACTCCTCAGAAAGTCAATGTCCAGAGCAAACCCCTCCTCTGGGTTGTCAACACACGCAGCCTCACTGCTTGGCCTTTTGAGATTGCAGCCTGGACAGAAGGTGATGGGAATCGAACTTCAGCTCTCAAGAGCACCTGGCTTTGTTATCTCTAAGGGCCCAGGAAGATTTCAGGCACTATCAGTCCATGCCATGTCCTGACACTTGACTCACAAAGTGGCACTGGTGTTGGCTTACCTCCAGGCTGCAGATAGCAACTGTCAGCAGCAAGGTGAAAATGAATGGGAGTGGAACAGAAGCAGAGATCCTACTGCTTCTTCTGGTAAAACACAGCATCTCACATTGCTGAGGAGTCCTCTCTCTCCTGACTCTCTCTGAACATCAAGATCTTCACTACAGAGTCTGGAAGGTTGAGTTCACACAACCTTTTTTAGTGCATTATCTCCATCTCTGCAGTGGCCACAGGGAAATACTAAAAACCTGATGAATGTCAGGCCAAGACTCTGTGTGGATCCCAGAAACACACCTATGACACAGATTCCAAGCATCACTGAAAGCAAGGAAGTTTCTCATTTTTCCCATGCAATTTGCCTCTTCTTCCAGAAGATTAGTTTATTATGATGTGCAGATATATTCTGTATTTCCTATTCAGAACAAAGACACTGAAAGCCCATAGCCCCAGACAGCACACCAAGTCACAATCCACAATTTGATTTGAATGCACTTCAGCAAGAAGCTGGAGGCTGATGATAATAACCTGACATCTCTCTGGGAACAGATACCAGGCTGCAAAACTGATCTTCTCCCACTGCTGAGCCCTGCCTGTGTTACATGCATAAGACAGATGCAGGAATGCCCTAGGGAGGAGCAGATACTGCTTTCAATGAGAAACCAGATAACAGTGAAGAAAGCAGCTGCTTTAGAGAAACTTGGGTGCTTCTAAAGCATTCAGAACTGTGGAGGCATTTAGTGTTTGCTCTTTTATCAGTGCAGCTGCAAGTGATAATTCAACCTCCAAGTGGTCTGTGCTTTTGTTCTGTTTGAATTGAAAAATGCCCAAACAAAAATCCCTGCATTGTACCAGGATTATATGCTTGAAAGGAACTGAACAAATTGCATTTAGAATTATCAAAATGATCCATTTTCCTTACCATGTTGCTGGTAGACAAAGGATGGTGTTTGAAAATCAAATTTTACCACTATCAATGTTACTGCCTGATATGAGTGCAGTGATATAGCTTTATCAGACAAATTCCAAGACAGATTTACCCAAAAGACAGTTATCTTTATTATCCTCTTCTTGCAAACAGCAGTTGCCAGTGTGACACACTGACACTTCACTAGACATCCTAAGCATCTTTATCATCTCAATATCCCAAAATAGAATGCCTTCTGTATACTGATGTCTCCACAAGAATACATTTGTCAATGCTGTTCATCCTTGTATAAGAACAATATAAAATAATAATAAACACTCTTACAAATTACTGCACTATGAATGTTGCTTCTCTTACAGCCTCCCATGTTTGAGACAAATAAGTCCCAGCTTCTTGTATATTTAGGAACCTCATTCCCGCTAAAAATCGAGCCTAAATCCTGATGAATTAAGCCTCACCTTTTGTGAATGAGGTACCAATGTGTCTGCAGAGAAGAGCTCTGCTGCTGCTGCTGCAGGAATCTCCGGTACAATATGAGGCTGGTGCTGCACCCCAAGATGCAGTGATCTGAGCTCACTGCCCACCCCAACAAAACAGCACTGCCAGTGTTAGGGACCTGTATTTAGACAGGGATCTGAATCCATGGAGAGACTCAGCAGGAAAAACATCCCAACAGAAACACCTACTGGATGCTCCCCACTTCCCAAGCAACAATTTCCCCCAACAGAAATGTTGATTTAAACTGCTCGTGCTAACGTGAGTGCAGGATAAGGTTATGTGATTCTTGGAGCCACCAGGCCAGGTCATGAATGATGCAGTAATGAAAAGAAAATTCCATGCTCATTGCCCAGCAAATAAAGACAGGATTGTGCTGAGCTCTGCTCCATGAGGGCACAGATTTGCAGAAGAGCCCCTCACAGAGGATGGAGACTTTTGATCATCTCCCAGTAATTTCTGTAAAATTTCTTAGAGCTGAGCACTGTGAAAAGTTGTTTATGAATGCAAAAAAAGTTGTTTATGATATTTATACCCTGGCCAAAAATCCAGGCACACTGCCTGTCCACAGAAAGTGATGTCCCATTAAATTCTGCAGTGCCAACCATCCATGTCCTGTGTCAGCAACTACCGAATCCCATTGGGAATTGCCCTGGAGTGTGATGAAATCCCTTCCCCACAGCCTGGCAAGCTTTAACTCTCCTAACCTCTACACAGACATGAATCCAAAGAGGTTAAGAGAGACCCTCATCATAACCCCAGGATTCCCCTGCTGAGCTGCTGTACTAAAATCTCTCCTGGAGAAGAAGCAGTAACCCCAGGGGGAACAAACAAGACTTTCTGAGCCTCAGTTCCAGGGTGCTGCACATCCACAGTTTCCACTGACTTGCTTAGAACTAAAGGTGCTCAATGGCTCCAGAAATCATAATAAAGGGTCACCTCCTATGGAGAGTTCCGATTATTTAGATTCTGCAATTGCTCATATTACCATGTCAAGAGGGGTTTTTTTCAGGACATCATTATCTCCAATTTCCTAGGCTTTCAATGTTTTTCCTAGGGATAATCCCCTACAATGTGGGTTATTTTTCAATACATGCACTGAACAAAGTTCTCATACATGGAATGTAGAAGTTTTTATACAAATTTTCTAAAAAAACCCCAAAACCTTCAGTTTCAATTTGGTCTTTAGAGAGGTGCAAAACCTTTGGTGTATTTTTGAAAGCAGAGCATTAGAAAGGATTTTTTTTCCCCTGGCTTAACTGACCCCAGAGTTCAACCTTAGCCAAGCTGATAGTTGAGAAAGTAAACTAATTACCAGGTTATGTCCAGAGCCTGCCCTGCCCCAGCATCACTGACCCAATATTGTCACACTGCTCCTTCTTTTCCACACTTCTCAAAATTCATTTCAGTGAATCAGAGATGCTCCTGGATCATTCACTACCTCGGCATAGCAACCACCAGGAAAAGGCAGCTGTGCAGTGGTTTTAGAGCATCCACTGTCTCTGCTAAATAAGCATTTTCATGACAAAAGTCAAGAAATAAATGACAATTTCAAGAAGTTCCTGAAACCTCCTGAAACCTCTATTTAAAGTGCCTTAAGTTGTAAGTTCAAGGAAGGCAATGCCTTTGTGACAGCACAGCTGTCAATTAAAAAGATTCCCAGAGCCTCCTCATTAGTCTGACTCTCGGTCTTTAGAATTATATGAATATAAGCTTAAGACCACCCAAATCCCTTTTTTTTTTTTTTTGAGAGGGGGAAAGAAAGAGAACATGCACACAAGTAGGTGAAAGAGACCATTACCCCGGTGTTGGCCAAGTGTAGTTTTACAGTACCAAAGATGTGACAGGCAGCACTGACCTGTGACAGCAGCTGTATTTACACTAGAGCCTAGCAGGGGATGGTACACACGCTGCAGGATACACTGGCCTTTGGAGAGCTGCTTTAACCCACATGTGCAGAATCCAGCTGCAGGAATTTAATTCCCTGCCAAAGCGCCACTGGGGGTAGCTGACTTTTGTCTCTTACTTAGTGAGTACGTGGCTGATTTTGCACCTAAACCTCACCCCTCTACCGGGAAGCATTCCCACAACAGTGGGACATGTTCTGCTGGAGAGCAAGAGACAATCCTGGTTATCTCCTATTTCATTAGCATCACCAGCATGACTGATGTGCTGAAGGAAAGAGGATGAGCAGCTTCTAGTCTGCAGGACAGGCTTAGAGAATGGGGGGAAATAAGCTTAAAGTCTCCAATTAATAAAAAAAAAACCCAATAAACTGAACAAAATTTAAAGTATCTGTTCTCAGCAGAGAGGAGGGAGTAGAAATACTTCAACTAGCACAGTTTAGCACCTTATTGAAGCGGATCTCCCTAGGCTCCAGGGCAGTCCATGGAGAGAGGAGAGGAGGCTCCTCCAAGATGAGGCAGAGCTGGAGCCTCGGGCTGCGCCTCAGAGGGACAGGGACCCAAGAGAAGGCCCTAGGAGGCAGAGGCTGTGCCCCTTGTAGATCTGGGCTCAAAGCAATCCATTTGTCCTGGGTCTCTTCAAACTGAAATTCATTGCACAGCCTTTGGACAGCATTACTTTGTTTTCTCATTGATTCAGGCTTTTTTAGGCTGATCTCTCAAGACAGAGTTTAAACAAAAAGAAACAGAATCAAATACTTGCTTTTTCAGCAGGGAAAAACAAAAAAAAAATTATAAAAATTGCTCTGTCTTGGGCTGTAGTTTTCCTGTGCTGCTCCCATCTTTATTGTTCTTCCTTCAAACCATGAGTTCTTGGATAGCAAAGAAAATAGTCTATGTCTTCAAGAACAAAGGTTGGTAGAAAAATCAAATTAAAAATGGCTATCACATTTGCAGCAGTATAGGCAGCTAAAACGATCGCCTTTGTTATTTATACCACTTCAGGTATCAAGTAGTTCAGAGCCCTGTTTTGGCAGCTCCCTGTGCATGGAAAGGAAACAGCCATCACCAACACATGGGAAGCATAACTGGCCAGTATCTTCAGGTGCTGAAGCTTTAAGCATGTTCACATGTCCCATTAATTCCTTTATTACCAGCTGCTTTTAATCCCCTGCCAAAAGCAGGTGCCTATATACTTCCCCAAATAACAGATGGAATATGGGGTTTGTGAATCAAGGTGCAAGAGTCAAGATATGAGGGGCAGATGGGACAGGCTGGTGGGGAAGGGAGCAAGGAAGAAGGGACAAAGTTCAAAGTCATAGGAAGATTTAGCATAAACTTGTCATGCAAGAGGCTCCAGCAGACAGATCCCAGCAGCAGGAAATCCAAACCACGACATGTTTGGACATAAGTTTTCAGCACGGGAAGTGTTTCAGTCTGTAGGACCTGAGCAAAGGCACTGGTGCATGCAGAGCAAGAATGTGCAGTGACTTTGGTTCAAGTTTGTTCTCTTCCACAAGCAGGATGTGTCTCAGTCCCTGAGCCTGCAACTGCTTCAGCCCCACAGGAGCAAGACCACGCTGACACTGAGCTCCTGCCCACAGTTTTGAATCAGTGAGGGCAGCAGTGACACCAGGAGATGCCCAGGGCACCTGAGATGTAGCTAGCTACCCTTACAACTCTCTGAGAAAAGGATAATTACTCCAAAACATTGCTAAAACCTCTTCATCAACTTGGGAGCCTTTTATTGCTTCTACCTGAGGCACTTCAGGCCAGGCCTGCAGCAAGCTCTCATGTGTAGTACAAAGAATGACATATTATTATAGAATAGTTGGGGGTGGAAGGGATTTTAAAGATCATCTTGTTCCAACCTCCTGCCATGGGCAGGGACACGTCGCACTAGGCCAGGCTGCTCCAAGATCCATCCAACCTGACCTATTCTGCTTCATCTTCTGCATCATTCATCCTGAAGAATCCATGGAAGTGGTTTCACTCCTTCACTTGTTCTGGTCTAGATGTTTGTTGTATAACCAAACCTCACACTTCTGGTAAAAACAGAAGATGGCAGTGATGGCACATGAGCTCAAGGGCTCAGTTCTGATTTCACACACAGAAATTAGCAAAATCCATCCATTCACAGAAGCCACTCTCCTCATTTCTGCGGGCTTGGAAGGGAGCAAGACAACTTCCGCTGACCCAAGGATCCTCTGGAAAATAGGAGCAGTTTTCCAGCAAGCCTCTCCTCCCACTTCAGCTGGACAGACAGTGCCACAGGCTGTAACCCCAGGAAGGCTTGGAGAGGAGAGCAGGGAAACTGCTGCAGCTCGGTCACTGACGTAGGCAGACCCACCACCCCTGCTGCCAGAAAGAACCTCTCAGGGGTTCCTTTCCACAATATTGGGAATTCCTGCAAAACTCCCATTTCTGACATGCTGCTCTTATGTGAAATATCCGCAGTGTTTGCAAAGAAGTGATTATGAATGACTAACCAGCCATGCATATATTTCAAGAAAACTTGGAAACAGCCCTATTATTTTTGGAAACACAGACACTTGTTCAGGGCGAGCTGGCAAGGAGGAATTACTGTGGAAAGTTCCCTGAAGAACAGAGAGTCTGTAGTGCCACCTACTGCTTTACTCCGGGCTGTAACTTCAGATTTGGTAAAACCTCGGAGACAAAAAGTGCCACACTGGAAAAGCCCCAAGCTCACCTAGACCTGCAATGGCCCATACCAGGTTCCTCATCAGAAGGTACAAGAACACTGCCACAGAGAGATGCAAGAGCCAATCCTGCTTGGGAACTTTGTCACGAAGCATGGTGGCCCTTCAAAGAGCACTAAGTTTTAATTACAAGCATCCTTAGTACTCTTTTTATGCACACAAGCAGCAAAGCTGATAAGAACTCAATGCCTCCTCAGCTTCACCACAGACCAGCAACAGCAAATTCTAAAGATACTCCAAATACATTGCAAAGATACATTGTATAAAATTGTGATCCATTAATTTTTTAACTATTTGATTTTTTTTTCATAATTTAATCTTTTAATGTAATTATAAGTCTCCCTGCTACACAAGACACAGCACAATTTCCCAGTCTTCAGTCTGCTGATCAGTCAGTATTATATAAACCTTCACTAGGCTCAAAAAATTTATTAAAAAAATAAGAAGAAAGCCAGTCCTTCCCTGTGTGCTTCCATTCAACTGCCCAGTCAAATATATAACTGTTCCCTGAGTACATCTCAATTTTCCTAACCACAAATTCACAAAACATAGATGATTCCACAAAGAAAAACAGATACTGCTTTTGGATTATGAGTTATAAACCAGAAAATAAAACATGTAAAAATACAAGGGGAAGGTTGCTTTTCTCCCTCAGCTACAAAGTATCAAAGAGCAGTAATTAGAATTTGCTACTCAGTACAACATATTCTCAAAATCACCAAAAAGAACATACCCATTTATTCATAAATGTGGTCTGGATTATACAGGCAGTGTAGATGCTTGGTTGGATGTGTGTCTGGTCTGGTTTGTGTTTGGTTTGGAATCCATTCATTTAGTCCTTAATTTGCCATTAAGGAACTGATACAGCAAGTGTGCACATTAAACATTTAAATACGGGTGCCTGGAGGCACAGAGAGCTAAACAACTGCAAATGGTTATGGCTGAAAGTTTAAACAAGTGATTTTCCTTCCTCCACAAAGATGAGGTTAAAGGTTGGACCAGACGACCTCCAGAGATCCCCTCCAACCTAAACTCTTCTTTCATTCAAGCACATGCAAGTGCAGGAAGAGCCAGCCAAGAAGGAAGGGCAATGTGGAGTGTAAATGCTCATGAACATCACTTCCCATGTATAGCAGGACAAGAACCTACATCCAGTTCCTGGGACACTTCGGTCCACATCTTCAGAAGGATTTAGGTGAGAGACTGCTGTGACATCAGCAGGACTTGAGCTCCTTTGTACCCAGGGTCTTGCACAAGGTTTCAAACTACAGACTTTTGAGAAAGCTCAGAGACACCGAGTTCCCCACAGTCTCAGTGACATGAATGTAAGGGTTCTCAATCATCTGGAGCATAAAACAGCACAAATTACATAGTCCTGAGATGTCTGGAAAGCCTGTGACCATCACAGTACACCGGCCACCAAAGAAGGGCTGAAGCCACCAGAGAGGATTTTAACAGCTGCTTCACAAAAATTCAATGGTTTTGTGAGTAAGTTGTATCTCTATAAAAACATGACTGGAATCCCTCTTGCACCAAATGCCAAAGTCCTTCTGTACAGAAGGGGATTTAATCCAATGTCTAATAACTACTTATCTCCATTTATTTTAGCTAAAAATAACAAAATCCTCATAGATCTTAATAAACATTGAATACTGTCACACTATTTCGAGCAATGTTTTTGGTAGAATACAGCAATAAAAAAACATATTTCATAGTCTGTTTTTCCAAAAACTCCTATAATTTGGCCTGTCTTATAAGAAGAATTCTTTTTAAATTAGGAAAAAAAAAAGCCTGCTTCAGCAATGCAGAGCTTTTTATGGTGTCTCACTGTGATGCAACTTACAATGGCAATTGAAGAGTGTGGGATTTGTACAAGAAAAGACTTGGGACAAAACACATTCTGTGTAATGGAAAGAAGATAGCATAAACGAATCATCAGGAACACTTCCTCCCAGTTCTGGGCTCCCCAGTACACAAAACCCCATGGATTTACTGCTGTGAGTCTAGTGGAGTGCCACAAGGATGGTTAAAGGATTGGAGCCTCTCTCCCATGAGGAGAGACAAGGAGAGCTGGGACTGTTCAGCCTAGCAAAGAGGGTTCAGGGAGATCCTATCACCTGGAATAAATACCTTTCAGAGGAGCCAGAATCTCCTCACTGGAGCCTACTGACAGCACAAGAGAGAACAGGCACAAACTGAAACACAGGAAACTTCATCTGACCATAGGAAAAATGCCTTTTTATTATTGTGAGAGTGGTCAAACTCTGCGGTAAGTTGTCCAAAGAGGTTGTAGACTCTCTATTCTCAAAAGTAGAAATCCCAGACTCCTCAGCTTACCTTGGTTCTTTTTAAAAATGCTGATAGACATCAAATTCTACTCCATTAGGTCATGCCAGGATCATTAAGTCGCAATAAAAATCAACAAAAATGCAAAACTGCACACTAGGTGTAATATACACTGAAGTATCAAGACTATTTCTTTTACTTAATTTTTTTCTTTCCTTGATCCATTAATACATGTAGGAAAGATGTTAAGAGGGGGATTCAGACTGACTTATCCCCAACTAAAATGTTGTTGCATTAACTGGACTTCACCTCCTTTAATATCAAGTAGCCACATGAATGGATTTTGCAGACCAAAAAATATTGGTTTTACCTCAGAAGGAATAAAATAACTCTTTTTTGCTTCTTGCTAGTATTGAATTGAAAGGATTACAATCAGGTCTGAGCAAATACAGATATAAAGAATCTGAAAATACTGACATGAACTGCTCAGTTGAATTCTGTTTGTACCATTCTTTTGTGCAAAATGCCTGAATTTCAGAGCAAAACTTCCAGAAGAGATGACAAAATACACGTCAAACTGTCTTCTTCCCACACAGGAACAAGATCAGCATCTATTTAAGGAACCGGCAGGATACATTAATTACCCAAGAACAAGGTTTGGCCAACTATCTTTAGTGGCTTTGTATAACCAAGCTTTAAATAAGTGCACAGAATGGAGGCAACACTGTGCAGAGGCAGAAAGTGGCACTTAAAAAGCACAGCCTGGCTCAGCAGGCCTGAGCAAACAGCCATGGTTGCTGTGGTGGTTGTAAGGAATTTGCTTTGAATCTGCATTAAATAGCCAAATTTTCTACATCCTGTTTGATGCATTTTGAAAACATCTGTTTTGATTAACTTGAAATCAGTGAGGCACTTTAACATCTCAGAGGAAATTAGATTCATTTAATTTGGATTTTAAGGCTCTGGTCCCCTTGCTCTGGTGATATCAGGAAGGGATTTATATGTGGAGGTTGTGTTTCTGCCATGCCTGGTGATGGTGGAAGCCAAGCACTCTGAGCATGGAGTAGGGTAACTGGAGCCCAGGTGTGCTTCGATTGACTTCCCTGACTGGTGGGGATTAATTCAGGGGAGGAACTGGCCAGATGAGAATTGAATCCTGTGGGATCCAAATTCAAGATGGAATTCTAAGAGGTGTGGTTCCCCTTGTCTGATTTCCCCTACAAAGACAGAAAACAGCAGGAGCTGTTTTCACAAGCTTGTCTTGGTTTCAAGCACTGAAGGTAAGGGGTGACAATTCTGAGAGAAATGGAAACCACCTGAAGAAATGTCCTACCATCCCTGTGGGTAAGAATCCTTTCTAGATTAAAACACCTTTCCACATGCATCTGTTGGGGTACAGAAAGATGAAACATGAGCTTTCTCCACAGGGTAATTTTCTTCTGGATAAGGAAAAAAAGCCAAAGTCAGTAGTACACCCATTTGAAAAAGCCACTCCTGTATCACAGGTCTTGTAATTCAGTTGCCTCATGTTCCTTTACTCCTGTATCTGCAGTCACCTCTGGTTTGATGGAAGCTCTCAACTGGAAAAGAAACAAGGAAAAGAACAGCACAGGCATTTTGGGAATCTTTAAGTGTCATTCTGTATGGGCACCTGGTCAGGCAAACCTGCCCAACAGGAACACAGGGACACTGAAACAGTACAATCAAAATAATACAGAAGTATCAGGATTAGATTCTATGGAAAACCTTCAGAAGGAAGTCACTGAAATATTTGAAATTACAGCATTAGGAGTACTGCAGGCACAGCTTATAAAGGAGGATCCAAAGAAAATGCCTCAGGTTTTTTCGTAGATAAAGTCCATTTTAATCCCACGTTTTCTCAACTGCTCTCATTTTTAGTTATCAGATGTTATCAGCCTCCCACTGCTAAAATTTTCAAAGCAGATTAAAGGTACAAATGATTTTCAATAAATTTTGGGTAACAAAGCTCTTGAAAAGTCTCCTCTGTGCCCATTCAGCCTTCCAAGACAAGGACTGCTCCAATTGTGTATTTTTTCGCATAGGATCTGGCTCAAGACTGGGAAGTTGCACATGTAGCTCCAGGAATAATGGCTGGTCCAAGTTCTCTTGATGAGACTTAGCAGTTGGTGAAGTTTCCAGGCTTTGAGCTTCTTTCTGTGGCAATCAAAGTAAGGCAGATTTGCAGACCTTAGTGTCATATTTCCCTGCTCCTTTCAAAAAACCATCTAGTTTTCAACACAGTTCTAATGATAACTCCACAAAATTCTGTGGTTTTGCTTTGTAGCTCTTTTAAGTATTTTCTCTCATGTTGCTCCACAGCTCTAGTGTGTCAGCTCCAAATGAATCAAAGAAAACTCAGAGCAAAAGCTGCTTCAAACTGGTAATGCTCTTCTGGATTCTCAGAGGAACCACCAATTTTGCCTGATGAGGTTCACTCTAAAGACTTCATTGACTTAAGCAAATCTTTCAACATGCGTGGCAAGAGTTTAAAGTTTGTAATGAACCATGAAACCAGGCAAATTTCTAGGGCTTTTTGAGAATGCTTTCCTTAATTCTAGCCCCACGTCACAATTTTGCCACCAATCTCATGATGCACAAGACCCATGGGAGCATTGTACAAGCTGCTGAAGAAAGCTGTGACAACCAGATTAGGATATCCAGCAGGCCCAGAGGAGCAGAAGTTACACCAACTTGTAGGCCAGAGGTCCAAGGGCCAGTCAGAGGGCAAGGTAAGGGTTGTCCAGAGCAACACTGATCTCCTGTAACAAATAGGGGCTAGTTTGGTTTTCTCTTTTTAAACAGGGTTTCACTGTAAAATGTTTCATCAATACTGACAACAAAGCACTTGGATCCAGGATAAAACGTCTGGACACAGAGGGACTCCATTGCCAAGTATCCTCTGAAATGCTCCTGAGGCAGCTTTTATGGTCGCTGTTTAAAGAAAGATTAAAAGCTACAGAAAACACTTGAGCTGCTGAAATCCAGGATAACTTTTGCTCTGTCACAGTGTCCCTACACAAGTTAGGGCACAGAGAAACTATCTCCCCATTTTCCAAGCAACTGAGACTTCCTACCTCATGGAAGTCATGGAAAGATAGAAGCTTTAAAGATTTCCCAGTGCTTAGTTGTAGCAAGGATGGGAAACATGAATACTTCATGTAGCTTACCAAGAAGGGGTAAAATTCACAATGGTTCTCACCAGTGCTGTCCAAACATACAATGGGCCACTGGCCAACACAGGCACTTGGAGTGAAGGTGGAGGCTTGACCACTGTGTAGCCAGCTTTGGATCATGGCTGTGCTCCATCCTAGGGGGATGCTAAGCATAAGCACAGCTCATTTTGAAATCCAGAAAATGCACCAGCATCTGGCAGCTCTCTCTGAGCAATGAAAACAATCATTTTTCTTTCTAATTGCACTGAAGAATTCACATGTAGATTTTCCACAGCAGAGCATGGAGAGGCCTGTTTAGCAGCAGGCCTCCTAAAGGTCTGATATTCAGAGTGCAAATATACATTTGCTGCAGCTCCAAAGTAATTGCATTTATCCCCTTGGTTACAGAAGCAGCAAAACCACCAAATTCCAGTTCCTCTTCACTAGTCAACACCCGACTGACCTCACACTCCTTTACTTCAGCTTAAACATTGTCACTTGCATTTTCTTGTTTCTCAAAATATTTCTGTATCTATATAAGAAAAGATACATGAAAGGGAGAAGCCCTCTGTACTTTTTAACATGTTAACTTCAAGGACAAAGACTAGAAACCTCTCGGTGACACAGACTGGAGTTAATTAGACAAAATATTCCGTGTGCATACTCTCCTCAAGGCAGCATCTGCAGCTCATGTGTAATGCAAACCATGTTAAGCAGCTCTGTCCAGCCTGATTTCTGTCCAGCTACCAGGGATTCTGACTGAATTTCACCAGACAGAAATGTGCAATTTTTCTGTCATTAGAGAGCACCCAGGGAAGTAGCACAACAAAATGCTTCCTGCTGCTGTTTAAGACAGGAGGCTGTGATTTCAGCTCTGTCATTTGCTCTCACATTGAGCAATCCACAAATATTTGAGCTTTCTGGCAGCATAACCCCCCCAACACCACAGTAGCAGAACCTTTTCCTCTAAATGTTCCAAGACATTTCCATGTTGGCCTTCTCAGGCTATTGATAGTAAACTGCTTAATAGGAGAGGGCATGTGTGATGCTTTTCCTGACTATTGATAACATCTAGAAGGCTTAAACATGGCCTTTCCTGCTTCAAATTTTAAAGGAGGTTAATTGAGATCAGATACTTAAAGCTGAACTTAACAGCAACAGAGTAAGTGCACAGTCCAGACTACAGAAAGAAAACATGTTAAGAAATATTTTGAATAGTTAAATATATCCAGATCAGACACACATGATAACTTCAGAGCACTCAAAGAGAATGAAGGACACTGAGCCATTCCTGGCTATCTGTAGAGTGCTCACTGGAAACACAGATGGAACTCCAGGAGACCAGAGAGTTGATTTTTAAGAGATAGGGAAGAGTTTAGGAACATTTAGTTCAGTCTGTAGACCTGAGCATAACCTTTGAGATACAAAAGAGAGAGTAAGAAACATACATGCAAGAGAACAAACAGAATTTTCACCTTTACAAGATAACTGGCTTTAAAAAAATCAGAATATTTAGAGAGTAGAGAAAGCAAAAAGGAGACATGCTGCAGGACAGTAAATTGGGGGTTGGAAAGAAGTCAGTCATTTGTTCTCTTCCTCCCACAAGGACAGGTCAAGAGTGAAGGACTTCATTACAAAAACAAAAGAAATTCAGCTGAGAAGTCAAAAATATGTTTAAAAGTTGAGTAATTTTTAGAGACTGTGAAATCACGTGTCACAGATCTAGACCCTGTCAGAGTGGTTCTGGCTAATTATTTACTTGATTGCAGTTATGCCTTCCAGCCCCCAGCATCTCCTCTTGCCCCTGACGTCCCATTTCATTCCTCCTTGTCTCACAATCTCTTCCTAGCACCACTTCTTCCCCCAGCAATGTAGGAAGGCTTTACAGAATTCTGTCTCAAGTAAGCGATGAATTAAGATAGAATTAGTGTCACTAACAGGAACATTTTTCAGCCTTTATTAGACCAGTGGCTATGGTGACTTCTTCTGCTACAGTTACAGAGTTGCCTCCATTGCAGCACAGTCATGAGCAACTTAAAAACACATCTTGAGATTTTCTAGGCATGAGTTAGAATTCCTAAGGACATCAATAGCTCCTGCATAGTGCAGCTTCCAAATTTTTTCCAGTTTGGAAAACGCATTGTGTCAGTGCAGAATAAGCTGTGGTCCTCTAGTTAAGGCCTGTATGACAATAATGCTTGTGCAGAAGGCAGCAGAATTACGATGAACTGCTGGACTCTGGCATTTCTTTCCTCTGAGAGCTTCATAACTTCAACATTGTATTACCATCAGCTCTTTCCCTGGGATCTATTTTACAAGGAACTTACAAATGGCATGTGTAACAAATGCTATCTATTGCATTTTATTATTCATCTTTTTCCACATATTGACATTTGAGATGTAACCAGGGACTGTGCACAGAATATGTCTGGCAGGAGTGGTGTGCACTGATGAATGTCCCCTCGGTGCTGATATGAAACACATGGGTTCTATTAGCAAAGCGATGGATGAAATGATCCATTGGAAATTACTTACCTATTCCATGAACATGACTTACCAAAGCCAGGAATGTTCTACAGATTAACTCTTACGAATGCATGGGAATTAAACCACTTCTTTCTGGGAAAAGGGGGAGCATTTGCAACCACCCATAGGCTGCAAGGGGTCAGCCCTAAAATCTTTGGAAGATCTCTGACAGTACAGGAGCAAGTTATATATTCAGACAATGAGTAAAGGAAAAAAAAAAAGGGCTGTTGTTATTCCTGTTCACTTTGACAATTTGAAGTTATTTCTCCTTCAAGTTCAGGCTACAACTGAAAAAAAGAATCCCTACAGAAGTTCTTAGATATGTGCTTAATTCTATTAAAATCAACATTCCACCAAAATTGCTGAAGTTAAGCGTGTGCTTAAATATTTTTTCTGACTAGTGGCTACTTACTTGCCAGGGTTTTATTTTCTTTATTGATGCAACATTAACTCAAAAGTGCTGTGGACACATAAATATTAGCCAAAACTATTAACTTTTTCTGGATTTCTTGGCCTTTTAAAAAAATCTGGTCCAGCTAAAAGGCTGCCTTATCATTAAACCAACATATTAAATTTCTCTGACAGTAAAATCTATCTATAGACATACAGTAACAACAAATTAACCTCCATCTGACATGAATGAAAACAGTTTCTAAGTGGTTATAGTTCCTAAAACTGAATCTATATGCAATAAATATAATTATTTCACTGAAATTGTTAGCACATGTTTTTCTTTTGCAACAGACATGTTCGCTGTACCATCTTTGTTGTATTGATATGTTCTTTAGTAGCCCCTTCTGTGCCTTCATCCTTGATTTAAATTTATCGTGACACATTTTTAAACAATAGCAGGAAACCTCACTTATGACTTTAATTATAAAATGGTGTTATAAAATTATATCCACATTTTACTTTTGGCAGTTGGCAATCCTCATTTAACATAAATAACCCTTCTTGGCCTCAGCAGCTCTCTTTGGTTGATTTCAATGCTTACTGTATGTAATTGATATAAAAACACAAGGTTTAGGAAGCAGTTATTGGAACTTGTTAAAAGAAGTAGTCAAGTTCATAAATGCACTCATTTTGCTATGCTACATGCCAAGAGAATTAATAATGGACGTTTGGGAATTGGGGAGAAACTCTGGCTTTTTAAAGAAAGGCTGATGTAACTACAGTATTCCACTCCTATGTTAATTGTTTGGCTCACAGACCCACGGCTTTGTGTCTCTTCCATCCACAGCTGCTTCCAATAATTTTCTAAAACCTGACACATCCATCCACACACATCCACATTAGACACAGACGTCCAGTTTGAACTCCACATATGCACTAATACCCAAACAATTCTGCTGTTCCATGCTAAAGGACAAGAGCAAATACCTTAACCTGGTGGCATAATTAAAAGGAAAAGACAAGAAGATTGGAAGAATTCCCAGAAGACTGGAAATTAGCAACACTAGAAATGAAGCTACTTTGAGTCACTTCCCAAAGCAGTTCACATGAAGGGGCTGATCTTCATCTCAGGATCCCTGGATTTGCACAAAGGCACCTTTGTCTGTCTTACCTCTGGACACTGACAGTAGGGGAACATGCAGAGTTGCTTGTCTGCATGAGCAGTTAACCCCAACACTGAATCCTCCCATGCACAGTGGTCACACAAGAGCAGGAAATGTCACCTGTACTTAACGCAGGGATGGACCATCATCTGAACAACTGAAGCAACACCTTCTTAACTTCTACTTGACCATCACACATCATCACTAACAGGATTAAAGTTAAACATGGGCTTAGAAGCATTGGATGAACTGGAAACAAAACCCAGCTCAATTCTCAACAGTGCTGGTCCACAGCCTTCACTGAGCTGATGGTGCTACTAATTGTCCTTCCCTTCTGAGAGCAAATGACTTGGATTAGGGCCCACTCAAAGTTTTTTCCTTTTGCTATTTTTAGGACACAACTTCAAAAATTCTCTCTTATTAAAGCTAATTTATGAGAAAGATTTCAAAACATTGAGAATGTTATTCTCAAACTTCCATTTGGCTGGTTTATCTCATACCACAAATAAAAATCAGGCTAAGAACAAGAAGACTTTGTTCTTTCTGCATAAGGATCCACCACCTGAGATCCTGAGGGAGGTGTCCTACAAGCCAAGTCACACAACAGGACAAAGCCATAGCACAGGTTTGCATTTGTGGATGGCTGGAGAGCTGTGATGCCACAAATTGCCACTAACAAATGCCAGATGTTGGGAGCAGGGGCAGCCAGGGAGTTCAGAGGAAAGCTGAGATGCTTAAAATGTACACGCTGTCTGTAGGGAGATGGGAGGGCAGGACAGAGGGGCCAGATGTGCGAATCTTACACAGACAGAGACTAGGCAGACCTGCAAGACAAAGCTAAATAAAATTATTAAGCAAATGAATGTTTAAATGAGGGGCCAGTACCTTGAGTTAAAGCTTTAGGAACGTGGAAGGGGCAAATACTTTCCCTGCCTCCTCCTCCATACCCACCAGCTGATTTTATACATCCAAAAGCTGATGGGGTTGATATGTGCTCAGTCAAGGGCCTAAGTGGCCATCAGTCATATATAAGCCAGTCTCTTAAGCACAACCAGGTACCAATGTGTCTCCTATCCTTTTCCAGTGAACAGGGAGAACACACCAATTCCATCACAAAGAAAGGTTTCATCTGTAACTTGCCACTTCCAATTGGTGCTGGAAGCAAGAGCCCTTCTGTGCCTTTGACCACTCACTAAACCACTCAGCCTGGAAAACTCAAGGACACTGGGATTTCAAAAAAAAACTTCTTTCTCCCCTCTTCACCATGCAACAACCCAGCCTCTATGACATAATAAAGTTCATTAGGTAAATCAATTTAGGGGTTTTAATTCTTCTCAATCACTGAACTATAACATCCATTTCAAACTCTCAAATCCCATCTCTATCAGCTGAGACCTACTGACTTTAACTGGGCTCTGCCCAAGACAGAGGTGCCAGCCCAGCCCTGCTACCTGTCCCAACAAGGTCACAAAGCCAGTGGCTCCCTCCCTAAAACAAGCACGACAGCTGCCAATTCTTTGGTACCAATAGTCCCAAGTGCCTTTTTCTCCCTTGGCCATCGCCAGGTTTGTGCAAGTGTTAAATCAAAGCTGAAAACAGCAGCAGTGGGGAAGATGTCACTTTTTCCCTGAGGTTCAGTAGAGGAGGCCACACATATGAGTCTGGCTTTCTCTGTCCCACAGATGGTGCAGTGTTGCTGAATAAATAGGAAGCTTGCTACCCAGAAGTGGAAGAAATTACTTCAGAGGAGGCTGAGACTCTTGGGACTTTCACGTTTCCTACTATAAATTTGGAGTTTTCTATTTTTATTGAAAAGGGGGTAGTACTTCCTCCTCACACTTCCTATTACTGTATGCAATATTAATCCTTTAACCTTATAATTAGGGACAGTCATACTTTGTGGAACCTGAGGTTTTGCAGCCCTCTTGAACTTCTGCACTAGAAAGTGGGAAAAGGAAGCTGCAAAGATGAAGCTCACCACATCTTTCCTTGTAAGGCTATGATTTTCTTTTCACCTGTGAAAGGAGATTCACATTTTTTCTTTATAGCCATCATATTTTTCTGTTTAAAGATCCATCTCCAACACTCAGATGTAAACAAACAAACAAAGCATCACAGTGGAGAAACTTGGGTTTCCTGACTCAACCAAGAACTGCAATCAGAACCCAAAGCCACATCCTCAGCTAATATAAATATGATGTAACTGAAGCTGATGGAGCAAGGCCTGTCAAACACATCCTTGTCCTGCCTTTTAAACAGAGCTGAGGCAGAATTTCTTCCCTAACACGGGAGGGAAGGAAACAGCATTGTTCTGTTTGCATGCCTGGGATAGGAGACCACAGTGAGGAGTTTGCAGTGGTATCAGGGCATTTTCATTCAAGTGCTCATCAGAAACAGAGCCATGGCTGATGGCAGGCATCAGAAGCACTGAAGGAGAAGCAGGACAAAAAGGATGTTCACTGGCTTGCTGCCAGAAAGGTGAATCCCCCCTGTTGGCTCAACAGTCTCAGAAACCAGAAAACATTTCAGCTGAAGTCAGTTTAAAACCTTCCCTCCCACCTTCATTTTAAAACTAACAGTGAATTAAAGGATTTTCTGCTACAGTGAAGATTAGAAGTATTTGTAAACCAGAAAATGTTAGCTTTCACATTATTTTTATTCTGAAAATTATTTTGCAAAACTAGGTGAAATTTCAAATGGAATAAGAAATTGTTAAACTTCTATTTTTACTGTCCAAGTGGGGGAGACGGGAGGATTTTTAGGGTTGGGTTGGTTGGTTTTGGCACACAAGATATTTGTGCCCTTCACGAGTCCTCTAAATTTTGGAACCAACCTCCTAGAGAAGACACCTGACCAGATGTAAGCTCCCAGCTCTGAGTACAGCTATGGCACACAAGCAAGGACTCCTTTCCAGGCTCAGCATCACCTCAGAGCTCCTCCTCTCTTCTGCACATGGCTTAAGGCTGCCCTGTGTCTGTAGGAACTCACATTTCTCTTGTCAGCCCTTTATATCAACAGGCTGATTCCCCAGCTCCCACCTCCACACCTGATATCAGGAAATGCTTGAACAAATCAAATTTTTTCCACTAAACCTTCTGCAGCAGCATCAGCTTCCTTAATTTCAAATTCTGCATGACGCTTATAGTTCATGTGCAGGTAAAACTTTCAGTAATAACAGATCCATAATGTATTCTTCCTGCTGATCATTTACCCAAAACACACAATGTTTCCAGTGCTGGTGCCAGACAACAGTGCTTCCATGATCAGTGCATTCCCAGCTGAAAACTGGCATGACAAAAAGCTCTCTCCTTCCAGGACCTGGGTGATAGTAAAGTTGCAATTTGTGTTCTGAAGTCTCGAAAGTTTTCAGTCCTCAACCAAACTAAGCTTTGTAAGTGCAACAAGTTGTCCAAGTATATTGAAACCCTATAAAACATCAGGCTAAAGAGCCGCAGCAAATCCCAAAAGCGACTCTTGGAGAAATTTATTGAACAACAATGTCCTCTGGTGGCAGGAACCAGCCTCAACTTGTAACGCTGAGCTGCAGCACCTTCCCGGGGATTCTGGGACATCATTGCCAGCAAGCATTGAACAGTCTGAACAGGAAGGCAAGAATAGACCAAAATCAAGACTGAGACAATGGATGGCTTTTGGATGGTTTCTTTCTGGTTTACCTCCACTAAGGACAAAGGTCAGGGGATATTTGATGGAAAAACCTCTGACAACAAGAAATAAATTTGAATACGGCCAATTTCAAGATTGGCCTATGTGACTCCAAACACAAGCACACAGTGCAGCAGCTTGAAAAAGGGATCCAGATTGTCCTCCCAACCTTACTGTTTTTCCTCAGGGTGTCTCCATGCAAATCAGGTCTCTTCCATCTATTTGGATTTTGAAAGCATCAGAACAGGGAAGGCAACATTTTCCCAACTAGACCTTACCCTAAAGAAAAGAGCTGAAATAATTTCAAGAGCACACAAATACACGGTAGTCTTTATTCCAGGGGTTGCACATGTACTAAAGAGTAGATTTTCAGAGTATTCCTGTTCCAGGAGACTTGGGCATCTCAGGAACTCTGGTAACAACATAGCTCCTGCTAATCCTCTTTAACCCAGCGGAACTGGGTTCCTCCATGTCCCTAAGTACTGATTGTGAAGAGCTTATGTTTCAGTGACACTTCCCCGAATACTTGCCCTAATTCTTAAGATAAAAATCAGTAGTTGAAAACTAAGTTTAAGTTTGCTGCCTGGCCTTGAACACTTCCAGGGATGGGGAATCCAGTGCCTCACCACTCTCGCAGAAAAGAGCCTTGTTAAAATATCCAACCTAAACCTACTCTCAGTTTGAAGCCATTCCCCTTTGTCCTGTCTCTAAATGTCCTTGTAAATGGTCTCTCTCCATGTTTCTTGTTGACTCCATTCAGGTATTGGAAGGCCACAGTTAGGTCACCCTGAAGCTTCTCTTCTCCAGGCTGAACAATCCCAATTATTTAAGTGCTTCCAGTTGGTAACATCCTTTAAGAACTACAGCTACATCACCAGTACAACAATAGTTCTTCCAGTTGTCTTTGAGAGTTAATAGAAGGCATCAGTGGAGGAAACCTCCAACACCTGCAAAAAAACTGCATTGTTGCTTACGGAAGCAGGGGCTGGGCTCAGGAAATGCAGATTAGGAACCAGTGCAATGGCTCAGAACTGACAGAATTTGAGTGTCATGATGATGGTATTTTGACAAAGGATGGAGAAAAATGCACTATAAGGTTGAATGAGACAAGGTGACCCAAAAAAAGTGAGCAAATTTCATGATGGGAAAACAGTGGAACTATTTCTAATGATCCTTTAGTTTAGTCTCCAATTCTATTTATATGTTTTAAGGGACCGTAAATATTTTTATCGGCACTCAGGACACAAAGAGAGCTTTCCAGTTTCTATATAAAGAAGTCATTTTGGACAGATCAAAACAATAAAGGCCCAGGACTCCTGGATGACAGATGCCAGGATGTTAGTAACCATAAGTGGTTTTCAAATATGGCCCCATCACCATCCCCCACAGTAGCCCTTTCAAGTGGGAATTACAAATTGCTTACTTGGAGAGGAAATTTCAAACAGGCCACTTATCAAAAAGTGCCAAATAAACCTGTCATTGGAAAAGAAGTTACAAACCATTCCTAAACTCTGCAGACATTTCCTGAGCCTGTGAACTCTGATCTTGGCTTCTAATAAACATGACATCAGCTCCCCAGTACTGCAGACACAAGACACATGACCCACCACTATGTTATCGCTTCCTCTGCAGTTTCTTCAGGATCTGCTCTCAAGCACAACATCAATAGAAGACTTTCTGCTCATTTCAAAATTGGTTTTGGATCAGGTCCTTGAAGGGAGGGCAGAACAAGCACAGCATGGAATCAGCATGTGAGCTGCAAATATTATTGCAGGTATTCACTTAAAAGCAATCCTGAATCCGAGACTTGAGAAGTTTTCCAGGTATTGAGTTAGTGACTGGGTTAAGACAATACTCCTGTTCCTGTCAAAGACTTATTAACTGCTCACCTCACCTCCAAGAAATATAACAGAGCCTTTAAAAGCTCTGATAAAGCAGGTATGTACTGGATGGCCACTGAATAACATCTCAAAACACTCTATGAATGACAATAAACCAGAAGATTCCAAATACTGGAATGAAAGTTACCTTAATTTCCAGAGAAATTCCAGGGGAGGATTAAGATAATTACAGCTCTATGATTTACATTTTCTATGTAGGCACTTCCCTCTAAGTTTTTGTTTCTGAAATCAACCATGGAAAAATATATTTGAAATAAAAGTTACCATTTGTCTCTGTGCTGGAAACCTGAGACCCTCACCTGATATACCAAAATAAATAGACCATCCACTCAATAAGCCAAAATCCCAATAAATACAGAACTGTCGTGTTGCCCTGATTTTTAAAAGTGTTAAGTTTTCTTTTATAGTTCTTTTGGAAGCATTAAAGTTCTCATAAAACTTCTTTAGCCTTCTGATAATGTTTACATATTTGAGAGTCAGAGTTCCCACACAATTTCATATATAAATAGAATAGCTTACATATTTCTCTGTGGGTAGAGAGAAATGATTGATTGATCTTTGGACCAGTGTGGTTGGAGAAGTGGTAATTCCATCCTCCAATCCATGGTCACCTTTAGAATGTATAAATTCCAAATGTTGATATAAAACTTTCTCTTTTTCTCCTTTGAACTTACCAAGCTTCTGTGTATTCATTTTGTGTCCAATAGCAACACTGTGGCTCTTGTGAAAGCAACTTAAAAAACATATTATCAAAATACAATCTTTACAAATAAGGTATTTGTAAAGACTGTGGGATATTCACCTAAAAATGGAGCATCTCCTCTACTCTCATCTAAAAGGACAGGCATTTCCTTTATACACAGGTATATCCAAAAAATTTCCAGATCAAACATAAGTCAGAGCTGGCAGGGTATAATGCACATCATTAAAAATTTTTGTTTACAAATCCTCATTATTAACATATGAAACTTGCTAGAAAAGACATCTCCAAAAGCCACTAGGAATCCACACAGATGGAAGATTACAGTAGATGCAGATCTCAAAAGATGTCCAGGGCTCAGGGAGAACAACTGCACACTTTTCCTTTTTGCATTTTCCCTCTTTCATCCTTATCAGTTCAGAACCTGCAATTCCTAAAACTACAGAAGTCCTACAGCTCTGTAGGAGTCAAAAAGGAGAGCTCCCTGCTCCAGGGTGTGACCTTACCATCAACACCTCTAGTCAAGTTTAGAGCCATTGCCCATAAAGAACATTCTAGCACACAGCTGCTCCAATATCCTCAAGTCATAGTGGCCTTTGCATGTGGGTCCTCTGCCAGGTACAATGCAAATGTTTCACTCCTGTCATGGCAGGGACACAAGCAGGAGCTCGCTCCAGGTAATGGATGAACAAGGAGGCACATCTGTGGCTATCACAGTATAGCAGGTCCTTGGGAACCTGCAAAGTTCAAATTTCCTCTGGATCCTGCTGCAGGTAAGGGGAAACTACTCCCAGCCTTGAAATAGACATGAAATATTTGAGTTTCAGGTTGGTGGATTTCACTCCAAGGACTTATCTCAGGAAGGAGATAAAAAAAAAATTAACAGAGGGCACAAGATTCCCTGGCCCTGCATGCACTGACAGTCAAAAGCAATTGTCCATTTATATTGTCTGATTGTCTCATAGAATCACAGAATGGTTTGGGTTGGAAGAGACTCTAAAGATGATCTATTTCCAGCTCCCTGCATGGGCAGGGACACCTTGCACTAGATGAGGTTGCATTTGCCCTACTGGTTTCAGAGCTGTGGCAGTGCATGGATCTCCCCAGCACTAAGGAGGACCAGATACTCTGTACCAACATCATGGATCTGCAGCATTTTAGCAGGAAAGCAAAGAGCACACGAGGACCCTGACTGCTGGGGAGGGGGGGAGCTGGAGTCAGGTTAGTCAGAAGGCAAAGCCATGCTCTGACCAAGGGAGCCAAGTGATGTTTAATGAGCAGGAAAAATTCAGTGCTTTGGGTTTAATGACTCATGGAGCATGCAGCACCTCCTACCAACGTGCTGTGGCATTCATGCCCAGGAGGAAGTGTGTCAGCTACTGAGTCACGCAGCTCCGCAGCATTGCCTGCCGCCAACCTAAATACAAACCATGCCCAGCCCTGTTCAGTCCTGACATTACTGTAGCCCAGGGTTAAGCTCATCTCCCAGGAGCTTTCTAAAATAAAAACCTTTCTGGTTATAAACAAAACACAATTTCCAAACCCAGGCTACCGGGACTGTACTTGGAAGCCCAGCAATTTCCCTGTACACACATTCAGCCTTCCAACATCAAAGCGGCTGCAATCCAACCTGCTGAAGTTAGCCTGATTTCCCACTTGGGAGTAAACTTTAACATAGGAGTGGGACTTGTGTTTTTACACTACTGACCTACATTTGCAAATCCCTGGAGGTAATTTTGTCCAGCCCACAAAAAGGAGGAGCTACAAAGCTAGCTATATTGTGTTGTTATGCAGTAGAGAGCAATGCTGCACTGAACAAAACCAGCCTGTGACACAAGAAGCAAACAAAAGCCATGAAGTTCCACACAGGAAACACTAATACATCTCAGCCAACAAAAGAAGATACTTTTAATTAACTTGTTCTCATTGAGTGCCGAGATAATTAAATCACAGAAACAACCACATTAGTGTAATCAGTTTAGAAGAACCCACATACAAACACAAAGGATTTTTCAAGATCCGTCTATGAAAAAAGAAGCTCCATTTAAACTGCATTACTCTTCCCTTGTTAACTGCACTTACGTGCTTTCTTTTGGAGAAAAGAAGACCCTGACTCCAATCCAGTTTAATCAAATCCTTGAAAGACTACCACAACTCTTGATCCAATTCTCCAGATATTTTGTATTTTATTTATTTCTTCTATTCATGTAGTCACTCCTGAATGTCACCATCCACTTCATCAAGGTATACCTCCCTTCCTTTCAGCTGCACAGTAAAGACTGACAATAGAACTTGATTGCATTGAAGGGCTTAAATTTCAAATAAAAGGCCAAAGTGACAAATAAAATAACGAAGCTAGACAGAAATCACTTGTAAGAATGAGCGGCTATCTGTATCAAATCATGAGGGATCTGCACTGCTTGAACTGCAGTACTCTTTAGCCAAAACAACAACCCACCTTTCCAGCGTCAGCCAAGGTAAAAGTCACTCATGGTTTGAGCCATGAGGGTCCAGCAAGAGTCACATCAAGCCAACCACAAAGGAACACCTTAAACAGGACCACTCATATCCAGAAGTTAAGCATCTGTTGAAGTGTTTTTCCAAAGTGATCCTGATACCTCAGGTTTTAGTTTTTGTGGGTTTTTTTTTTTTTTTTTTTTCAGATTCTGGGCTATTTTGGTGTGTAGTTCAGAGCCTCATATTAAGGAATGGTGAGCGCTCTTCACAAAGTAGGGAGAAAAAACAATTCCTTCTCTAGCTGGGGACCAAGGACAAATGATCCAGATCTCAGGCCCAAGAGGAGAAACAACATGGACTGAAGAGAGAAAAACAGGAAGGATGGGACTTCATGACAAAAAACTGTAATTGGGCAATTAACTTCAATATGCAAAAGCACCAAAACTTTTAAAAGTGAGAGACCCTGTGACCAGTCATACATTTTGTGAACATTTTGGGTTCACCTGGGGTGCAGCCCTGGCTGGGCTCTTGTGCTGCCCAAGGTGGGTCCATTGAGGAGATCCTTTTAATAAATCCCTACTTTATTCTTTAACTCTGTCTAGTCTCAGTTCTAGGGTAGCCTTCACAAGGCATCAATCCAGAATATGTAATCTTACCCTTAGGAACAAGGGCTCAAGTTAAGAGGAATTCAGGCTAGGGAGGGAGAACCCACTGGGGGTGCCCCTTGAGGGATACCTGAACACGTTACAGGTGCTCAGAGCAGGGCTCCTCCCACAGAAACCCTCTACACACCTGCCTGATAGAGATGGTGAGATGTGACAGGAAGGAGACTTCCATGTGAAGGAAACTGGCAGGAATAGCACCAGCAGGCTTGTAAAAGCCCAAAGAGAGATTGATACCACAGACAACTTCTTTTGCCATTAACAAATTCCACACAAAATCTCAAATTACATAGACCTGAAACCACCACATCCTCAAACTCCTAATATCTGTACAGCTCAGCTGTACCAGTTCTAATCCCAGAATCTTCTCCCAGCAATTTAAGGTGTCTGATGAGGATAGATTTTAAATGAGTAACAAGAAATACCTTTTAAATAGATTATGCTCCAGACAGACTTCGGTCAGGGGGTTAAAAATATTTTTAACTACCTAAAAGTTAGAACTACAGAAGGAACTGCATGGCTGCTGCTCTTTGCTTTTCCTGGGGAAAAAAAAAAAAACTAATAAACAACAACAACAACAAAGTATATTAATAAAAAACTGAGGTAATGATATTTATTAAGTAATATTTCAATGGAAGATCTTTTTTCTTAGATATCATCTTTATACTAAAGAAGGTTGACTACTCACACTATTTTGTGAACATGCAATAGTCAGTGTTTATGAAATCCTGAATATGATGCCAAGCACAGGGGTTGTGACAGAAACCTCCAGTTTCTGTCCAGTTTGGGCCCAAAACAGTAGCCTGGGAGGAAATATTGATTGCACGCCTTCAAGCAAGGGCAGAAACACCACGATGGATCTCACTTTATCATAAGGCAAGGGCAAGCAGGAAACTCAGACAGGAAGAACAACCATTTAGGATAGTTCTACATGGGAAGATTGTCCCCTGCCCTAAGAATTAATCATGCAGATGTGTCTGTAAGGGGGTTTTACCCCAAGTGTGCCCTTTCCACCTCCAGTATCAGGAGGCACAGCACAAGCTCTCATCACCTTGGAGGACCGAGAGGGCCACCAGGCGTCCCCCGTGCCGCAGTCCCCGCTGTTCCCGGGGCTGCAGTGGCACCTGCTGGTCACTCACAGGCAGGATTGTTACCTGCTTCAATGCCTCACGTGACGCGAGAGTTTCTCACGCCTCTTGCACAACTGTTTTCTCTCCGCTGCTCTTCCCTGTTACCATTATTTATTATTGCTGCTGTTGCGTTGCTTTGGAGACGTTACAGCAACAGCAGCTCCAGGTGCGTGTCACCCGTGGAGATGTAAAACCTCCGAAGGTGAAAGTACCGCTGTAGCCAGCCTGTGATCAGTCTGGAGCCCACCAGCAACAGAGCCGTGCCTTTGGATGCCTGGCATAGCTGGGCTTCTGGGAAAGTCCACGACGTCAATTATTTCCAGCCCCTGACCTGGGACATTGGGAGCTCCCATGGTATTTCAGATGACCACATCTTGCAAAGTTTGATTTCTTCAGTGCTCAGACAGATCTGCATGAGTGAGTGACAGGATGTGATTCAGCCACAGGTAGAGAGGAAAAAGGTGAACTCAATGAGATTTGTGTATAGTGTGTCAGGACAAGGGAGAAGTTTGCCTTTAGGGAGTTTCTCTTTTATCAGTGCTCAGCTCCAACTGCAAAGCAACAATAAACACAGCCCAGCTTTGAAGAAAAGCAGTTAAAGGATCATATGCAAGTATCCAACTCTTGCTTGGTCTTACAAAGAAATCAGAGTTTTCTTCTGTCACAGCAAGTAAAATAATGACTGGTCCTTCAGCAAGCACAGGCAAGAAACACAACATTATGTCAGGGCCAGAAAAGAAGAGATGAAATAACACCACTATTATAACAACTGCTGTTTCAGGCATCTTCAGAGACTGCTCCTTTTTAAAGAAATATTTAAAGCAGTACTTCAAGGATTGAAAACATCACCAGTTTTTAAGGATCTGCACCCTGACAAGACTCTTCTCTTCCTTAAATTAGTTTTTAAATAATCAATAAAATATTTGCTAACGGGTCCGGAACAGACCTGAGTCCATATTGTGATGTTTTCCTCATTGTTCTCAAAGTCCAGCCTGGCTTTTAGAGAGGAAGCTCTAAGAAACATGAATTAACACAAGGGTAACAATAAAACTGTAAGAGTTGGTAATCCAGCTAGAGACTGGAAGGGGTGGGGGAGAGAAAAAGAAGAAACGGGAAAAATCCCTACCCTTAGGCACATGAATCTGCAACATGACTTTTCAGAGTGTTAATTACACTACAGCTTTCACAGGTCACATGACTTAGGGGAACTCCAGGTGCTGCTCAGCCTCTGGAAAATGCTGATTTAGGTGCAGGAATAGACACAGGGAAGTCTTATTTAAAGCTTCTATATTGAAAAGGCTGGGTCTAGCATTAAAAAAAAATTAAAAGCGTATTTGCACATTTGGATGGAAATCCAAGTTTATCAACACAGCATTTGCATTGCTTTCATCAGGCATTATTCATTGAGAAAAGTTGCACAACCTCCTTTCACAGCCGTATCCCGAGTTTGCTGATCCATTGCACAATTCAGACAGTGCTGCCTTCTCCTCCACACCGAGTTAGCTGTAGGGAGCAGGTGAAGAGCTGTTCCCTCAAACCTAATCCAGCCCCCAGGGCACACTTGTGTGGCCCACGAAGAAGAGGGAGAATCGTGGCAGCAACAGCTCTGCTTTCTCCAGGGTTGTGGCCCAAAACTCAGTGGAAGCCAGCACAGATCCCACCTGCACCAGAGTCCTGGTGGTCCCTGAGGGAGCAGCACTTGGCTCCCACCAGCCTGACCCAGGGCTGAGGGCTGGAGTAGGGGACACCTGTACAACTCTGTCTCCACCACCTGTGGCTCAGAAACAGCTGATTTACAACACAGCCACTCTGCAATCTCCAGCCATCATGCTTTTCCTGGGAATGGAGTGGGGCCACTTTTACATTCCATCCTGCCTCCCATTTCAGTTTCGGTCTCCTCAGGGCAAAAGACTATCTTTAGTTCATCTGCACAGACACAGAACTTTCAGTTTTGTTTAGATCATGTAAGTACAGCTGTTGTATTTAAAGCATCAAAAAAGGATGAAGAATGATTTAGGATACTATTAATATGAGCAATTTTAAACTGAAGAGGTCAAACACAGGTGAGTCTACCTTAAAAGCTCCCATCCAAGTAGCCTTAATCCAGCATCAGATAATATCTCAGAGTGTCACTCCAACTGAGAACCAGTATCCTAAAGAAAATAGTTATAATAACAGCATGTAATCAAACAATTATTTTGAACCCAGCCTTTCTCATTCCTGTTTTGGAAAGGATAGTACCAAATCCTGTGTTAGCCTTTGGGACTCTTTCTTCACTTGGTCCTACAGCTGAGATTACAATTGCAAGACATTCCCATCAGACATGACAGAATCCACAAGAAACACTCCACAAGGAATGCAGACTCAACCCACTGGCCACCATTTGATGTAATGCTGTCTCTCGTAGCCTTTAACTTTTATGTACACAGTCAGGCATTAACAACTTTTAACTCATAAATTTTACAACCTCACAGCAGGTGCTTGGGCTCCAAGGGTAGAAAAGGAAAATGTATTTCCTTTAATTAACCATGCAGATACATATTTAAGAGGAAAAATTTCAAGATTAGCTTGGTACCATCTTCCCTGTAGTTCTGACTTACAGAAGCACAGAAAAGGTAACACCAAGAATTTCTGAAAGTCTTACACCATGTAACAGATGTGACAACCAAGCCACACTTCTTTAAAAAGCCTAAAAGACAGTCTAAACCACTATATGTTTTTTGCTCTGTTTTGCAACCACCAGACTGAAGGAAAGTAAAAATGCTGAATAGTAGGATGAGTTCATCCTTGGTCATGAAAAAAAGTTCTGTTTGCAACTCTAGCTTTGCAAAACTTTATTGCTTCAGCTGAAAGCAGCATGAGAGAGGTCTGTGTCACCAATCAGCTGTCTGGGGAACATGCTCACTGTTACGGTCCTTTTTGGGCAGTTCCGCCTGGGTCTCCTCTGATCCTTCCTCTCACCCTTCTCAGTTCCACCTAGGGAAGGGGGTTTTGGTAGCAATGTTAAATGACTCACCCTCTGCACCAGGCAGGGAAGTGTTTCACTATGTGGTGCTTTTCAAGCATAAGCCAGCCAGAGACAGAAAGCAGACTTAAAAAACCCCCAGAAGTCCCAACACCCAGAGGGTGGGAACAGAGACACCCTTTGTGAGTCTGAATCATTATGGGTCAGTGCTGTCTGTTCTGTGCCCAGGGGCTCCCCAGTGCATCAGCCTCAGACCCCAGTTCAGATCTGCAACAGCAGCTTCAACTCTCTAAACCAAGAGATTGAGGGGCTTTTATTGTTCCTCTTAATCCAGGTACCACTTACAGGAACTGAATTTTTCCAAAGCTTCAGCTATTTAGACCATGGCTGTTGGTGTCACCAACCAGCATTACAGCCAAGGGATAACAAAAGATAAAGCATTGCCACCTCCCACCTGTGGACATTTATCAGAGTGCAGATTTTCAACATGAAGACCTTGTGTGGTACAGATCAGCTCTTCTCAAGAGTGTTGTCACTAGTGCCTGGTGCTCATGCCAGGGTTTGCATTCATTAATTTCTTTGTCAGTAATGGGGGGACACAGGGAGACACACTTTACTTCTTTGCCTACAACAAGTGGAATATACTTTTATTTAATGCAACAAAAACCATCTGTCTACCAAGCACAGATTTCAGAAACCACATCACAAAATAACAAATTTTCCATAGGGAGAGAGGGCACCACTCTTTTACATCTCCCTTCCTTGGTTTTGATGTTCTGGAGATCATGAAGATCTCCACTGACCAGCTACAGGATATGAGAACATGACACTGACATTCTCTTCTCAGCTTTAGTCCTCACCTGCAATCTAAGCCCAGATACTCAGTACAACCATCAACAGTAGCTTCTTCAAGGCTTTAGTAAACTTACATGTGCCAGGAACTTGCAGGAGCATTTAAATATTTTACAAATTTCTTTATATAATTTTTCCTACACTGAGAACTTACCAACTACCCTCCTAACTCTTGGCACTCCCACAAGTAATTCCTTGTTAAAGCTGAAGTTAATGAGTGTCTAAAGAGACCTGGGGGAAATGCAGCACTTGCAACAAGTTGCTGCTGTTCCCCATCCCCCCATGGTTCTGCTCTAGATCCGTTTTTGCCACAGCCTGGCAAACCCCGAGTGGGAAATGCTGCTTTGGGAAAAGGAGGAAGCACTACAGCTATTGCATGGAAAATGCAGAGAATCTAAGTAAGGCAAGTTGGAGAGGAATGGGAATTTGGAAAACAGATGCATCCACAAACTGGGGTGAGCCCAGTAGTACCCAAAATTAAATACTGAGCATTTTTTTCCCTATAGTTAAGGAAAAATCATAACAGAAATAAAGAGGCCTATGAAAAAAGAGAAGACATTTCTCCACACATTGCATTTTCTAACAAGAGCATTGACACAACAATAGAGCCAGTCTTATATGATTAAATCATCACTTGGTGATAATTTATAACACGGGCCTAAGAAAAGCTATTAAAACTATATTAGAAGAAGAAATACACATTTTACCAAAAATTCAGTATTTATTATTCTGTCTTTTTTGTGTTACTTCCTCATGCTTGCAGAAATATATATTTGTCTACTATTTGTCTACTAAGACACTCTCAGCTATAGGTGTTTACTAGACCCTTTGGAAAAGGAATCAAACTCTAAACAGATCACATTCAGCCTTAGCTGAGTAACCTCAAGAATAAATTAACACTACCTATATCCAGTAAACTTCATTCCTGACTAAAGGAGGCTTTTATCATATAAACTGTTAAGAAGCTGCAAATGCAGATTTCATTTCCTGTCCTTTTCCATGGGAACTCTGGAAGAGAAAAGTTATTACTAAATTACAGTTTTCCCCACTCACCTTTCAAAGGATGAGAGAATTACAGGTCTCCAAATCTGGTTTCCTCAGCTTCTTCAGAGATGACTGAAAATGAAAACACTGCCTCCAAAACATTCCCTAATTCGCGAGTCCTCAGATGTAAACCATCAGTGCCTCAGATGCTGGGGGTTTGATCAGTGTTGACTGAAAACCCACCTATTTTCTTGCAACACTTTATGTTAGATTCACAGAGAACTTACCCCAACCTCTTTGTCTTCTGGCTTTTTTCCAGATAATTTTTTTCTTCATCCAGCAAATGCATTTCCCTCTCCATTTCCTCTGGCAGATAGGTGACAGATTTTTCCAGCAGTCCAGATGGAACATAAGCCCCATCCCTCCTGGGCACAGTAGGACTAGACTGACATCCATCTCTACAGTCTCTTCTCTCAAGTTAGTTGTTCACAGGCAATTGGGAAGGGAAATAGTGCTTACACTTAGAAGAGGTCAGAATTGGGATCAGCCTGGAGATAAAAGTCAATGTTTATTGACTGGCCTAGCAACCATCTTTGCTTTTATTAATTATCTCCCAAGCACCATTCCCCAATTTGATCGAGAGCTTGTGATTTAGCTTTATTTGTTTAGAGAACAAAACCCAAGAATGTGTTTCTGAGCTGAGCAGCAAGCTTGGTTCTTCAACACCCAAATCACACCTGAATTTTATATTACCCCATAGTCCCTAAAAAGTTATTTGCTCATCTGCAGAGGTATCTTTATTTAAATAATAATAAGCAGGTAGCTTACCAAACTGTCCTACAAAGAGCTAAAAAGACACCGAGTCAAGCCAGTGCCAAGGAGCAGCAAAAGTAGAGTTACTCCACATGACCCCAAGGACAAAATGCCCCTCAACCTGAGCTTTAGTAGAATGCTTGAAATTGGTCCCAGCTGGGTCTGGCTGGGGTGATTAAAGGCCTCTGTGTACCCTCAGGTGACAGAAGGCCCTGAAAGTCTTCATGAGCTTTTGAGTTCCTGTCTCCAAGGATGTCTGATATGACAAGTGCATGCATAGACAATCTAAAGAGATAAGCATGATCAGAGCAGCTCAAGGAGCAAGCCTAGGGGAGCAAATATCCTGTGATATTATCTGTGGTTTGACAACTTCACAGCTGCATAGTTCTCATGAGAGTAACTATTTGCTGCCCATGGTGTGTCAAAGATTCATACTTTCTGTCTCTGCAGTCTTTTTCCAGGATATGAGTTTAATCTGAATTTTTTCCTTTATTCTCTCTGTTTCTCTTTTCTGTCATTGATATGGTTTTTCCACTGTGGTTTACCTCCGTGTAAGTCAAAAGTTTAAGGCAAGAAAGACTTTCTGTGGAAATCTGGCTCATGGAGAAGCTTTTGCCCCTTTCCTGTCGGTTCAATCTACTTTTACGCTGCGCCTCTTCTAACACATCCCCACCTCACAAATACACCTTTCTGTTCTTTGCCATTGCACCCTCGCAACTGATTTTCTCCGGGTAGCCTCAAACCTCTAAAAGCAGCACCTGAATCTGCTCGATGGCCTGGGGTCATCGATGAGGTGGTGTCTCCGGGCGGTATGCGAGCGGGTGACCTTGAGCACCGCGGAGCGGACAGCGCTCCTCGCCGCCTTACTCCCACCGCGCGCTGGCGCAAGCAAGGGGAAGGAGGGGCCGCCTCCCCCGGGGCTGCCGCTCCTCCCCCGCTGTTTCTCAGAGGCAAGGTGGCGGCGAAGTGCGAGGGAGGAGAGGGGAGCGCTGCCGGCGGGGACGGCAGGTGAGGAGCGCGGGGCGCCCGTCGGGAGCGCGGAGCGATGCCGGAGCGACCCCGGCACGGGGCACCCGCGGGCGGCTCTGCGCTGCCCCGCGGCACCTGCGGCGGGGCGGGAGTGCCCGACTGCCCGGGGTTGTTGCTTTTACAGCCCTTTCTGCGGGGCCGCGGCTGCCCGGCACTTCCTCAAAGTGGAAGTGGCGCTGCCGTGGGCGCCGCAGGCCGCCTCCCCCAGGCACCTTCCGAGCTGCGCCAGGCCCGAGAGATATTTCGGGACCCTCTTGACCTTAACCCCGCGTCGTTAGCACCTTGCTCCAGCACGATTCACATCTTTCTCCATTCCCGCTCAGCGTTTGAAGTTTGGGGCTGTGAGGGCTAAAATCTGCAGAGAGCTCGATCTGCAGAGACACTGCTCCTTTTTCAATAGCTGAGTTGGCCACAATGCGCTGCAGAAATCCCGAGTGGAGACGGCAGTAGCCTGAGGACACGTTTCTGGCCTGTTTGATCCACCCTTGCCAGGCCTTGCAGCTCCCACGTGGAGCCCAGGAGCTGGAGCGCGTTCCGAGCAGATCCAGGCTTGACCTGAAGGCTGTAAGATGTAAACCCTGTCGCTTTGGGTTGGGTTTGGTTTGGTGTGGGTTTGGTTGGGGTTTAATACTGAGGGGTTCGTTGTCCTCCTTGGTTTGCTTGCCCCGTTTTCGAGACCAGGCTTTGTTTGTGCTGCGTACTCCAGTAGATTTACAAGTGTTGCCTTATCTTCAAACTGAAACCTGCTGGTTTGAAGAGGAAGTGAGGAGGTGCGCGGCTTTAGGGAATGATGGAGTGCCAGGATTAGTGCACTGAGACCATGGTTTTCCAAGCTGGTGAAAGAAAGGGTTTCACCCACCCCTTGGGCTGCTCATTTTCACCCGTGTCAGCACAGGCATTTGTGTGCTGAATTAGTTTGGGAAGCGAAACCTAATCTAAAGACGCCAAAAAAAAAATCCAGATCAGTTCCTAAATGTTTTTGCTGGCCCAAGAGGGCAGATGAGACTGCTGCTTTTCTGCAACAATAATGGTTTATAGTGGAACAAGGGTGGGCAGAGGTAGAGTTCATCTGCTGGACTGCACCCCCGTGCTCCTGAAATAAAATCCCACAGTTGTCATCCTTTGGCCATGGATTACTTTTGAAGTTGTTTATTGATGCTTAGGAGCATGACTAGGGGCATTTTGACTTTTCTAAAGTCAGGGCTTTTGTTTTGCTATGAATACATAGCAACAACAGCTGTCCTGTTCACCTTGTACTGCACTTGTGCGGAAAGCCTCACCTGCCTGGGAGACCATCTCGGGAGCTGGGTCTTGGATGCTTTAGGAAAGCCACAGCCCTTCCCCTGCACGGGTAGCCTCTGGTCTAATGCATACCTCAGCTTGTAAATCCATGTGGCACGCAGCAGCAGAAATTCAAAATCCTTTATCCCAAAGGCAGGAAAGGCAGTGTTCCCAGTGTCCAATACAATGCCTCTATTTACCAAGGCAAGCCAAGCAAACTTCTCGGATAAGTACCAACCCTTGTTGGTTTAGTAACTGCTTAGTGTAAAGGTGTAGGCTGGCACATGTAAGAACCCAGTTAACAACAGGGCTTGCTCCATAGGGTGAGTTGGCCTCTTGGAGTCACACGGTTATGAAGCTGCAGTTTTCTGACTTAGGGCTCTCTATGTGTGTGTGTAATTTTGGAACTTCAGGGCAGACTCCCAGCCCCTTCCCAGTGAAACTCACTGGTAAGGTGATTTCCCACTAAAAGGATGGCTTTGAGCTGGTCAGATTATTCATTTATAATGTCATTTGTTTAAGGGGAAATCCATCTAATCTTTAATATATACACTTTCATTGCCTTTATGTTTGTCATTACCACCTCATCTCTGTTATCCCTTTGATGACATATTTTATATCAGTGGCATTGACATCAGGTTTTAAATTACTAAATACTTGTTTTTAAGAAGATCTACAACAGCCTGTAACATTGCTACATCCCTTCTGGCTTAGTTATTTTCTATGTTTAAAGCAGTCTGAGTAGGGCCCCTTCAACAAGAGTCGGTGAGCTGGGTTCTTGTGTGTTATTGAAAGTTTGCAATAAATGGAATTCATCCATTTTGGTGCCTGCACCTCAACTGGAAAGGCCTTTTTCAGGACAAAGAGCTGTCTTACTGGTTAAATATCACAAATCCTACCTGCAGCATCAGTTACCTTATACCTACAAGCTATTTCTTCAGCAGAACCCAGCTGATGTTAACCAAAGCTTCTGCTTGGAGCGTCTCCTCTAGTTTGGCTTGGCATGATTACTGTTCACCTGTCCTGGCAGGAGCCTGGTGGGTTCTCAGACGATTCACCTTGCTGAGAAGGATACATGCCTACATCCTTGTGTAAGTCAGCAGGAACTGCAGATCTGTGTCTGGATAATGCTGGCAGAGAGCCACTAAAGTTGTCTCCCCTCGTATGTACCCAGATAGGTAAAACTACTCTCTGGATTTGATCCTGTGGGAGCAAGCTGGCAGAACTGCAAATGTAAACTTGGATATGCAGAAAAATTAGAGCCCTATGCGTACAAGTCAACAAAATCCCACAGATTTTGCAGATCCCACAACTGTAGGCTTTACAGTGTCCAGGCTGGTAGATTAGCAGTGGATGGTGGGCAAACCCAGCTAAAATTGAGCTATGTCTACCCAAATGGAGGCATCTGGGTTAGGGGTGTGGCAAAATCAGAATAAAACTAAAAAATCCCACATTCCTATCTTGCAAGAGCAATTGCAGGAGCAGAGTCTAGTTCAGAGATAACAAGATAACACCTCTGAAGTTCCATCCAAGGCCACTGCAAAGTCCTGGCAGCATGGAATGATGTTGAGACTATGGAGAAATGCATTTGTTTCAGAGTGGAGGAAAAACATCCTGTTCGTTTGGTTGGTTTGCTTTTGCAGAGCTTACACAGACCTTTCCCAAGATGGTTTCCTCAACTGAATATGGGTCACACACCTGGGACCTCTTGCTGACAGTTGATCATCAACATGAAGGTGTAGAAAAGGAAATTCCGCTACAGGTCACAGGGGACCTTCATGTTGGAGGACTGATGCTGAAATTAGTAGAAAAAATCAGTGAGTAAAGACCTGTTTAATTTACAGTGTTACTAAATAATATGTGCAGCTTTCCCTGTATGAAGGAAGGCTTCTGTGTGTTTTGAAATGGTACTGCCTCACTTCTGTGTCACGGGACAGAGTGTGGAGGTTCTCAGACCCAGGGGTTTTTGTGGTCAGAACCCCTCCCTGTGTTCCACTCTCTGTGTTACCAGAGTGCCAGTAAAACTTTGGGGTTGCCTTTCAGTTAGATGAAAACAATTAAACCAGGCTACCAACTCAAGTCCCTTTCCAGAAGGATGGTACAAGTGTGTGGTTTGGGGGGCAGGAGAGGTAGGAGATGCCCTGTTTATCCAGCCATGCCTGTCAGAGAGGGTGAGTTGTTAAAAGACACTTCAGAAGTTCCTGTTTCCTGTGCTATTGTGGCATTCTAGCCTAAGTCTGAGCCATATTATCCATTGCATAGATACAGTAGGGAAGAGCTGGGAAAAGCCAAGACTAGCTGAGTCAAAGTTAGGAAGTGAAAAGTAAAATCCCCTGTGTACAGGAACAGCAAGGGAGCACAGGAAGAGAATCTGTCACCCTCTCTGTACACTCAGACACACGGTTCAGCCGGAAACAGAGTTTCCACTGAGTCAGAAGAATAATTTTTCACAGTATTTTTTTTTAAATACTCAACTGGTGTGAAAAGCTTTCTGTATTAATATTTAAAACAAATCTGTAACTGACTTGTGTCAGCAGCTCTCTTGAGACACAGCTCTTACCAGGGGACTCCAGAGTAGGACAGGGCTCTGCTGTGTTATGGACATGCTGAGGAATAGCATCTGCCTCATGGAGCTGATGAGGAGCAAGGATTGATGCAAAGACTGAAACAGCTTGACCAAGATCACACAGAAGCTTTACCTGCTACTACATATTGACATCTGGGAAGTCATATAGTCTTGGAATTCCCATGGAATTGAGAGCAGCAATACTTTATCTCCTTCCTTGTGCATGTGCTGTTGCTTAGCTGTGTGTTACTAAGACTTCCATGGACTTCAAGCTGGTTCTTAACACTGAGATGAGCTGCTCAGTGCTGCTGCCAGTAGGCTGTGGAAGAGCTTGTGCCCATCTGGTGCACAGGAGATTTTGTAGGAGGATTTTCAGCTTGCACTGACAAGTTCTGAACTAGAAGATTTTGTTGTTAGTCCTTATCCCAGCAAAATCCTAACAGCATTGCACCATATGTAACACAAGATTCAGGAGATGTTCTTTCCCTGTGGATATCTGCAAGACTAAGGCAGCGCCACAGTTAGCACCTAGGTTAGCTCTTCAGGGAAAACAAAGTTGGTTCCCAGTGACTACCACAAGAATTCAGCAAACAGGATCTAGGCTGGGACCTGTAGCTGCTGCTTTAATCTAAAATATTTGTGTTTGCAGAGACCTGTTTCCGAACCAAGTGTTTTGTATATATACTCCATAGTTTGTTAGTAACCATTTTGTGTTTTCCCAGAAATAGCACAAGATTGGTCAGACTATGCTTTTTGGTGGGAACAAAAAAAATGTTGGCTTCTGAAAACCCACTGGACACTGGATAAATGTGGGGTGCAAGCAGATGCTAAGCTGATCTTTACCACTCAGCACAAAATGCTGCGGCTTCGCTTGCCAAACATGAAGACTGTGAGACTGAAAGTCAGCTTCTCTTCCATGGTGTTCAGAGCTGTCAGTGACATCTGCAAAATGCTCAGTAAGTAAAGATAAATCTCCTCTGGCAACTAAGCTGGAGCATTTATTGGGTGACTTTGTTTTGATGTGAAGTCCTTCCTCACAAAACTGTTTAGCTCAAAGAGAAATTTGAGACTGGTTTTTGGGGGTTTCTGTATGCAGTGCGTGTCAGTGGTTCTTAGTCTTTGTGATAACTGATGCAAGCACTGTCAGTAATGTGTCCCACGAGCTGCAGGAGTACTGAATAGTCAAAGCTGGCAGTTTTCTAGGAATCTTTGTTCTCCTGGTGTAGGACTTGATCCTGATTATTCTGTGCCAGTGAGTAAGAGCATAAGATTATCAATATCCTACACCAGCCCTTCCCCAGAGGCAATTTTCCTGGTGTCAACTGATTTATCACCTATTTTCACTAACATTAATGATATCCCACTCTGCCTATATGTGTTCACTTCAGATGTAGCATGTTTTAGATGTTCAAGACTTCTGTATGCTCAGATCTGTTCAGGTCAGGGCACACCTAACAACCCCAGCCCAGTCCATGAATGTGTCACAGTGCTGAGTCCCCCACTCTTCCCAATAATGGAATATTTCCAAGTAGAGGGTTTGGAGCATGCCAGATGTGTGCCTGTGATCAATGGGAATCAGTTGAGTCTACAAGCAGAAGTAGTACCCTTTGGTTTTGGGTAAAATAGGGATTAAATTCCTCATCTTAATTAAGATCTTCAAAGCTTAGTCCATTAACACACTCATCTTCAGAAGGAATTTACTGCCTCATATTGATCCACTTTCAATTTCATCTCCTAGCAGTAGATTGTGAAAGGTGCAGTGTCTTTATTATACCTAACAGCTCTGATATAATGATGCCATTAATTGTCCAACTGGCATTTGGCCAAATTAAATATTCCTACATTTTCGCTCCAGATTGAGTCAGTACAGAAACACTGTAACTTTGAATGAGTGAATACTGTCAAAAATGTCTTTGCTTACCCCAGGGTAAAAGTGTTTTTCAGAAATGAAGTGCCAGGTTTGGGACTGGAAATACCTGTCTGGATTAGTAGTGCGTTAGAGAACAGTGAGAACCAAGACAGAATCTTGTATGAGAAATACATTGTATAATAAAAGGCATCAACCTCAATTACAGTGGTCCTTGCTTATTCATAATTTAGATACTTCACAGAGGTTATTATGCTCATAGGTGACTGCAGTGCTGTTAGGGAGAAAGAGCTTCTTCCTGGCATTCTAAAATGCAGTTACATTTCCTACAAAAGGAGATTTAAATCCTGTCCAAACTTATGGCCCAAAGTCTTTGGCCTTGTTATAGAATTAGTGGATTTTCCACAGCTACTACTTTCAACCTGCTAAAAATAAAGTCCAGATTGCAACATGAAGCTTCCTGAAATGCTGTTACCAACCATGGGTGTAATCATTGGATGTAATCATCTTGCTTCACTTCCCAAACTGCCTTTGTAGATATCAGGCGGTCAGAAGAACTCTCTTTGTTGAAGCAATCAGAAGGCACACTCAAAAAGAAAAAGAAAAAAGACAAGAACAGCAAAGAACAAGCTACAGAAGATATCTTAAACCTGTGCAACTCTCCAGTGAGTTCTGGATTACCAGGTAATGAAAAAACAATATGATTTTATTGTTCTGACTGGAAGTCAAAAGGAGGAAGAAATTCTTCGTTACGCAAATGAGGCCAGTTTCATGTAGGATGGTCTTGGAGACATAGTGGACCTGAAATCAGTGGCTTCAGGAAATCTCCAATATGTCAGCATTTCCCTCTTGTCTCTAGAAAATGTTTCACTTTCCATTGATATAAGCCACTCTAGAAAACAGTTTGTGGCCCTGCACATAGGATATGCAGCTGCCCTTTGAAAAAGGGGGGCAATGCTTAAAATGTTCATGAAATTTGGTAACCTGCAAGGAAAATGAGGAATAAAGGCTTGAAAGCATGTATTTCCTGCATCCAACACAACTGAGATCTCACAGAGCAACAAAGAGCATTTCTGTCCCTGAGGTCACCTCACCTGTGAAAGGACAAGGCCAGCTGGAAACAGCAGACAGGAGACTGTCTTGAAAGAAAAGGGTTTTTATGGTGGAAAGTAGTGGACAGGACCATTTTTCATGGGAATAACATTATGCACTTAACTTGCAGCCAATCCAGGTTTATACAGTAAGACCATGACACCTGTTTATGATCCTGTCACTGGGTCACCAGCTTCTTCCACAATTACTTGGTTCAGTGATGGCTCCTCGGCTGAGCAGAACTGCAGTATCCTGGCCCTCAGTCATCCCACCTGTTCCCCAGAGATGCTGGCAGAGATGTACCAGCCACGGACTTTGGCTGACAAAGCCAAGCTCAATGCAGGGTAAGGTGCCTCTCCTGAGATCCTTTGGGTTTAAAATGAGGAATGATGTCATTGTGCAGGCTCTCGGCTAAAGTCTGCTGTTAGATGAAGGCAAATTCAGCTGAGCACAGTGGACACAGCTAAAGGACGGTTTGGATGGCAAATTCCAAAGGCTTTAAGTAGACAGTGGAAAGATACATGTAGATAAGTTCAATAATTTTGCATTAAAAATAGGTGACGGAGTTCTGCACAAGTAAACATTGCTTATTGTATATACACAGAAAATGGAAGTTGGAAGTCTATATGAATGCTCCACCTTCTTGAGTTACATGAATTTCCCCTAGATTTAGAGGAATTAGAGCTGTTTGTTCCCACTTTTGTTTCACAATTGCACTGGAGCTCTGCAGGTGTGATGGTTTCTCCTGTACAGATGGCTCTGTGGGTTGTTTTCTTCCACAGTTGGCTGGATTCATCTCGATCACTTATGGAACAAGGTGTTCTGGAGGAAGATCAACTTCTTCTACGCTTTAAATATTACACTTTCTTTGATTTGAATCCAAAAGTAAGAGCCTTGTTTTTGTTGCTATTCATTATTTGCCTGCTTTCATGTCAAGGAGCTATACAGCAATATAGAATATATATAGCTCTATGTAGAATTTTACCTAGGATTTGTAACAAGCCCTTCAGAGGGATCAAATTCAGCTTCTTCCCCTCAGCTACGGCTGCACTTTTACCCTCTGGACACTGAATCACTGTTCCTCACATGAAATAAGATCTTTAAATTTAAAGATGGGATCTGAAGAGCACCAGAAACAGTATCCTTATTTCTAGAGGGGCTGCTTTACTTTCTGCATCTCTTTTAACAGGAAAAGTTAAGGGGAAGACTAGACTAGCAGTATCCTAAATGATGTAAGGAGTCCAGTTTTTGAAATTTGGCTTAAAAATGACATTAATATTGCACTGTCCTCATTGAATTTCACAGCTTTTCTGGGCTGAAGCCCTCAGAAGAAATCAGGGCACTTTCCAGTTTATCTGGCATGTTTTTGGGTGTAGTGGAACCCCACTGAAATCCAAGTACATGTCTCAACTTCACCAGCCCAAGCATTGCCCTTCTCTGCCCCAGCCAGCCCTGGAGCCATAGGATGAAACGACCCAAAAGAGCTTCAGGCAACTTAATATCTCACCTCTGCTGGGAGAGGTCACGCTCCAAGGTTTACCCTCCCATCACCTACATTTCAGCAGCTCTGGGGCTTGAACATTTCTGTGAGTCACTTCAGCTTATTAACCAAGTAGATAATAAGGAATAATCACTATCCAAAAACCAGATAGTGAATAAAAGCAGATCTGCCAAACCTCAAGCCAGTGCAAAGGCAGACAGAACCAGAAGTGAAAAAGCCAAGAGCGGAAGAAAGGAAGTGAGGAACAAGAGAGTTCTGCAGGTTACATTTGAGTCAGCTGTGTCACATGATTTTCTCCCAGTGTGGTTTCACATCTTGGTTACACCAGTCCAAGCCTTCCTGCCTCAAAAGGGGATGTTGAGCCTTACCTTCTGCCTCAGCCAGGGGCTCCTGGTTGGTTTTTTGTTGGCACAGCAAGCCCTGGGACCATGCACACAATCACATGAGCTGGTACAAGGCAAGGAGGGAACAGAGTTGGGAGGAGGAAGGAAACAAGCACTGCAGCTCAGCCCAGTGTTGGATCAGCTGCAGCTGGCTGTGAGGCTGTGCCTGAGGTCACTGATGGGCGCTGTTTGCTCTTCCCTGCAGTATGATGCGGTGCGCATCAACCAAATATACGAGCAGGCCCGCTGGGCCATCCTGCTGGAGGAAATCGATTGCACCGAGGAGGAAATGCTCATCTTCGCCGCGCTGCAGGCACGTACTTGAGCCCAGTTGCAAAACCTGTTCCCTCAAGAGGCAGGCACAGGTTAGGACAAGACTAGGGACAGAGCCCAGCCCAGGAGCTCTGCTTGGATTGGGGGTCTGCTCTTGGGGTGAGAAACAATCCGCAGCATCCATCAGCTAAAGCAACTAAACTCAGTAGCAGCACTAACACCATTATTCAAACAATTATGGAAACATTCACTAATGTTATCTGCACCCAGAATGTAATTTTGATATCAGTATTAGAATCATATCACCTACCATCACCTCTTCTTTCTGAAAATTCCTGTAATACACCATGTGTACACCATGTGTACACCCATTTCCCAACAGACAGGAAAAAAAGCCACAGCACAATGTGAAGATAGGGATACTATGGAGTACTTGGAAATTTAACATAACTGAGCATGGCTTAGTCTCTGACCACAGGTAGTAAAGCACAAACCTTCATTAATAATAAATTCCTTCCTTTTAAATGTAAACAGAGCTGCCAAGAATCCACAGCCTGTCACTGCAGAACACCAGAGCACCTTGCTTCCGAGTTTCCACCTTGTATGGATGGCAGGACTAGGGATCCAAATGTAGCAGCCTCCCAGAACAGGGGCAATTATTCAGCAGAGAAATACAAACGCTGATAATTAAAATAGGAAACCATTATCAGCCATTGCACAGGAGTCACAATGAACATGGCTTTTTCCTTGGGAAACCCCCCTGATTCCTGCTGAGTTGTCCAAGACCCAGGAGACCAAATGATCTGTTTTCAAACTCTGTGATTGTGTGTTGATAATTGGTGCATTGACTATTGGATGCTGATGTTTTATTTTAGTACCATGTAAGCAAGTTATCATTATCATCAGAGACACAAGACTCCACCTGTGAATCGGAAGTGGATGAAGTAGAAGCCGCCCTTTCCAATCTGGAAGTGACACTGGAAGGTGGAAATAAAAGCAACATTTTGGTACGTCCTTTGGGATCCTGGAATTCCTGTTGCTGTGCCAGATCTGTTGACTCTCATGAGCCTTCCTGGTTCTTGATTTTTTTAACAGTTGATTACATAGTGCACTGTACTAAAATTATTCCTAATTATTCCTGATTAGGAGGACATCACAGACATCCCAAAACTTGCTGATAATCTCAAGCTAGTTAGGTGAGTTGTTAAAATTAATAATAAAACATACAAAACCAAAAGCTTTACGTTACGAGAGGTCTCTTGAGTTTTTCATTCTAATCTAACAGTACATCTGACAGTTAAGAATTGACAAAGACCCTAGATAGGTCTAACCAGCCTAATATTCTCTTCCAGTCTTTCTCTTCCTGCTTCTGACAAAGCTCCTGTTCCTTGGCAAATCTTTCCCACTCCTGGGATGCTGGGTAGCTGTATTTGTACTTATTAAAAGACCCTGCTGTCTGTATTTTCTAGTGCTCATCAGTCATCATCTCTAAACAAAAGAGCCTAAGTTTTATTTTCAATCATATTTGCTTTTTTTTTTGCCAGTAAAAATCCAGAAAAAAACTTGCAGCTGTCACTAAGAAGAATTTCTGAAAGTAACCCCAGGGAATGTATTTTTTAAACCAAAGGAGCATCCAAATTACCCCTTTCTTACCAAACATGGAATCTGTTTTTTCTAATATCAAAATGAGTTTCTGTGATCTCATTGTAGTATCTTGTTTTATGGGTGATTTAAATTACAGTAGAGACTGTAGAGACCTCAAGATGCCTTTTATCACAAAACAGTCTTTGTGTTTTAGAAAGATAAAGTGTTCTGTTGTACAAGTATTTATCAGATTCATCCGTTGACAGATGGTATTTTTAATCTGGGAACTGAAAACTGCACCTGAAAAATTTTAACTGTTGTTAACAGCTAACAATTGTTAATTATTAATTTCCAATTTGGAATTTTATTTGACATTCTTATTATGAAGGTGGCTTAAGATGAAAGGGAACTAAGGCTTTTAACAATAGGTTATTTGTTTTTCCCCAGCAGTAGAACAGTTTGCTATTATAAGCATTCAGCAGTTATTTATCATCATGAAAATGTTCCTATATAAATGCTAAATCACTTACCAAACCTAAGGCATTGTAAAATCCAGGTAGGGTGTAAAACTTTCCTTCAAACAACAACACTTTGTGGCTATCATTATTTGATTAATTGTAAACCTGAATGCAAAGCTGTGCATGTCCCACTGCTTACTGTTCCTACGGTGAACTTCTTTCCTGTTAATTCACAGTATGCACCACAGTAAATGCTACTTTCATGTGGGGACAGTATTGTGGAAAATTGCAACATTTTTTTCAAAAACAACAAGAAAAAGCTTTCTAAAAAGTTTTCAGCCACTTTTTTAAGGATATAAAAAATATTTACCTGTTTAAAAAAATTATAGTCCCTTATTTTTGATGAATGTTGCTGTATTGGAAAACTAAAACCCAAATTATTTGGTAGTTTGGAAAATCCAAGGTTTTTTAATTTAAACATTAAAATTTCCATTTTCTAGAAAGGATTCTAAACTAGGATTTTTAGAGAGGGTCTGGAGGTATACATAATAAGAGTATATATAGTACATCACTGTTTTCCAGCTGGTTGTATACTCTTTGTACCATCCTCTTAGATTTAAAGGGAAATACTGGATTTTTTTTTCTTTTTTCTTCTTTTTCACTTCATTGATGACCTTTGTCACTAGCTGTGAAGTATTTCTCCACTCACATTTTCTCTACTCAAATGCTAATACCTCTGCTTTTCTCTCCTGGAGGGCTACAAAGCTTCTGTAAACTTAGTGAAGAAATAGAATTTTGTTGTATTAGATATGATTCAGATTAAGCCAAAACAGCTGATCTCTGCTTCCTTACAATGAATATGAGTTGCTTTTATGGGTGCAGATATTCAAGATAAGGCACTGATGTAAATTCATGTTAATAAATCAGGGGTTACATTTGTGTTACTGAGTTCATGGGAGAAATTAGTCTGTTAGAAGGGAATGGCTTTGATTAGTAATGGAAGAAATAAATGAGAAAAAAACATAGATGGAATTCACCTAAAATCTGGAGTAAAAACCACATCCATACCTGGGATAACCTGGATTGGATCCAGGCATTTCCCACCCCCTCACTGACACAGAGGTGTCATACCCAACCAAAGCCATGGGTATGGCCTTGAATTTCAGAGGCTCTGCAATATTTGTGAGGGACTTAGCAATTTGTATGTGTTGATATAAACAAATGGGATTTCTTTTTTTCTGGTAGGCCCAAGAAGCTGGCACTCAAAGCTATCAAGACATATTGGTTTGTCTTCAGAGACACTTCAATATCTTATTTTAAGAACAAGGAATCTGCACAGGGAGAACCTATTGAGAAACTAAATCTAAAAGGTAGGAATTCTCCTTCCTTTGTTTTTCTGTTACATCTGTGGACTGAATAAAACAAGAAATCCCTGATAGATTCAGGAAGGCAAGCACAGCAGCATTTAGTCTGAGAGCTTTTCCAATTCCTGAGACTCCTAAGCAGGCAGATTGCACCTGCAGAAGAAGCTTAAACAGAAAGGATTCAATAGTTTAACCCGAGATGGGATTATCAGAGCCTGATTTGTAAAATCCCCTGTACTGCTGAATTCTTCAAGATGAGTCAGGTAGGGAATGTGACTTGTGGGATGCTTTATTTTCAAACACTTTCACTTGACATTAAAGGGAGTGTTCCCCCGTGTCCTTGGCAAACACACAGTGGCAGCAGAGGATTAGGGATGATGCCATGGGCAGGAATGCTAGAGGCTGTCCCTGCATTCTGCTGTGCAGGGACAGCTCCAGGGCCTTCTCTGGGCCTCGTTTGTGTCCTGCATGGGGATTCCCATGGCTTCAGCCAGCTGCTGGAAGAGAAGCCCTGGCTGTGCACACAGACACCATCACCCTGTGTAGCCTCCATCTACATCTGCTCCTGCAGGGACATCCTTTGTTCAGCATCAGGGAACCAGTGATGCCCAGGACTCATCCTAGAGGAAACCTTTGAAATACAAGATTGACCCCTGTGAACAAATGGCTCTGCATCCCAATCTGCATATCCTCAGTAGATCAGAGAATGCCTGGAAAAACAGCCAGGGTGGCTGGAACCTCACCAAGTAGCCTCTCCCACCAGTTCCTCTCCATTTCGAGTGCTGAGCGTTTCCTAAGATCAGGCTGAGGTTTTGGGAGCACTCCCATCCTTTCACTTCCACGCCGACTCAGTGCTCTCTGAGCTCAGAGCGCTCATCACCCTGGCAAGCCAGACCAGGCAGTGAACTGGAACAAAACCCTTTCATTAGGGCCTAAGCTTCAAAGTCCTGGCCCTTAGTCTCAAAGAAAAACAACCAGGAAGCACTGTTCCTTAGTGTTAAAGCAGTAATTAAAGTTACTGATATAGTAATGAAATAAATTAATTTCCTTCTGATTCCTTGTGATCTAGGATGTGAAGTTGTACCAGATGTAAATGTTGCAGCAAAGAAGTTTGGAATCAAATTACTAATTCCTGTTGCAGATGGCATGAATGAAGTATATTTAAGATGTGATAATGTGAGTAATAAGAGAAAATTTGAATTCAAGATTTATGGCAGATTGTCCTGTTCTAGCATTTGTATAGAAAAATGAGGATGTTGCAGAGAGTTTATTGTCTAAATCTTTGGAAAATTTAAGAATTATGTGATGGCCTAACAAATACATAATTGTTCTGGGCACATAAGGACAGTAAGTCATCTTGCACTTACCATCAATTGCCAAGTAAAGCCGGTAAGAAAAAAGCCAGAACAAACTATAAAAAAAAAATTACAGTATTTTATTCCAATGTTGTCAGAGAATTGAGGTTTGGATTTTGTTTTCTTTTTTCTTAATTAGAACTCTCCCCATTCAGATGAGGAGAGCATGATAAGGATCTTACACTAGTTTTCAGTTTATTGAAACGTATCAGATCAAATTGTGTAAAAAGTGTTCAGTAGTTGAAAACCAGTCATGCAATAAAATTTCCAAGAGAATCTATTTCAAGGTACTGAATTCCTTAGAAAATTTAAAACCTAGGTGTAGTTGGAACTAGTCCAGTCAGGGAGGAAGAACAGTAACAAACAATTGTCTTTGTTTCAGGAGGATCAGTACGCTCAGTGGATGGCTGCTTGTGTTTTAGCCTCCAAGGGCAGAACGATGGCCGACAGCTCCTACCAGCCCGAGGTCCAAAAGATCCTTTCCTTCCTCCAGATGAAGAACTGGACCATGTGTTCCCAGGCTGCCTCTGAGCCAGAGAATGTAGATATGAAACCCGAATGCTTTGTCTCACCACGCTACACCAAAAAATTCAAGTCCAAGCAGGTATCGTGAGTATGGCTCTATGGCTGGGCGTGGGCGATTCCAGTGGTTGCTTAGGGATGAGGCTGGATCAAAGCAGCATTTGGAAGCCACGCAGTACAACTCCCTGCAATAGTCATTTGTCCCTTTACAAGAGGCCTTTTCTTCAAACTGAACACGGGGACAGGTGTCTTGGCACCTCCTCCAAGCACCTCTCCTACATCCACACCGTGGCTTAAGTCATTCATGATGTTCTGCTCCTGATAATGCTGTTCCTCAAAGTCTCTTCAGAGTAACAAAGGAAGGGCTGCAAGCCACTGTTTCCATGTGAATCAACAGGGTCTTCGGGTCCTCCTGCCCTTCAAGTCTTTCTTTGCTCTCCACCTAATTCTTTGTCCTGCTTTTGCTGTGCTAGAGCTCAGCCTTCCTGTCCTGAGGAGGATCCCCAGAGCAGTGTATGGAGTCGGGGCAGTGCTGCACAAACCCAGACCTGAGACCTTGCTGTCCATTCTGCCCTTTGCACTTGGGATGTGTCCCCAGGTGCCCTCTGTGCTACATCTGCACAAACAAAGTCACAACAAAGTGTCTGAACACAGCATCAGACCTCATGATTTCTGATTTAGTGAAAGCAACAGGATTTTTGTTCTCCAGTCAGCTGAAACCTTTCTCTCTTCCTGTGTTTCCCAGCTGACTGCCCGGATTCTGGAAGCCCACCAAAATATATCCCAGATGTCCCTGGTGGAGGCCAAGCTGCGTTTTATCCAAGCCTGGCAGTCCCTCCCTGAGTTTGGCTTGTCCTACTATGTTGTAAGGTAACTGCACTCTCACTCAGGTCAAGCTGCCATAACAAGTTCATGCTCAGTGATTTGCAGGAAATTCTTTGACACCCTGTTCCAAGAACATTTTCTATTTTTCCCCCACAGACTTCTTTTAATTTTTGTGATTTCCATCCTGCTGGTTTTTCTATAGGAGTAGCACCTGGTAGCTCCATTCCTGGAGTGAGACTCTGCATTACATCTGCCTTGGTACAGACCTCTTGGGTTTAGCCTGAAGTAACCTCTCACTAGCATTAAACTCTTACTGTCATAAACTCTCCAAAATGTATAAAATGCATGTCTAATTGGTGTGCTCAGGTTTGCAGGATGTGTTCACTCTGACTCTTGTTCATTGCAATATGATAAAATGCTAATTTCTTTTGTATTTCATCAAGAAAACAACAAATCATCTCTTTTTAAGGGGATGAGCAGTGAGCCCTTAAAAAGTTAATCTGGAAGAGCAGTGAGCACAAAAAAGGTCCCATTGTGTTCACAGCAGCTTCTTCCTTGGACATAGCAGAGATCTGACCTGCAGCTGTTTCTCTTGACAAAACACCAAAAAGCCGAAAATTACTGACACAACCGTACTTGGAGGCACCTTCCTTAATTTGCCTTCCAGGGCTGGCTAGGACTCATCTGTGGTACAAATTGAAGCAGCTGGGAACCACGCTCTGGCAGAGGCCAGCTGCCATAGAACAGCCCACATCTGCATTATTGAACTGTGACTTCCCAAAATCCAGTAGCCTCATGTGAACTGTGAGATCATGTTGGTCCTTGGATGTCCCAGGTTCCAGACTGTGCCTCAGAGTCACTTGAGAGAGCACTGCTTGTTTGGAGTCAGAATTCTCCCTGAATTCCATGCCCAAAAATGGTCTCTGATCCTGTTGAATTTACTACCACAGGTACAGATTTTTTTGCCCCATCTGTCACCATCAATCCTGTTAAAAGCACAAACAAACCCAACACCTAAACTGCATTTTGTAGTGGTGAATTGCTGCACACTGCTGGGCAGTATCTTGGTAGGGCATTAAGCAAAGCACAAATTGTGTCCAGGTCACTTTTTCTCCCTAAGGTCCAGCTGCATCTAAAGAGAGAAGGTTCACAAACAGGATCAGAAATACTGAAAATACAGCAGGCAGATGAGATTTGTTCCAGCTTTCAGCATGAAGGTAGAGGAAGGTTGTTTCTTTACCAGAGTAATCCGTTCCTAGCTGTTCCCAACTCAAAAAATTCTGTCCCAGAAAGATTCTGATGCTTTTGTATTTATTTTTCATCTCTAATCAGAAGAAAGTTGAAATGTTAAAATGCCTCAGTAATTTTGTAATGTGATTTATACTGAAAAACATGTATATATCAGTTGTTTTGATTATATAATTTAGGTTAATATAGGTTAATATAACTAGAGGAACATGTTTCAACATTAGAGAAATGAAGCAACAAAAATTATTCTTGGCATTTTTTCCAGTAAAAATATAATCAAGTTCATGCATTTGGGAAGAACAGTACTTTTTTAGCAGGAAACAATGAATTGGAAAGATTTCAGCCAGATCTACCTTCCTGACTATTTTCCATCTTCCACCATGGCTCACCAGCCTACACTTTTGCTTTATAACAAATCCTGTTCTAAAGATGGGTCCAAGCTCTCCTCAACCCCAGGCTGTTGTTTTTTGCACTTGCAGAGGTGAGCAGCTGAAATGTTTCCCTAGCCAGAAATCATTGCAAAGCAGATCTGCTCAAAGGCTTTGGGTTCTTTTCAGGTTTAAAGGAAGCAAGAAGGATGATGTGCTTGGGGTGTCCTATAACAGGCTGATACGGATAGATATGGCTACAGGAGATCCTATCACAACGTGGAGGTTCTCCAACATGAAGCAGTGGAATGTGAACTGGGAAATCCGCCAGGTAAACCTGGAACAGCTCTGCCTTCAGCCCTTGCATTTCACACACTCAAGGATGCTTTCAGAAAATACTTTCAAACCTCACTGAAAAGATTTTTAACATGTTGTGACATGTTATTAAATAAGCTGTCTGCAGTTTTTCTTAGTGGAGTCTGTAGTCAAAAATCAGAAACAGATCACCAGTTTTAAAGGTTCCTACCAAGCTTATTCTTGACAAGTTGCCCTTGATTTTGATGGGATGAAAGTGAATTCCAACATGTTGTGTTTACTGCTCTGTCAGTAAAAATTTCATTTTAACTCTCATGCATCATCCTCTACATTGTGGTGGTTCAGTCTCTATTACAGACTGAGGATACAGGAACCCAGTTTGTCTTTCGGATCCCAAACTGAGATTACAAGGCCTGCAACTCTGTGTCAATGTGTGGTCCCTGATTTGGTGCTTCAAAGCTTGAATCCAGTGCTATAAATTGTAGATTTCTGGGGTGGAACTAATGTGACCTGATGTAAATTAGAGCAGCCTGGAAACTGTTCCTGCTTGTGGAGCTTTCCACATCCATCTGCAGGAGCCAGGAGAGATCAGATACACTCCCTACTGCTCTCTTGCAGTACTGTCTACACCAGAGCCTGTAATTCTGGGTCAGGTTGCTGGGTTTACATTAAATCCCTCTCTAAAAAGGCCGAATCCACAGTGATCAACTAAGCTCAGTTAGCTGCATTTTAGAACTAATGGTAGCTGGAAACCAAAACCGGGACCCCAAAGGCAGATTTTAGGTCAGCACATAGCAATGGACAGATTAAACATTATTCATTAGACACAGAGTCAGGAGTGCCATTCCTGCTCTTCCCAGTGTTCACTTTGTATGCCATTGGATAAAAGCTAAAAGATGTTGTTGCCTGTTTGAACAAGCAAAAATGTTTCACCACGAGAGGGCCCTGATGTAGCAGCAAATCCAAAACCAAGCAGCCAAATACCCTGAGCATCCAGCAGACCCAGAACTCCTGGTTAGCAGGGGCAGGCTTTGTCACAGCATTTGTGATCCAGCTGTGTTCTCACACTTCTCTTTCTTACGAGCTTGTCTGTCTAATTTTGCCATGTCTATTCTCCGTAGGTTGCCATCGAGTTTGACCAGAATGTGTCCATTGCTTTCACGTGCCTGAGTGCAGACTGCAAAATCATCCATGAGTATATCGGGGGCTACATCTTCTTGTCAACACGTTCCAAGGACCACAATGAAACGCTGGATGAAGAACTCTTCCACAAATTAACTGGAGGTCAGGAATGAGATGAAGTAAACTCTCTTCCCACTGCCTGCTTCTTCTTATAGCTAAGACTACCAGAGATTGGACAAAAATATCTCTGGTTGTTAATTGCTGGCTACTAATTATTGTACGTGTCAGTCTTGTACTATGACTGGGATGGTTTACAGTTTTTGTTAAATACTGAAGCTAAGGTCACTGGATGCAGTATGGCAACTCCATCATCAATACTTGAGAAAATTTAATCATCTGTGTTTTCCTTTTGTACAGCTCAATATTTTTAAATAAACAGTGTCTAGCCACTGGACATTTTTTAAAATCTAGTATTTTTAATTGCAGCAATCTGTTTAAGCATCCAGAACAAGTAACTTGAGGATATGGTACAGTGAATTTTCTTCTCTGTTACAGCCAGGCAACTTCCATTGTTAACTGGCCATTGTTAAAGAGTCCAGCATTTATCAGAAGTAAAGCTGAATAAATACATATTTTAAAGCTCCGTGGTTTGTCTAACACTTGCCCTGAGAATACAAAACATTCCAAAGTCCTGCAGACTAAGCTATTGAAACTCCTGTAGTGGTCACTCAGTTGCTCAAAAATGTAGAAGCCATGTCCACCTTCATCCACTGAAGTGGTTTCCTGAAAGCCAGAGAAGTCACAGAGCATTCATCTTGGCAACACTGGATCCAAAAGGTTCATCTTTTGAGGAACATTGTTACTTACCTGGTTGAAAAATATGCTTTAGGAAGATCTAAAACTATTAAAGAGGCCTATGAGTATGTTTCTATTTTCTGTCCCTGTTACTCTGTTTCACTGTGACATCTCACTGAGCTGAGCTGTTCATGTGAGGATCTGAAAAGCCTGTAGAAATTATTTTACATGTGTGCAAATGCAAAGAGTGATGCTCAGAGGGCTGGGGCCCCTCTGCTCTGGAGACAGGCTGAGAGAGATGGGGGTGTTCAGCCTGGAGAAGAGAAGGCTCTGGGGAGAGCTTAGAGCCCTTGGAAGGGCTATGAGAGAGCTGGAGAGGGGACTTTTGCCAAGGGCACACAGTGGTAGGACAAGGGGGAATGGCTTCCCACTGACAGAGGGCAGGGCTGGATGGGATACTGGGGAGAAATTCTTCCCTGTGAGTGCGGTAAGGCCTTGGCACAGGTTTCCCAGAGGAGCTGTGGATGTCTCTGAGGAGCCAGATCTGAAGCCAGCAGCTCTGCCTGCTGGAAGGAGCCACACACATCCACCAAAGTGAATGAAATTTGATACTACCCTGTAAAGCAAGGACAGAGAGAAACAGTGCGAATTCATGAAACTACTGGACAAACCAAAACTGGTTTCACATATCTAAAGAAATACAGTGGACAGGTGTTGTCATATCATAAAGGGATGCTGCAGAAATCACAGCATAAATTCATAAACATCACTGGAAACTGAGAGCCCTTGATTTTCATGCCATGTGCTCTGCTTTCCCCCAGCTCCTGTCAATGGGCTTCAGTGGAATCACTCCCAGTTTGTGCAGTTTAAACTACGGCTCAACACTTTGCAAAAAGAAAAAATGACAGCCTGCTTCCAAGCCCTCTGTTCCTCCCTCTCGTCAGCACTTTTTATACAGGCTGAGGGACCATCCAGTTTTCCTTCAGAAGAGAACTTACTCACTTGTCACCTGCTTGACACAAGCCAAGTATTTTTCTCACATTGTGAGATCCACCCAAGTCCAAACACTGGCCATATTTAAAGCCTGCCTAAGGGTGCCATGGGAGAGCTAAATGCTCATATTAGTGCCAGCACCTCTTCCATAGACAGCTGCCTTCTAGATCAGTCTCCACTTAGGCTTTGCAGTGAGGATCCTGACCATGCCTGCATGGAACCCCTCATTTGACAACGAGCAATGCCAGACTCCTGTGGATTGCTCCCTGGGAAGCACAGCCCATGCTTGCCTCTCTCACAGCAGAGCTTGTCCCAGAGTGCTGCATGGAGGCCCTGCAGTTGCCACTTGCCTACGTGACCTGAGCACAGGAATGCAGAGACAGGGGAAATCTGAGCATAGCTCTCATTAGCAGAGTGTGGCTCATTTCATTGCTAAACAAGCACGTTCACTTGCAGTTCAAGCTGTCTCTGCTGGGATTTCAGAGAAACTAGCAAATATTTCCATTTTCTTTCCTGCCCCTCCTTCAATCTTACCCAATGTGTCACTGCCTTTCAACTAAATCCTTCACTGCTGCTTTGCAGGGAGGAGTTCTGCCAGCTCATCCCGGCTGGCTGTAAGGCCTGTCCTTTGCCATTTTAGGTTTAAGAGGGTGATCCCCCTACTGATGCCCTCTCTCTGTATTTCCTTAGGTCATTCAGCTGTATCTTTTCCTTGCCCCACTCACTTTGCAAGGCTTTTTCACCACAGGTGGGGAATAGGTGGGAAAGGAAACTCTTCATCTAGCTGCTTTGAGTGCTGCATGTGACTGCAGCTCCTCTTCCTACAAAGAGGAGAGGTTTCAGTGGTAAGACTCCTTCCTCGAGAGGTTGGAGTGGGAAGGCAGGACCCAGGGCATTCCTGCACTTCCAAATTCCAGGCTGGATATGGTGGGCAGCACCTGGAAGGAGGCCTGCCCCAGCCTGCTCTGCCTGACACCTGCACCAGCCACAGCTTGGAGTCATCTTTCATCCCCCCAATGTCACCCAGCACATCCCACCAGGCTCCGGACATTCCCTCAATGCACGTGGACTTCCACACCCTCCCTAATTTGTGCAATAACCTGATCACTTTTGGCTCTCATGAGCTCATCACACCTATTTATACACAGGGTTAAGACCAAGGGCTCAGTGGGCTGTAGAAACGTTATTAATTGCACAGTGCCAGATGTGGGAGAGGTTTCCCAGAATGAGTGAAAGCAGGACAGGGGCGTCTGCCCTGAAGTTTTGCAATACAGAGATGAAATCCTGGACAGGAATGTTATTAGATGAAAACAAACTTTCAGGAAACTTACACCTCAGCTCAGCTGCAGCCCATTCTGTACACGGTGCTTAATTAAACCCAAGCCAGGTCAGGGTAAAGCCCTGCCTATGTCAGATGGATCCTGCTGCTCTTACATCAAATTCCATAGGGGATTTCACCACTGCCTTCAGCCTAGGTTAGGAGACACACACACACCGTCGTTTTCTGAAACCTCAGGTTAAATAATCCTGTTCTTCCATTCTCTCCCCTTTCTCTGTAGGAAAATGTCTTGCTTGTGCTTGCTCTGTGGACAGACCTGTGAAACAGTTATTTTGTTGGCTTTAAATCCATTCTCCAGATTTTTTTTTCAGGATATTTTCATTTTTAACCATCACTTGGATCACGGCCAGTAAGAAACATTCACCTCTTAAACTTTACAGCCTGGTACCATCCTCACCTTCTCCTACTCTGCTTATCTTGGTGTCACTAAGGAATGCAGGGCTCAGCCCGAGAATTCCTGCGGGCAGAGGGGCTTTGTGCAGCCGTGAATCGCCCCCGGGGAGGGGGGCGTCTGCTTCAGCTCTCTTTGCATCACCCGTGTGAAAATGCTGACAGGAACGCCTGCCTTTGCTAACCGCTCCCTCAGGTTGTCACCGAAACTCTCAGAAAAGCGGAAAAAAGAATAAAAGGCGACATGAGAACAAGCCAAAGTGAACCACAAAGGAGAAATCTCTGCCTGCTGTTAGCAGATATTTCAAAGAAACTTGTGAACGAGGACTGCTCCCTGCCCTGGGAAACCTCCACCAGTACCTGGGCAGCTGCACCATAGCACCATAGCACCATAGCATGTATGCACCATAGCATGTATGTAGGATGTAGCACCATAGCAGAAATATTTCAGATTATGAGAGTTTGCAGCTAAGCAAAGAGCTGGGAAAATACAATACCTGCCACAAAATCTGGCCAACCAAAAAAAAAGTAGAAACAAAAATGGAAAATAAAAATAACCAAAGCTCATTTTCCAAGGGTGCTCTGCCTCTTGCAACAGGTTCTCTGTATCACTCAGAAATCAAGGGACTCTGGGCAAAGAAAACCTCCACCTCCCTTCCACCTTCACCAAAACGAGCAGCCGTTTTCCCAGTCTGACAGTCTGCTCAACTCAGTCTCCAAAATGAAGTCAGTAAGGATGAACTCATTAAAATTAAGGCAGCTTTTGGCTCACCGAGTTTCCTGGAGTATTTTTGTAAGATATTAAAATCAATAAGACAACCAATAATCCTAAAATAAGCAATGAAAATTCACTTGTGTTTGAGCTAAGGGCAGCAAACACAAGTATTTAATAGTCCAGGACAAAGCCAGGCCACATCCCTGCTCCTCGGCTTCCCAAAGAGCAGCACCGCAGCCGGCAGCTCTGCGAAGCCAGAGGGAAGCCAGGGGTTCCACCGGCCTGTCTGGAGCTGGGCTTTCTTCCTCTTATACCAAATTCTTCAGATTTTTGTAACCTGCTCCACTTTGCCCTTTGAACCGCAGCGAGTGCAGAGCTCTGGAAGTACCTGCGGGCGCGCACGTGCCGGGCTCCGCTGCCCCGCTCCGCCTGCGCCACCAGGGTCAATGGTGGGATTAGCCCCTCATTTAGGAAACCATCTGTCTTGCCCTAGAGCCATTCCGCAGGGGAACAACGTGTGCACCTCGCCTAGCCTCCAAGGGAACGGCAATGGCTCCAGAGAGTCCTACTGGAAGCCCCTATCTCTGTTCTGTGGATGTTCTGGTGTTTATCAAGGCTCTCTCCCCACGCACATAATGACCCACACGGTCAATAGATAAGGTCTGCCTAATGTGTACTTGCAGACTCAACGTTTCTGGGCAAGCAAGACCTTTATCTGCACTTTAGCACCGAAGTTTACAGGTCGGTGCTGCCTTCATGTCAGGAATCTGTTTTGTTGCCCCGATAAAGGAAAAGCACTGACGACTGTTCTCCTTGGAAATTTTAACAATTAGTTGTCCTACAGTAGCAACAGAACAACCAGCCTTTTGCTTTCACTTTAGAATAATCTCCATCAACTCATCCCTTTCTAGGATCGTTTCCCTGACTTTATTCTCCGCTCCCGACCTAATTATTATTTGAATTGTGGGAATGCTGAAAAACCCAGCTCGGGGCAGGTCCCTCGGTGGGAGATGGTTTATGTTGTCAGTTTTACTTATCCAGCAAAGGATGAGAGAAGTAGCAGGAAGAAAATTCTCCCAAGCCATGTGGTACACAGATGCAGAACAGAGAACACAACCCACGCACAGCGGGACCAGGAGAGGCCTCCCAAAGGCTGTCACATGGGGAGTAAGATGCCCTACGCCCTCTCCATCGGCAGAGAGAATTCTTTCTCTGCGGGAGGAGCAGGTGGAAGTTTCACTTCTGACGTATCCCTAAGGGCCTCCTTAGAAAAGTAATTTGTCCTGCGTGAACTTTTGCAGGATTTACTCCCCAAGAGCAAGAGTCTTAGAAATTTAAACACTTGAAGCCCCTTATTGGCGCCTAAAGAGAGACCAAAGCTCATGTCAGCAGGCAGAGCCTCAGCTTTACATCATCCTGACCTGCCAACAAAGGAACACAACAATTCCTCTCCCTCCCCCCGTCGGTGGAAGACGTGAGAGTTGGGACTATTGACACTGATCTTTTCCCTTTACCCCCCTTTGCTTAGACAAAGACAGACAGGAGCAGCCCTGCCTGAGTGTTGGGAAATAAGAGCCCTCCCTCCCTCCCACCCACCTCCTGCTAGGGCCAAGGGAGCGGGGAAAGCTGCCCGGAGCCGCCCCTCTCAAAGCTGGATGCGGAGGAGCGAGCCTGGAACAAACCTCGCCTGAGTTTGTGGGCAGAGCCGGGAGCAAGGAAAGCTGGGAACAGAAGAGAGGCAGTTCACGCTGCCGTCTGAGTCACCCCAAGCGTATAAAAGCAAGGCCGAGCAGTCGGAGCCACTCCGAGTGGAGGCACGAGGCACCCGGACTTTTGGACAGGTACGTGCAAGCGGATGCGGTTTAGAGGCAAGGATTAAGATTAAATCTAAGATTGGAAAACAGCAGCCCAATTCCTCCCATCCTCTCCCTGCCAATGTGCTGCGGAGCAGGAGATCCAGCGGCTTCGGGGACCGGGAAGCCCTGAGGCTGCTTGGATCTTGTACGGTTCGGTCTGACGAAAAGGACACAGGCAAACACAACACATTATTTTGGTGGTCCGTATATACTATTTTGTTGGTCCCTACTTCAAACCTGGGATGGCAGCAAAGGATAACGGTCTGGGCAAGACCTGGCATCATTCAGGGAACAGCAAGGAGCAATTAAACTTTGGAATAAGTCTGAGATATTTCATAATACGTGGGGCTTCGGTTACCACCCTACACTGTAATATATTTCTGGACGAGGAATCATCATTTTGTTGCCGGGAAGCACAAAAGACAGCTCAACAAGAAAAGCACGAGTTTAGGGCTGGGGTTAATGCCTTCCTCTGACACACATTACCTGTGGGGACCTCGCACAAGTCACGAAGAACTTTTCTTTTTACAAAGACCGAAGCAGGGGTGGGAGGAGGAGGGGGGAGCACAGAGGGAGCTGTAACACTAAATAGCATGTTTCTTGGCGCTCAGACCTTTGGGGCCCCGATCCAGGAGTGTACTCAGTTTCTGACCACTTCCACTGAAATGTGGTTCGGGAGCTGCATTTTCAGTGCATCCTTTCCCAGCAGCTGGGCCGTGCAGCCTGTCTGTGGCTCTCAACTACCGCAGGGCCCAGCCCTGCCGCTGCCTGGCACACAGGCTGTGGGTATTGCCAGCTGCTCAGGAGCCCCAAGCCCCCTGTGGGGTTCCACTCGGACTGTCCTCAGAATAGGGCAGAACTGCCCTGGTAGAGCCCACACAAGTCCCTGGTTTTTCTGTTCCAACTTCTGCTAAGGAAAGGAAAGTCCTTCCTAACACAGGAAAGGCACTTTTACCTGCCCACTCCAACAGAACTCAGCCCAGTTTGGGGTCCTGGGCTTTAAAGTTTTGCAATTCTCCTCTGTCGTTGGATCCATTCATTTGCTTTACACCACCTCACAGAAACAGTCCCTTGCCACAGGCACATGGGACCCAGTTGTTTGGGCATCATCTCACTGGAAAACTCTTCCCACTGGCCTGGCACAACTGGACAGCAGGACAGCCTGCTGGGAATGAGGGTCCTGGTGTGGGATACAACGTGGTTCATGCTTCCTGCATGAACAACTGTAGGCACTCTTAGACTAAGACTGCATGATACTTCTGTCCCCAAAGATTCATGTTTACTTAGACTTAATTACAGAAGAGCTATTAATTATCACTTATCACTGTCTGGATATAATAGGAATGGGCTTATAAACTGTTTTTCTTTTAAATAGCTTTTAGATGACTGGAGGGATTTTAATTTAGTTCTAAATGTTGATGTTTTGTTTTCCCCTCCTGAAACAAAAAAATAAACAGATCTTGCAAACTGCAAGCACCTCTGAGAAGGATGTTGTCGCCCTTACTCATCCTCCCTCTGCTGCTGGGGACCACAGCACACAGCCCGGTGAACAGAGCAGCATCCAGGGATGTCACCACCTTTTTCCAGCTGGCTCAGGAGGACACTTGGGAGAATGTTAATCTCACCAGCATGTCCTGTGAGGATCAGAAGAACAAGACCTGGATCACCCTGCAGCTGACCAACAGCAGCCTGACAGCTTTCCCCGTCTGCCTTCCAGAGGCCCTGGAGACCTTGGATCTCAGCAATAACCTCTTGGAAGAGGTGAATGGCACAGAGATAGCAAACCTTCCACAGCTGCGTGTCCTCTCGCTGAGGCACAACCACCTCTGGTCAGTGAGGTGGGGATCTGAAGCCCTCAGCAGTCTCCTCAAGCTGGACTTGAGCTTTAATAAGCTGTCATCTGTGCCATCCTGCCACGGCTCTGCCCTGCCTAACCTGAGGTGGTTGTCCTTGGCTGGAAATCCGCTGATTGAAATCCAGCCACTGGCTTTTTCCTGCTACCCTCAGCTGCAGGTCTTGAACCTCTCTGCAACGCTGCTCGGGCAGGATGACAGCAGAGGAATTAGGGACTCTGCTTTTGCCATCAGCACAGATCCCAACGAGGCCATGAACAGGCCTGGAAACTCCATCAATGTGCTTGATCTGAGTGGGACCTTTTTTGAGAAAAGTAAGTTTCTGGGTTTCCTGCTGTAAACACAGGGCTTGGTCAGGCCGGGGGAGCAGAAGCCTTGCTGGGACGATTGCTCCCATCCTGGCTGAGCCTGGAGTGCAGAGGGAACACCCCACACTGAAAGCTGCAAACAGCTGGTCCAGGCGTGCAAGACACTCTCACACAAAGCAGCCTCCCAGAGGAAAGGCAGAGACCAAACACCATGAGACAGGACGATTTGTCCCAGTGTAGTCACCCACCTCCATCCTAATCTCACTGTCTGCTACTGACAGTCATCTCCCTGTCAGCCCCGGGATTAGTTTTGGGAAGCACAGAAGGAAATTAGTTTCTCTTTCCAGACAGGCTGTTGAAATCTTTCTTTGTCCCCACAGCTACAGTCAGCTTTTAGAGCCGCATTGAAGTAGCACAGAGAGAGGCTTTTTGTGCCATCCACAGCCGGCCAAATACTTCCGCTGAGGGGGGAGACAATCACTGCCCTGAGCAACCCACAGGAGGTTATTTTTTCCCTTTTGCCCTGCCAGCCTCAGTTTATACCTGAGGTGCTGAGACACACAGATGTGAGATGCCTTGCCCAGCTTCTTTCAGTCCGAGGCAGGGCCAGGGCCTCCTCAAGCTAGAGGCTTCACTTCAACTCACATTAAACAGCTGCACCACCAAATTTCCTCCATGAATTTGCCTAATCCCTCTTGTGGTAGTGAGTTACCCTATTGAGTCATGGGACAGAAAGGCCCTTTCGTACAAGACCTATTCTTTCAGTTTCATGCCTCTTGGCTCTTTTACCCGTGCTAGGAGAAATAAGTGATTTGCCTTTCTTGCACCAGTCAGGACCTTGTAGACCACTTTCCTGAACAGAGAAATCCTTGTTCATTTAATTTCATCCAGTAAGAAATTTATTCCATATCTCTTATCAGCTTCGTTGTCCTATTTTCCCCCCTTTTTCTCTGTCCTATGACAGTCTGACCTGCAGGGACTATAACAAAAATGCAGCTGCATGGGTGTTTACACACTGGTGTATTGATTTTTTTTTCTATTCCTTTCCCAAAGTGAATAGCTGCAGAAGGTGACAGATACTTTATATCTATGAATTCAAACCCTTTTTCTAGGCAGAAATCCACAGAAATGCTCTGTTCAGGCAGTAAGTGTAAATATTTTTTCTGTTTCAGTTCAACCAGAGTGGGCCAGAGATTTGGCCAACCTCAGATCACTTCACCTGACAAACATGCCATGGTTAAGAAGCCTCGACAGCGACATCTTCAAATCTCTGCCCGGTCTCCGAGAGCTGCACTGTCAGGACTCCCGTTCTCTGGGTTTCGTGCAGACAGAGATGTTTGACAGTGTTCCTCATCTGAGCTATCTCTCATTTGAGAAGTGAGTTGGGTTTTTTTTGTCCTTCCTCACATAATACTGCCTTTGCCTCACAGCGCTGTGGTGCCTGGGAGCTGACTTGAACAGTTTATCAGATTTAGGAAGGAGGTGTGGACTTGCTGTCTTTGCCATGTAAAATCTGTGATCTGGCCTGATAGAGCTGATACAGCCCAAAGAGGCAGCATGGGACTCCTAGCACAATTAATTGTTTGCTTGAGGTTGTATCCATTATGTTCCCACTCCTCTGCTTTATCTCCCTGTCCAAAGGATGAATTCACCCAGCGCTGTTTAGATCAGCACAGATCCACTGAACCCTGCTTGTGATAAAGATCAGGCTTCCAAGGGCAATATCCCATTAGAGGAGAAGCAGGTCACTGAGGGTTCCCTGCTCTGCAAGGATGAGTGCTGACAGGTCTCCAAAACCTGTATCTTAGAAGCGGACAAAAATCCTGTCCCTCCCACTTTTAGTGTGAGAGTTTAATATAGTTCTTTGTTCATCATTAGTGAAAGCAATGTTTTAGTTCTCATTCTAGGGGTAGCACCTCTTGGTATGTCACATACCTGAAATACTAAGAGGGACAAAAGTCCAAAAGTGATTTATCAAAATAAGAGCAGGTGAAGTGCACACAGAGCAGTCAGCAAAAGGAAAAAATCTGGAGAGCACTTCGAAACATTTTTATAATAGCGACCCAGATATAAGCATATCAGAAAACAAACACTAGAGCACTGGCTGTGCCTAGAAACCAGTTTCAGGAAAATAAACCCATACAAAGCAAAAATCCTACGTACTCCATCCCCCCTTGATTGCCCCACTGAATTTACACAGCACTTTCCAACACTTGCAGGAATACCAGTTAAAGTGCTAAAAATCATGCCCAAACTTTAAGGAATTAAAGTCCTAGAAAAAAGAGAGCATCTTCTGAGTGTGCAGGGTGGTGGGTTTAATAATCGGTTACTGCCAGGGGAACTGGGTATACTGCTTTGTGCCTTACACACACTAAGGGTAAGGGATACTAAGCACACTCTAGTCGTTGGAAGGTAGCTCAGTGTTTTTTTAATTATTGCATTTGTCTTCTTGTAGCTGTAACCTGAGTTCCTTTAATCCTTGGAACACCAATTCATCGGATGGCATCACCATCAACTTATACGGGAATCCTCTGCTGTGCAACTGCCAGCTCTCCTGGCTGCTGTTCAAGCCCAAGAAAGTTGTTCTGCAAAAGTAAGTGAGCTCAAGGAGATCAAGTAATGCTCTTCAGACACAGCTTCAGTATGCAAATTGTTTGGGGACCAGACATTCACCACCATTCACTAAGTTATTCAAATTCCTTGTGTGTTCTTCCCTTCCACAAGAGGTAGAAGTGCAAAATAATGTCCTTTTCAGGGACAAAGCATAAAGTGTTATTAGCTGTGGATTCTGCTTTAAGGTGGGAATATTTTCTTTCTGTTTTGGACCATATTTCACATATTTCCATATTAGCTGAAGATAGAAAATGAGCTGTCTTGATGTGCCAGCGCTGGGAGCAGAAACTGGAAAACTTTGGAAGATCTTTAACAAATTATTTTCCCCTCACCCTGCTACTTGCAAAGCTTACATCACCACCGGCAGTCAACAAAACCCCTTGTAAATAGCACCATTTCTCACCTATTGTTTTCATGCTCCCCTACAGTTTTACAGACTAATTACTGTAAGCTGCAGTTAAAAGAAATATTTGCATATAAATGGTTTCTCTTCCTTTTCAAAGGCCACCAAGAAGATTTGTCATCAAATCTCTCAGAGAGCAGGGAAGTAGATTGTTGAAATTAGACAGTTTTTCATTGGGATGGGTTTAGCAATTGCATTCTTTACCAAAACTTCAGTGTCTGAGTAAATAAAGAATTCGATCTTAGTCATTTAAAAGTCCCGCATCAGCCCACCTCCAGCTGCCTAAACCAGATGGATTAAGAATTCCAGGAATCCTGTTACAGCTCTCTGCATGTGTTCCCCTGTTACTGCTACATTAAAGTCTGACCCTTTAAGACAAGTTGAATCCCGATGCCCTTTGCTTAAGTTCACAGCCATTGTTGTACCAAAGGACACTTCCCCTCGGGCATGAGATATTCCTGCACCTTACAAAACCAAAAAGCCAGTTCCAGCTAAATTCCACAGTCAGTGCTGTGGAAAGCTGCCTGGACTCTTGTTAAGACAATCTAGCTTTGGTCTAGGTTTCACACTCTCACTAACATAAAGACGGTTTTGACAGCAGGTCACCAATTCCAATCCAATCAGCCTACAGAAACCTGTAATGTTCTTCTGGATCTTGACTATTCTGGTTTCCCTCTGCAGGGCTTGGGAGACTTTTTGCACATTCCAGGAAGATTTGGGCAGATCTTCAACATCTTTTTCACTGCTAGAGCTCTACAATAAATGCCAGTCAGAGAGCAATGTTACACAGCCCGATTCAAACACAGCCCTTCCTGATCGTTATGCTTTCAACTTCACCAGTGATGATGCCTCTGCTCTAGTAACAACAGACTCAGCTCTGCTGACCACAGATTTGACTCACACCAGCTCCCTAATCCAGAGGGATGTGGTGAGCACTGCAGAATCCAGCCCAGTGCTAACCAAAGACACCTATACCAGCTCACTAATCCAGAGGGATGTGGTGAACATGACAGTATCCAGTCCAACAGAGCCCATCCTGGCAAAGGCCAACAGTTCCTCCCACGAGGTGGAGGCAGTTTCGGAATCCACAAGCAGTTCCCCTTCCTTGGCATCTGTAACCTCCTTCCCGGTTTTTCTCCAAGAGCTCTTTGCTCAGTTCCCAGACCACAGCTCCACAAGTCCAACTGGAACAGACCAGCTACAGAGAGGGCTCAGAACAACTGACACAACATTCCCCCAGGAAGGGCCATTCAACCAGACCACCAGTGATTACTCCTCTGGAGGAACAGGAGTCCCCCACACCACCAACCACCACACTCACTCCTTTGCCACCCATGCCAGGGAAGGTGCCCCCCAAACGAGCCCCCCACAGCTGAACTCCACAAGGAGCAGTGCCCACTCAGAGCCTGCACCCACCACGCCATCACCGCATTACACCGATGACTATGACTACGAAGAACAACCAAAGGAGGAAACACCGGTGCAAACGGCCCAGGTCGCCTGTGACTACAATCCTTGCAGGCACCTACAGAAGCCATGCAGGGAACTCCAGAACATATCCCAGTGTTCGTGTCCTGGCACGTCAAGAGAAGATGAGATTCCAGACCCACCCAGGCTCAGAGAGGTGATTGAAATCACTGACAGCTCTGCACAGATACGCTGGTGCGCCCCATATTCAGTTGTTCACAGCTATGAGCTGATGCTTCGTGCCCAAGACAACGAGGACAGGCAGTTTGTCATGGACAACATCTACCCCACGGCCAGGCAGTACACTCTGTACAACCTGCTACCATTCACCACTTACCATATCTGTGTGACTGCCTCCAACAAAGCAGGGTCAAGCCAGACAACAGGCCAGGAAATTCCAGGTAATTCGTGCACCAGCTTTAAAACAAAACCCAGCTACAAGTATGTTTTTGCGGGTCTGTCTGCAGCAAGTGGACTCTTTCTCATTACCACAATTATTTTGTCTGTATGTCTGTGTAAGGCATGTAAAAAGCCTCAGAGTGAGCAGTATGGCACACACTTAGTCTCCTACAAGAACCCAGCATTTGATTATCCCTTAAAACTGCAAACCACTAATTAGGTCTGGGTGACTGTTCTACGCATTCAAAGTTCACTATCTCCATCACCTTGGTGTGTTTTTGTGAGACTCTGAAAGTGTCCTTCAGCAAAACCATGAACCATCAGATTCCATAACCCTGACATTTCTAACAGAGAGAAAATCACCAAAAAAAGGGAAAAACTAATAATGAAGGCAGTCAACCAGAAAAAAGTCTTTGGACTCCTGTTCCTGTGCTAAGCAGCAGCAAGCCTGGGCACTAACCTTGAAAAGTTGTTTTTGTAATCACCTACAAATAGAGTAGCATAAATTTCACACAGTGAGAGGCTGCCTGGCCAGCTGTCTGCTTCCAGTATCTCTCATGAACACAGTCAGATGAGAGCTGTAATCCAAGGTGCATTAAGCTTAGCAAGATGTACTCTGCTTTTATTCACAGAGCAAAGCTGGGGGTTCAATTTTGTAAAGGTATTACCCATAAAGAGAGTATAGCTGAAAGGAGTCAGTGACAAGGTGTTGTGCAGATGTAAGTAAATGCAGTAAATGCAGTGGATGTAGATGATCAACCTAACTTCAGTTCAGGGAAAAAAACCATGAAATTTAATTGTAGTCACAGATTGTGCAGGATCTTTAGGGCAGGGGTAAATGTTTTGTTCTGACTTTTTATGAGGTTGTCCACAGCTGAGCCTCCCAAGTGCTTCCCCAAAAACAAGCTCACAGGCAGTGGGGGGTTTGCAGTACAGCAGTGACCCACAGAAGGGGGGAGGGGAGCATGTTAACATTTGCTTCCCAGTGGATTTTAAGCAGAGAGGATGTTCTGTCCCAATCATCCATCCCATCTACAGATTTAGCAGCTGATGATTTACCTCATACAGAGGCAAAAAGCCAAGTAATGAAGCAATTTAATGTGTGTGCTGCTGAGGCTTGAAAAATCCAAATCCCCTGCACTAGCAGCAGACAGTTCTGCAGACGCCTTTCAAATGAACTCTTGGGTGCCCATTTCTGTACAATAATAGTAAGAAAGGCTGACAATCCCAACTTTGAGCTTGCCATTGGAATCCAAAGACGTGTCCCAGTCTGCTATTTCCCCATAGGCTTCAGTTCCAGGAGCTGCCTGTTCCTGCTGCTGTACAGACACAGTGCATGTTTTATGAACTCTGAGGGGAAGGTGCTGGAGTGTGTAAAAGAGTCTCTGTTGCAGTCTTTTGGGGTTTTTAATGCTTTCAGTATTACTGAAATAAAAGCCACAGAGCTATGTTCTGTTTTTTTGTTAAAGACATGGATCTTGGTGTTGTCTTTACCATCTACAATGTTTAGCCTGAGAAATTAGCTCCTTTTGTTGTTTTGGAATGAACTTTCAACATGTAGTAAAGAAATGTTTTTATGATGGTAGATTTGTGTTCTCTGATGTCCCAAGAGCTTTCATTTTGTATGTGGCAGAAGGAAGCTTGCTCCTTGTCGCCACTATAGGCTTGCAGTCCTTTCCTGGGAATTTGTCCTCTCCCCAGCACTGCACTGGGAATGACACCATCACTGGAGCGATGCAGATCTGCTATGTCTGTCCCAAGTTTGGCTGAGCCCCATGACTCAAACTCATAATAGAAGTGAAATGCAAATGAAGAAGACAGGATGGTGTGACCTTTCACTTTGAAAATCTCTTATTTTCCCATTCTGGTAGTTCAGAATTTTCTTTGTTTGGACCTAGGTTTTTATACTTATTTCTGGCCTGGCTTTTCCTGAATTTTCTCAAAGATTTAGTGAACCAGTACATATCATTGTCATTTGATGTGAGCAAGTGAGGCAAAGACTCATTATCCTAAACTGGGGCAGAGATCATACATTCCCTTGTGTTTGTACAGCATAGCTCTAGGAGACCTTGACTGGGGTGATTTGTTTTACCAGAAACAAAGCAAAATAAAAGATCTGTGAATAGCAATTTATACTGTCTCGAAGATTAGCTCCAGAGAAGGGTAAGAAAAAAAGATACTGCAATTGAAAATAAAGATTGCTGCAACTTAAATATGAGTTAGTCCAAAGCAAGGGGACATCATTTAAAATGAGATATTGGGAGGACATATCTCACTACCCTTTACCACACTGTAGCTCATAATGACTGAATTAGGAAGTTCATCACAATTGATTTCTCCAACCGGTTCTCACTCCAGCCTCTCCTGAATTTCACAGCCAAGGGAACATATTAGACCCTCCCATTCTTTTAAAGTGCCCTTTCTGGGAGCCACAATATACAAATATGCAAGTCCTGCTCCCACAATCCCCACTTGTTCCAACTTAAATAACCCAATTCCATCTGAGCTGATGAACCATTCTGAAGCACAGATGCCCAAGGCAGGGGCAGTGCCTCTCTCTTGCCCAGAAACACTCAACCCTTCCACAAGTGGCAAGTGGAATGTATGAGATGTAGCAGCAGGGTTAAAAACATGGGATTTGTATTTATCAACACCTATGAGAAGTATCAGTGCGTCAAAAGCAGAGCAGTTTTTTTTTGCTTGGTTGTTTTTTTTTTCTGCTACTACCAGTTTGTATTTTCACCACTATTCATTTTAGCATTTTAGCTCTCAGAGAGCTGCTCGGGACTGAGGCCATGAGGGGAGCAAAGCCACCCGGGGGCTGCACGGAAACTTTCCCAACAAAGCCATGTTAGGGAGCTGCCCAGCTTTGCTCCGCCGCCTTCTTCCTCCCCCTTTTCCTGATTGCACCCAACAGCAAATCCTATTTGTACCTCCAGCTTCAAAGACATCAGCCTTTGGCAGCATGACTGGAATACCCAAAAATCTCTGAAACAATTTTTAATAGCTATCAAAAGCCAACATATAAAAAAATATAACTAAAACTTCACTTACTGTTGCACAGTTCCACTTGTTCTGTTTCTCTGGGAGGAAGATTGCTTGGGGGAAGTGCAGAGAGCAATGAAATACAGTTTTTGAACAGCTTGTGTAGCTTTTTCTGTGTCTTTTCCTTCTCAGAAAAAAATCTTATCAAGATCCTTCTCCACTCACTTGTGTCTGCTTCCCAAAAACCAAGTCCAAGCAGAGTCCACAACAGCCAACGGTGCCTGTGGGTGCATGCCCTGGTTGTCAAGGCAGAAGTGCACAGTGCTTCATCTCTAACAGCACTTGCAAATCAGTTGCTGAGTCTCACAGACTCTCCCAGCAGAAACACTCTGGGAAACAGAGCTGATGCCCTCCATACAGGAAAAAAAAAGGCTCTTTAAGGGCCAGAACTCTTGCTGGCTATGAGGGAGCAGAGAGGGACACCTTGCTTTTGGTGCAACAAATGCCATTAGAAAAGGAGTTCCTGAGAGTCCTGTAAGCAGGCATGTGGGAAAGCCCAGAACAGCAGGACAAGGTGCTTCAGCCTGATCCATCTCAGCACCAGTAGGGATCCTACTTTTCAGAGTTGTCCCAGGCCAGAGGAGTGACAGGCATTAAATGGGCCAGCTGGGAGGTGATGCAGCCCAAGGCAGGGAGCTCACACCACATCCCAGGCTCCATCAGCCTCTTCATGGCAGGATGCACAAGTTCAACCACAATGCTCCCTCAGCAAGCACTGCCCTGGAACAGCCATACGCCTCCCCAGACATCTCTGGAACAGCACGTTTGTGTGCAGTTACAAACGAGGATGCCTCTGAGGGCTCAGGATGTTGCTTGCCAAGAAGCCTCTGATTCGTTCTTTACCTGTGAAATACAGAGATATATCACAGGTGAGAACACGTTTCATATTTGCGGAAACACATTCATAAAAGAACATGTTTAAACTCAGGGGCTTTTTCTTTTCATCAACTCTCCAAAGGATGCAGAGCTCGTTCTGAAAAGGACAATCCGTTAATCCCAACCTCTCTAAAAAGTAATCAAGCAGCATTACAAATTAACACTCTTCTGAAATACATCCAGGAGGCAATGCCTCGCAGCAAGGCCAGTGCTCTGCTGGCATCTAGAGGGAGAGGGGGGAATCATCTCCCCAGGTTTTCCCACAAAGAAATACTCATTCTTTCATCTAAGAGCTTCAGCCCTGCAGACCAAGGGTCACTGACTTATACTACCCGTGTGCTCCTGTGTCCTCACCTACTCCTGTGTGAAGGGAAAGAAGTATTGAGAATTAACAGCAGCAACAGTCCCAGACCCACAAACTTATTCAGCTGCTTGTCTGTCCCTGCCTCGAATTCCTTTTGCAGCCTTATGACCAGGAACTTCTCTGCCAACTTGCCACTGATAAGGAAAAATGTATTTTTTTTGGTAAGAGCAAGGAGTGAATTACTGACTGGAAAAACTGGAAAATCAGTCTACAAATGCAGTAAGATTTTTTTTTTAACTATTGTAGATTTAGAAGCAGAGATCAGATCACATTCATTGCACTTAGAGGAAAAATAAACAGCAATGTTTACACTGTCTTAGCAGAACAAAATCACTATCAACAGAGTGGTTTTCTTCCCTCCCAAACCACAGGGCAGCCCTTTATTTTGTGCTGCTGCAGAACCCTCACCCTTCTGTGCTGGGTGACGTTACCTACAAGAACACGTAACAAGGTAATACTTGTATGGCACTGCATGCATTTCCTGACACACTCCCACGGTGTGTGTCCTCATTTTTCCTAGATCCCTTGCTGAAAAGATTGTGTGAGCAGGCTTTTCATCATGGATGTCAAATTAGATTTTTTCAAAGGAACATAAGGGAGAAAAAACCCTCAGAAAATATTAACAAGAAATGGAGGGAGTAGGATGAAAGGGACAAAACCTCTTTACTATACATAGTCCAGAGCAGGAAGGAAACAAAGAAGACCAGAAGAAATCAAGTAAAAGAATCTCAAGAAAATCCATAAAATCCAGAATCCCTCATTCATTATCTTCTCCAGGAAGTGGAAGTTGCCATGGAGCTGTCCCATGCAGGCAGGACTGGCAGCTCGTACAGGGCTCAGCCTCAAGCACCACAAGCCAAAACTTCTGGCATGAAACTCCAGATAGAAAAAAAAAATTCTCTAGGTAGAGATTTTCTTCTCCTCTGAAAAACTAAAATTTACTTGTGAAAAAAACTTCATGCTGGCAAGACTTGAGTATTGCATTTATTAAATGTTTAGAAGCTACTCAATCTTAACAGAGCACGATTAAGGAATGATACTTAACTTATCTAAGGCCATGGGGTGAAATGATGTCACTCTGTTTGTGGCAATCATTCCTTCTGCTGTCATCACTGCTGTCTCGAGGATTCTCGGTGAGTTATCTCCAGGGAGAAGCAAAAAAAGACCCCCTGGAAGATTAACCTCCATTTCAGGAACATTGTGTCAGCAACAAACGTCCCCAGAGGACTGAGCTCTGTCCTCAGTGCAGCTCTAACTAAAAATCTCTCTTCTTCTTGAAGCTCCCCATTCACACCAAGCCAGAAAATGCAGAGTTTCTATAGGTCAAAATTAGGTCCGTGTTCTATTTAAAGAACAGAGTACTTCAAATAAAAACAGAAGCACACAAAAACAGAAGCACACAAAAACAGAAGCACACAAACCTCATATTTTCTTCAAAAAACTAAGCTAAAAGACTCTGTTGCGACCCCGGGATCTTGCATTGGGGTGTTTATTGTGGGATTTATTATTGTCTCATTGCTTCTTGGAGATGCTGAAAAAGGTCAGAATAGCCAGAAATTATGATAAGAGCATAAGGAGAACAATATAAAGTGTAGGCAACTCCAAGCCTAAACTCAGCTCTTAAGACAAATCCAAATGGCTTCAGGGAGTGCTGGCTTTAAACGTGACCTGATGACACATTTGGTTCTTGGGTGCTCTGGCTGAAAGCTCAGCCTTCACCCTGACATGACAAGTGCTAAACCACAGAGCCTGCTCTGGGTCAGTCCCCATCTGGTGCCACCTTCACACTTGCAAGGGCCTCAGATGAAACCAAGCCATGGCCAGGGAGTTCATACTGGACACAGAACGAGGCAGATGAGGATGACAGGGATAAGAAAAGTGGGTAACAAAACCCCCTTAAATCAGCCAGACAATTCATCTTAAATTCAGTATATCCCTGAGGGCTGATGAACCCTTTCATCCAGCCCCAGGGAAGGAACTCTGCCAGACCAAAATTGTTGGTAAGGAACCCACTGACCACAGCAGCTCTAACTTAGCTCAGCAGCTTACTACACGCCAACTCAAAATCCAGGCTCCACCCAGCAATGGAACAAACTGACTCCAAATGATTCTTAGCACTGGAGGAGCTGCTTTTGCCAAGCACAGAGCCATGTGTAACTAGGTGGCTGGGACAGCACCAGCTCTAACCTTCAAAATTTCCTTCAAAATCCTGAAAAATCCTTGCTCCCAGCCCTAGGGCACCACTGAGCAGCATGTGGTAACTGCTGGTAACAGTGCACAATCCCTCTGTGTTTTCCTCTCAGGTCCTTTGTGGCATGCTGAGACAAAACCAAGCCAAAGCCCAGCTCAGCAGCAGATAAATGACATCTGCCACCACCCAAATTTACACAATATCATAGGATGTAGCCATGCCACTGACTATACACACCCAGGAGAAACCAGGAACTTCCTGGGATATCACAACAAACTCTAAATGATTCCTAACCTGAGGTAACAAGGAGGTGACCAACCACAACCCAAACCTTCCTCAACAGCTCCTTTAAAAGCTTGGCTCTTTATTGAGCTGTATCCAGATGTAACATGGCATTAGTGCTAAATATCCAGGATTTGGTACTGCTGCCATCCTTGCTCTGTGTAATTGAAGAGCAGAGTCAGAGCTCACAGTGATTTTGGTCACTTAGGGTGTGTTTGGATAATTTTAGAGGTGATATAAATCCAGATGTATCCAGACTTTTACTAGATAGACCTTTTCCCTGTATACGATCTAAGTGTGAATTTCTCTACCTTTATACAAAAACTGGTTTCTTCTCCGCCTGCTAAAAATTGAATATAAAAAGGCAAAGATCATCCACTTCCAAATCCTTTTCTCAGTTATCTGTTTCAAAGGTGCATGAATCCAGCAAAGAAATAAAATCAAAAGCAACTGCTAAAAATGGTTGAAAGATGATAGAGTCATGTTTTCCCTAGTTCTTCATTTTAACAACTGCCCAAATGCTGGATTTTGCTGTCTCACCAGCACTGGAAAACTGCTCATCATAAGGATGTGTTTCACTTGCAAGGAGCTCCTGATATAGGTGCAGGTGCTTGAAAATGGAAAACAACCTGAAGAGCTCCCATTCTCCATCTGTTTCTTGCACATTGTTGGTGCAGGGGAACATTTCTTGGATCATTTTCTTTACACAGGAGCACTTTTAACCCTGGCTTTTCACACCCAGCCAAATATATGCCATAAAAATTATAGGGTCTAGGTATTATGTGGGCACTTTCCTTTCAGTCAGAGCTCTCTTTTCAGCTGCTGTGTTTTACTTTGAACACAATACAGAATGAATTCACTTTGTGGGTTCAAGTATGTGCTTTGCATCTAAGCTACATTACATTTGTATTAAGGGTGAAGAAATAACTTAAATAGATGTTCAGAAATATAAAATAAAAAAGAAAAAAAAACCCTGGTGCTTCTTATAGCAATACAGTGGTTAAGCTCATCCTAATAGGTATAAGCTATTTTTCAATTCTAACTTTATTTTTAGCAAGGATAAAGCCTACTGCTCTACAATGGAGATACAAGCTGAGCCTCTCAGACAGATGGCAAGTTCAGGCTGTTACAAAAAATATACTTTGTATCTGTTCTTTTCCTGTAAGACAATCCTGTCTAAGCTCACCTGTGACGAAGCCGCTGCTTAAACCCCTTTTTGGCAACGGGTTCTGTAAAAAACAGATCTTCAACAGATCTCCCACCCAGGACAGGTGGGATGGCACAGCAGGTCCTGAGCTTAGGAGGGAAAAGCTGCAAGGTGCCACACCGAGATTTATAAAAGGGAAAGGCTGGGGCTGCCTGGCGTAGGGTCAAACTATCCCTCTCTCAGCTCCCGGCTCCCTGAGGGAGGATGGCGGCATTCCCTGGGCTGTGAGCGGCATCCCGCTCCCTCCCTCCCTTCCTCAGCTCCCGGCTCCCTGAGGGCCGATGGCGGCATTTTCCGGGCTGTGAGCGCCATCCCTCCCTCCCTCAGCTCCCTGCCCGCTGAGGGCTGAGGGCGGCACTCCCTGGGCTGTGAGCGCCATCCCTCCCTCCCTCCCTCAGCTCCCTGCCCGCTGAGGGCGGCATTCCTCCCTCAGCTCCCTGCCCGCTGAGGGCGGCATTCCTCCCTCCCTCTCTCAGCTCCCTGCCCGCTGAGGGCGGCATTCCTCCCTCCCTCAGCTCCCTCCCTCCCTCCCTCCCTCAGCTCCGTGCCCCCTGAGGGCGGGATCCCCCGGCCGCGCCCTGGCGCCCCCTAGCGGCCAGGAGCGCAGCGCGAGACGAGCCCGGCCCTGCCAGGCGGGAAATCCTCTCCTAAGCCCCCGAGCGAGAGCGCGGCTCCTCTATAGGCGTCCGCGCCGTTCGCCGTCAGGGAGGTGGAAGGGGGCGTTTCGCTCGCCGCTGGCGCAGCGCGCAGGCGCGCGTCGGGCAGCCCCGCGTGACGCGAGGCGGAAGGCCCCGTTCTGGAAGCATCCCGGGCCCATCCCGGTCTGTCCCGCTCGGCCCGGCCATGCCCGAGAGCGCGCCCGGCAGAGCCCCCGGCGGGGCCGGCAGCAGGGCCAAGGGCGCCTACCAGGACCGCGACAAGCCCGCCCAGATCCGCTTCAGCAACATCGCCGCCGGCAAAGGTGCGGCGGCCGCGGGGGGAGCCGCCCCGGGCCCGGGCCGGGCCCCGCCTGGGCCGCGATCGGGGCGGGGGGCGATGGATCTCCGGTGCTGGGCACCGCCCGGGCCGTGCCCCAGGGGTGCGAGCGGGAATTCCATGGGTGCGGTGGCTGGGAGCTGCCCGGGACGGGGGTGCGGCGTTGGGCACTGACACGAGCCCCGGTGGCGCTGGGTTCTGTTCCTTTGTGACTGCCCAGACTTAAAATGGCTGCAGCCAAGTGGTCAGATAATAATGGTTTAAAAAAAGGACTGTGGAAATCAGGCTTGAGCCTGCAGCGTTTTACATCGTTCCGCTCTTTGGGATCCTTTACATTGCCTGGGAACTTAAAATGGGGAGGAATTTTCTCTTTAGAAAAGACGTTTAAATGTTTGTAGTGTTTGTAGTTCTTTAAGTCAGCTTGGAAACGTTTTCTTCTCTTCCCAGCTGTCGCCGATGCAATCAGAACGAGCCTTGGACCAAAGGGAATGGATAAAATGGTAAACTTGGTGTTTTAAATTCTCAAAACATTAAGCTTGCTGGAGATACTGTAAATTCCATGTGCCTTATAGAGCATGCCACCTTTTACCTCAATTGTTTCCCGTGTTCCAGGTGTTTAGGGGAAAGTGGGAACTGAATGGGCATCTTGGTTTTGAAAACTATGTTAAAAATACTTTGAGTGTCAAATGAGAGACTTGCAGCTGGTGATCAGAACTGTGTTCCTGCCCTTTATTCCCAGATTCAGGATGCTAAGGGAGATGTGACAATCACTAACGATGGTGCCACCATCCTGAAACAAATGCAGGTTCTGCACCCTGCAGCCAAAATGGTGAGTGGTTTCTTTTCCATTTTGTGTGGATTTGAGGAGCATTGCCGAGGACAGTGACAGAGCAGGAGATTTTGTGCCTTGTGCTCCAGGAACGTTTATTTTGATTGTGGCATGTGCTTAAGAGTTACAAACTTTTATTTATTACCCAGTGTGTCTTATGCACAATCCCTCTGGACATGTTTTAAAACATTTAAAAAAAGAAATTTTAAGAAAGAATATTAGGAAAATGTAGCCCAAACCTTCATGTGTCATTTAAGAAGGAAAAACTCATGTCCCAAACCATTAGGACAGAAGGGAATGAGTGAAGGTGTGACCAGAAGGGCTGAGGATACTGTAGGTGGTTCTTTGAGATGTTCAGTGTTCTTGGATTTGGTTGTGGTTGGAGATGGAAATGAGCTTCCTGTGACTCTCCTCCAGGGAAGGAAAAGGTAAACCTGTTACATAGGTGTGTTCAGTTTTAAATTTGGGAATAAAAGCTCTGCTTCTGGAAGTGACTTACCGTACCCTAGCTGTGTTTTGGCCAAAGAAGTGTCTGGGTATGGGTAAACAGCACTCTGTACATTTATTTTTTTGCCATAATTTCTCCTTTAGTTAGTAGAGCTGTCAAAAGCACAAGATATTGAAGCTGGTGATGGCACGACTTCTGTTGTGGTCATTGCTGGAGCTCTCTTGGATGCCTGTTCCAGACTCCTTCAGAAAGGTAAATATATTCATTTAACAGGCAGAGACTGTAGGTACTGAAGTCATTTTGTCCTCTTGCACGTGTGGGATGAAGCTTAAAGTAGCTGTAATCGGTTGTAAGGATAAAGGGTGTATCCCACACTCCAGGGAAATTGGGGAGTTTCATACAGGACTGTGGGAAAGCAGTTTTTGAAAATCTGAAATTTAATCAGGGTCAGCCTCCTCACAGGCATCAGCTGAACAGCAGCAGCTTTAGGAATGCCAAGAGAACTTGGAAAAGGTGTTTCTGGGATGTCAGGGATCACAGGGAAATGTGCAGGATTTATCTGTGAGGACAAATCACTTGGAATGTTACAGCTTTAACAGCAGAAAATAATGAGGGAGGTCATACACCAGTGAAGAACATTCTGCTGAAATGCCTTCAATTTGTTCTGACCTGAGCATCTCGAGTTTTAAAATGGAAGGAGAAGGTGAAGAAGAAACAAAAAGACGTGTGTTTGAAAGGGTGAAGTGTCTAACAGGCATTTTTAATCTCTGCACAGGAATTCACCCCACCATCATTTCCGAGTCATTCCAGAAGGCTCTGGATAAAGGCATCGAGGTGCTGACCAACATGGCCCAGCCTGTGGAGCTCAGTGATAGGGAGACCCTGCTGAACAGTGCAACCACTTCCCTCAACTCCAAGGTACAGCTGCACTTGGACTGGCAGATCCAGCCCAGCCAGGCCATGCTGCTTTTCAAGTCTCAGAAAGAGCAGTTCCATTTTGTGTACATCCCTGGGCTTGGGCTGTCCCCCCAGAATCGCTGCTCTGTCCTTGCCACGGAGCAGCCATGAAGAAGATGCCTTGTTAAGACATCTTTGCTTCAAAATTCTGGCATCAAATACTGAAACACAACTACAATATTGTTGTGGAACTGCCGTTCATCAGTGTGAAGTCTCTCACCGTGGTTTCTTTACTGTTGAATCCCTTAGGTTGTGTGTCAGTATTCCAGTTTACTTTCTCCAATGAGTGTGGATGCAGTGATGAAGGTGATTGACCCAACTACAGCCAATAGTGTGGACCTCAGAGATATTAAAATTGTTAAGAAGCTGGGGTAAGAAACAACTTGTAATTAGACAGATTTTGTCTCTGTGAACTCAGTTTCCCAGAGTGCTCCAGTCATGGGTTGTGTTTGTTTCCAGGGGCACAATTGATGATTGTGAACTGGTTGAGGGACTTGTCCTGACTCAGAAGGTGGCAAATACCGGCGTAACCAGAGTGGAAAAAGCCAAAATTGGCCTCATTCAGTTCTGCTTGTCTGCTCCAAAGACAGATGTAAGTCAGATTGTGGCTAGAGCAAATCCTCATCCTCTAGGACTTGGGACAAGCAAACAGAATAACAAATGATTTTTTAAGATGCTGTGGTGTTAACTCTGTGCCACAGCTAGAGTGAGGGGCTGCTGAGTCCTAAAATAAATTACAGTTGGTATAAAAAAATAGTTTAAATTATAAATTATGTTTAAATTAAAAATTGCTTAAACTTAAATTCAGTGTTACCTGAACTGTTTCTAATAGTATCTTGCTGTTACGCTTATTTGTTTAGAACTACAGCATCTTCCGCTGAAGATCGTGGCACATTTTCACACTTGGTTTTCTCTTTTTTTATTTGAAATAGATGGACAACCAGATTGTTGTTTCTGATTATGCTCAAATGGACAGAGTGCTGCGTGAGGAGAGAGCCTACATCCTGAACCTGGTGAAGCAGATCAAGAAGGCTGGGTGCAATGTGCTGCTCATTCAGAAGTCCATCCTGCGGTACGTTAACGCCCAGGCACCAGCTCTCTGCGGCATAGTTGGAATTGTTTGGAAAACTGAAGCCAAACAGTCACACTTGGCAGAGTAACAGAGGCTGTACCTGTAGAAAGTACCAGCACCCAGCACTGTCTGTATTTTGAGTTTGGTGGCATCCTTTGTACTCTGAAGAATTTGAGCACTGCGACCTGACTCCTTTCTTCTCATTTTCAGGGATGCTCTCAGTGACCTGGCCCTCCATTTTCTGAACAAAGTTAAGATCATGGTGGTTAAAGACATTGAAAGAGAGGACATTGAGTTTATATGTAAGGTAAGGTGGGTCATATAAATGAGCAGCAGTGTTTTAAAATCTACCCCCAAACGAACTGCCTAACCAGGGCCAGTTGATTGTGACATTTTTACAAGTTTCATGTTTTGACTATAATGCAAGAGCAGACATTGCACTAAAAAACATTTCTGCTCTGTTTAGCAGTCACACTACTATAGAAGGATTCAGAACAGATGTAAAAGCTATAGTCCCTTCTGCATTTTAATGTCAGATGCAGAAGAACAACATACAGTGTACTTGCTGACTCTGCAGTCAGCCTCTGGATTAATTTTTTTCCCATTATTTTTCCAGACAATTGGAACTAAGCCTGTGGCACACATTGACCAGTTCACCCCTGACATGCTCGGCTCTGCTGAGCTGGCAGAGGAGGTCAACTTGAACGGTTCTGGAAAACTAATAAAGGTGAGCAAGGAGCAAAGTGTTAATACCTACTTAACACCCGTCTGTTGTTTTAATAACTGGTAGCTTTGATGTTTTTTGCTGTGGAATTTATTACACTCAAGTACCTATTTCTAACCTCTGAGTAGCCACCAGTGCAGTGGTTTTGCTTGGCCAGACATCAGTGCTGTTACAGAATTTGAAAGTGCCAATGGCAGTGTCTTTTTGTCCCAAACTTTTTTTGTTCCCCAGTGTCAGTATCTGGTTTTATGTTTTAGATTACAGGCTGCTCAAACCCTGGGAAAACTGTGAGCATCGTGGTCCGTGGATCCAACAAACTCGTGCTGGAGGAAGCCGAGCGCTCCATTCACGATGCCTTGTGTGTCATAAGGTGCTTAGTGAAGAAAAGGTAACATCTCAGTTGGGTCAGTTAGTAACACATAAAGCCTGATTGTGTGTGCACTTGTGTGAAGTGAGGTTTGATGTCACTTCTGTGCTCTCAGGGCTTTGATTGCTGGCGGTGGAGCCCCAGAGATCGAGCTGGCGCTGCGGCTGAACGAGTACGCCCGGACGCTGAAGGGGATGGACTCCTACTGTGTCCGTGCCTACGGGGACGCGCTCGAGGTCATTCCCTCCACCCTGGCTGAGAACGCAGGGCTCAATCCCATCTCCACGGTGACAGAGCTCAGAAACAGACATGCCCAAGGAGAGAAAACAGCTGGCATTAACGTCAGGAAGGTAATGAGGGGTTGGAATACCTGGGTGTTACAGGGGAAATGCTTAATCTCCTAAGGGTTGGACTAGGAAGAGGGCAAGGTGGTACCCTCCCTAAAATTAGAGGGAAATTACAGCTTGTTCTCTCAGGAGCTCACCCTGAGCATTGATAATAGCAGATATGAAATGCTTTATGCACACGACAGGAAAAGTCTCATGTCTCCACAAAAGCGTTTCAGCTGCAACAAAAGCTCCATTTAGAATGATCCATTGGTAGGATCTGCAGTGGAAGGTGCTCATAGGTTGGGAGTAGCACCACAGCTTTTTCTCAGTTGGCAGTGTTGACCTTTTTTGTTGGCTAATTTTTACTGGATATGTCAAGTGCCTGGGGAGAGAAGATGTGTGCTGTAATGGCCCTGTTGCAGGTGAAAGCCCTGTGATAGTCCAGGAGTTGACTGCTCTCAGGATTCTGCTAAAAGAAAAAGTGCCAAGTGTGACTGTAGTGTGTCTTGCACAAAGTGAAGGCTCCTTGTTCCCCTAGGGTGGTATTTCCAACATCCTGGAGGAGCTGGTTGTGCAGCCTCTGCTGGTGTCTTTGAGTGCACTGACTCTCGCCACAGAAACCGTGCGCAGTATTCTCAAGATTGATGATGTGGTGAGTGATGTTGGCATCGTGGTTTGGGTTATCCCTCCTTCACAAGCACCAGCATGTTGTCATTCATTTGCTGTGCTTCAAAATGCAGTTACTGTGTAGAGTATTCTCAGTTTGTGTGCTGCTTAAGACCCTTCAGCTTTTTAATAACTGCAAACAAATTATAAATACTGCACCAAAAAGCAAGGAATTAGAGTCACTAAAGCCCCAGGATCTTTACACATAGAAGGAATTGTGATATATCCTGTGATTTCTTCTGCCTGACTCTCTGTCCTCCCTGCAGGTGAACACTCGAGGATAAGCTGAGCAGAGCGGTGAGGACCACGGCCTCGAGCTCCTGCCCTAGAGCTGGAACATGGACTCCTCACCAAAAGCGCCTCTGTGAATTGTCTTAAACTCCACCAAGACTGATGTACTTTGATCAGCTTTAACTTAAGTAACAGTTGGTTTTCAGAAAGAAAATGCTGTTTTATCAATAAACACGCAGTAGTCTACCTGACTCTTTGCTGTTTAATTTTGTTGGAGTTTGTTATGTTTGGTTACATTTGCTTTTCTCTGCTCCTCTTTAGGGCTGAAACGTGTAAGGCAGCCAGTCACCTCTTGTGATATATTCTAAAAACACCCTTGAAGTGCACTCTAGTAATACTTACCTAGCTTAGAGCTGCTTCTCCCAAAGCTTTCCCTAAGGGAGTGGTGGTACCGCCCTCAGCGATGCCAGGCTAGAGGTGAGGAGGATCTTTGCAGTGGGAGCAGCTCCCATTCCTTGCTCTCCTGAGGTGTGAGGGATTCCTGATGCCATCACATGATCCAGAGCCCCACAAAGGGTGTTCTTCACACAGTTTCCTCCCCCTGCCCCCAGAATAATTGCTTTTCCCAAAGCTGGCTGAGAAGTCAAAAGTACGCTGCTCTATAATAATGCAAATTAGCTTTCCAACTCCTAATTCTTAGCATGACATTTTGAATTTACCCTTTCATCTCCATTATTGCAATACTGAAACAACCTGATTCCTCTTAATGTTTAAAGGAGAGTGTTTCTTCCATCTCTTCTCACATTTCCATTCATGATTGGTTGGAGCTGGAGCTTTTGAGTAAATTTCCACCATGGTGTTGACCTGTTGTTGTGACTTGCCAAGTAGAACAGAGTAACTCTACTAATTAATATACAATCGATTTAGGTGTTAATGTTCTGTGTTAATTATTCATTCCCTGTTTAAAATTGCAAGTAGTGCCTTACCCCAAGGGTCACATCCAACAATGATCTTGGTTTAGGTACTATGATTAAAGCTTTCATCCCCCATTATCACAGAGCTACAATTCTTGACAAGAATTACAGCAACAATTGTGTGTGATTTCATCACAAAAAGTATTTGTAATTTCACTACATTAAACAGGTCCATCCAGCATTAAGTCCTCTTTGCAGAGGAAGAATATTCCTGCTTGTCCTGATAGAGGACAGAATATTCCTAGGTCTGAATATTCCTGCTTCTCCTGGTTCAGGATAGAATATTCCTAGAACAGAATATTCCTGCTTCTCCTGGTTCAGGATAGAATATTCCTAGAACAGAATATTCCTGCTTCTCCTGGTTCAGGATAGAATATTCCTAGAACAGAATATTCCTGCTTCTCCTGGTTCAGGATAGAATATTCCTAGAACAGAATATTCCTGCTTCTCCTGGTTCAGGACAGAATATTCCTAGAACAGAATGTTCCTGCTTATCCTGGTTTAGCCTTACCGTGCAATTGCTTACCTGAAGTACAAACTTCAAGATGGAAAAAGCTTTTTTAATAACTTGAGGGCGCGAAAAACGCGGGCTCGCCAGTGAGAATTGGAGGCTCCCAGTAAAATCCTGCAAGAAGTTACCTAAAAATCCGCACGGGCAGCAGCTGCGAGCGGGGTGAAGGCCAGCCCAGCCGGTGGCCGGCGGCGGAGCTCGGGACGGGCGTTAACGCGCCCCGCCCCGCCCCGGGGCCGCCTCCGCGAGGCGGAGCGGAGCGGAGCCGCCTCCCGGCGCTGCCGGCATGGAGGCCGCGCACCGGGCCGCCCGCCTGGCCGCCTCCTGCCTCCGCACGCCGCTCGACCCGCGCACACGGGCTCCCGCCGCGCTCTACGAGCGGGGGCCGCCGCCCGCCGCCGCGCAGGTACCGCGGGCACGGCCGAGGGGCTGCTGGGCCCCGGGGGACGCGGGCTCCCCCTGAAGCTGCTCTGCAGAGGGCTCTCCGCGCTCCCCCGGCACCGCGCGGGGCCTCCCTGGGCCACGGGACACACACACTCACGCGGGGGACACCTGGCAGCTGGCCCGGCCGCGGCGCCGATCTTTAATGGGCTTGTGGCGTCTGGAGAGCCGATGTAGGAACTGGCCTGCCCCGCCCGGGAAGGGCTGGCCTCGTTCCGCGGGTCGAGAAAAGAAGCTGGGTTTATACACGCCGGTGGCAGCAGCACGTTCTGGGAGGTGGAGGGTGCTGGCGCTGGGGGTTCTGTGTGGCCGCTTTAAATTCGCTGCTTCGATCCCGAAATTCCCATTGTATTAGGTCACTGCTGGGGAAAAAAACACTTAGGGATTTTTGCAGTGAAAACCTGACAAAACAAAAAAGAGCTTATTAAAATACTCCTGTGTGGAAAAGTAGTACTCTGTTTTGTTTTGTTTTGTTATTTTAATAAAGAAACTGGCCCATGACTTTTTAAAACATGCTGCTTAGAACAAAATGAAGCTTTTCTGATGCTGACTAACCTGGCTTTAATAACTTCTCTGACTTGTGTAAGCTTTAAAAATGCTTAAAGAATATTAACTGCACACAGCTGCAAACTGACAATCAGTATTGGAAATACAAGCTGTGCAGAATCCCTGTCATTAAGTTATGGAAACTTAAGTAAGTTATGGAAATGGCATAAATATTTTTGCACCACATCTCTAGTGATTTATTTATAGAGTGGTTATGGAACTAGGAGGCACAGAAGGTTCTGTTTGCTTGTAAATAAAGGCATTTTTAGAGCTGCATAGTAATCAAGGAACAATTACACTTTACAAAATAGTTAATTTTTTTCTTTTGGCAAGTCCTTTTGATCATATTTCCTGTAATAAACATATTGATTACAGGGCAGACTTGGGAATTTTTACAGGCTTTAAATAGGACCCTTAGGGTGAAAATTAATATGCAGTAAGATTATTCCATGTACTTCTGCATTAACATTTGTATACAGGTATGTCTGTGTTACTTTACCATTCCTCCGACTTAATTAGGATAAAGCAATATTAAGAACCTTGTTCCCCTTCCTTCTAGCAGAAAAAAATTACGAACATCTCTTCTAGGATGACTTCGACTTGGATTCAAATACTAACAGAGAGCAGGCCTCCCCTCCAAAGAAAGACTGTAATGAGTGGATAGACTTTTCCAAAATGTACAATTCAAATCAAGAGTATTACTTGAAGCTGGAAGAGTTGAAGAATGCCCACATGGAGACCATGGCAAAACTGGAAAGTATGTATGAGAACAAACTGTATTTAAAAGGAGTGCAAGCCTTGGATAAAAGAAATGACACCTCTCCAAAGTGCTGTAGGTAAGTTTGGGGGCAGTTCAGTTTTTTAGCTGAAGATTCCCAAATGCTTTGCAGGCAGCTGTAAAACAGCAGGGTGTGTTTCTGGGCTGGAAAGTGTTCCACTCCCCACCTCTCATAACCAGATAATCAGAGAAAAGTCAGTTTTGATGATAGAAACTCTCATTTCCTTGCTAATGGTCTGTGAGGTTTAGAGGTGGTTTGCAGCAGGGATTGGGCAGCACATTTAGGAAAGCACAAGGCCTTTCCCAAGTCAGGAAGTGCTGATTTGGTGACCAGCATTAAAACCAGGACCTGCTTTGAGTGCCCTGTGTGCTGCTCTTTTCCCTTCTCTCCCCCCTCAGCCACTCGTTTTTGTTTCTGGTGATGATTCCTTAGAGTGGAAGTCACCGGCTTTGCATCAATGTTGGACTGGCTCAAACCAAGGGGTTTTTTTCCCCCTCTTTATTTTCAAGGCCAACTTGGGACAAGAGTTCATATCAGCCTCTTCAGCTGCACAAATCCTTTTCAGACTCAGACTTAAGTGATCCCTTGGGTTCAAGCGTATCGGACACGTCTGATGAAGAATTAGTGTTTGAAGAAAACAGCAGCAAAGCTGGATCATCCTCATTTGCTAAGCAGCAGATTGAAAAAATGTGGGATGGGTTCTGCCTGGAAGACTACATTTCCCGTGCCAAGCACAGCTTGCCCAGCTCACCAGCCTGCAGGAAGGGGCACAAGAAAGAGAAAGTGTGGTCCCCCAGAGTCACCATGCCCAAGCCCTTCCAGATGACCATCAGAGAAGCTCAGAAGAAAGAGCAGAACATCAAATCCAAGTCACAGATTGAGCTGGAAAATCACTTACTGAAGAAGCAGCTGGAGGAGGAAGCAGAGTGTCAGAAAAAGTTCCGAGCCAATCCCGTGCCCGCCGCCGTCTTCCTGCCGCTCTACCACGACATCGTGCAGCGGAACGAGGAGCGCAGGAGGTCTGTGAGGGAGAGGAGCAAGCTCAAGCTCCTGGCTACCCAAAAGCCCTTTAAATTCATTGAGCGAGAGAGGCAAAAGCGTGAAGCCAGGAAAATGCAGTTAAAAGACCTTTCCCCACCTGAAAATAAAACTAAAGTGTTCAGAGCGAAACCAGTCCCAAAATGTGTTTATAGTCCAGATTTCCGTGACAAGGTAAAGGAGGAGGAGCTCTGCAGGGAAATCAGGATCAGGATGAGAGCTGAGGAGCTGCTACGAAATTCATCTGTACCCAACAGCAGACTGGCCTTAAAAGAGACCAACAAAAAAAAGAAACACAAGAGCACTGAACTAAAGCGAATGGAACACAAGCTCAAGATCGGGAGCGTTCCCGATTTTGAACTCCTACATGAGAAATTCCAGAAACGCCTCCTGCAACAAAAAAAAGTGAAACCCCTCACGGTCTGTGAGCCTTTCGACCTTTGTACTTCGTACATTCCCTCAAAAAAGGACAAGATCTTGAAGGACATGCAAGAGGATGAGGAAAAATTGAAGGAAACACGGTGGCCGTTTGCCTCTCCAAGACGGAAGCCTCAGATGGGGCAGTCAGGGGCAAACCCACATCTCCTGGGAGAAGGAAAATCCAAACCTCCCAAAACCACAGAATCCACGAGACGACGGCTGCAAGCCCTAAGGTGACTGCTTGGAGATGTTCGACTTTATGTATATTTGAAAAGTAGATTTATTTTTTTTTAATTACTATATATTTGGTATTTTATTTGGTGTTATTTTTGGTATTTCTATATATGTAGTTAAATCTGCCGTGCAGTGAATATAGGATTTCATTTGTTCATGTAAGGGCTTATAATATAAATTTTAAAATATTTAAATATAGGACTTAATTAGTATTTATTATTGTTAAAGGAACACTAGTGCATTTTTGTCAGCATGTCCCTAAGAAGAAGACAAATGACACTGGTTTCCCAGGATATTCTGAATCCCTTGAAATGGCACATACATTGTGTCCTCTCATAGCAGCCCTGTTTTTCTCTTTGGAATCATCTTTGCCAAAGCTTCCTTTGAAGTCTTGCTCTAGATTTAAACTGAATTCAGCCTTAGTTTATTTTCCCCACCAGGAATTCCCTTGAGGAAAAGAGAAAGCTGGAAGAACAACAGAAAAGGAACAGAAACAAGCAGAAACAAAGAATGAAAAAATTCCAGAAAATTGTGATGGCTCGGGCTGAGGCCAATGACCCACATCAGAGCCTAGCTCAGATGTCTAAACCCAGATTAAAAACATTCAGGTATTTTGTTGCATTCCCCTGAATCCTGAACACCTCTTTCAACAACGAGAAGGAGAGGTTTGGGATTGCACTGTATGTTAAACATACAGTGTGTAAAAAAATAGCATAGTCTAAGTTTAGGTACTTACACTTGATAAATGAAACATGGTGCAAGCAGCTGGTGAAAAAGTGACCAAATTTAGCATTTCAACTGGGAAATTGTTGCCAACCTATATTGAGCTCAGACTATAGAAATAGATAGCATATAGAAATATATATATATATATATATATTCCACATTAGATTATTATAGATTCAGTAACAGGAGAGTCCTGTGTTTTCTCCATTGATGTATCAACTAAAGAGAAAAAGGTTATAAAAGTCAGAAGGAAAGGGAACAGTGTGGATACAGAATATCCTTGCAGAGCTGGTGTTGGTACCATTTTGGTGCAGGAGTGGGCATTTCACAATTCACTTCTTTGTCCAGCAGGTCCCCACTGAAGAGGGAAATAAAAGCAGGAATATTTCAACTTCACAGTGTAACAGCAGTGGGTGAGGAAGCTGCTTGGTGCTCAGGAGGAATGGGATCCAAGGTTCCCTGCACTAGAGATGCAATGCAGAGACTCTTTGTGTATGACTGAGCACACAGAGAAGAACACGAGGGCCTTCTTGGAGTGCTGTAAGCTGCCACTCCAGATGGCTCCAGCTCTGACACAGCTCTAACCCCATGACTGCTGTTTGGCCTCGTGGTTGGGGCTAATCTAACCCCTTCTGATTTCCTAATCCTAAGAAAAATAAATCCTGTCTGAACAAGTCTTTAGTGAGGTTTGTGATCTGGCCTGGCACAGTGGTACTGCTGCAGTATTGTCAATTTAAAGTGCTGTTATGTGGGGATGGTGAGAGGCACTGACTGCTCTGCCCCTGTTGCTTCATGCCTGGGCAGGATTCTGGGGCAGCAAGCACAAATCCTAATTTCCAGTTACCTGGCATACTTTTAATAACAGGAGCTTTATAATCCGTGTGTCCTCAAGCACATGATCTGCTGACTCTGGGACAGAAGCAGAAAACAGCTGGAGTCAGAGTAGGTGGAGAATTAAGAGACACAGTAGGTGATTGCAGATGTGATTTGGGTTTGTTCAACAGCAAATTTCACACTACAGTGTTCAGTTTAATCAGATGTCAGGAGAGTAAAATGCTGGGTGTCTGGGTGTAAAATGCTGCTGTTGCAAAGCAAGATCACTTCCCTGGTGCAGGTGTTGAACCTGATAATGCTGATTTCAGCACAGCTGGAATGTGTCACACGGCACTGTCTGTCAGTGGCAGACAGACAGACATTCAAAGCAAGGAATGGAAGTTCACGTCCCAGCATGGTGAGGAGTTCAGAGATGGTCAGGGGGAGAGGCTGGAGGAAGCAGAGGTGTAAAAGGCCTCCCCTTGATCTCTTCCTTGCCCTGAAGTGCCTGACCTGCAATGCCAGATGTGCCCAGTTCAGAGGCACGTCACTGACCTGCCTGTCCCACTCTGAGGAAGGGTTACAACCCATTCCAGCTGGATTATCCAATGCTCCCTGTGATCCCAGAGATCATTTCAGTTATGAATCAACAGTTTCATTATCCTGCTCTATTGACTGGGCCCTTGACAAACCAACTCAGGAAAAAAGTGTTCTGTGATCCAGAACATGGCCACCTCTCTTGGGTGATCAACTGCTAAAGTAGCAAGATTCTCACCATCAGACTTGAAAAGTACTGATTTTTATTTAATGCACTTAATTTCCTGTGGTGTATTCTGTTTAATTTTGCTTAGAACAACTGGAAGATCTGTATGGAATCTGCATGTAAAAAACCCTAAATATCCAATTTTTTTACCAAAAAATCCAAGAATCCAAACTCAGCCTCTATTTAAGTCCAGTAGCCAGGATCTGCCTCTGCTTAGCCAAAGTGACTCCTTCAGAGATGAATTGTAGTACCTTTAATGTATCTTGAAGTATGACAACATTTAATTTGTTATGAGCAATTTAACTGCTGTAGAAAATTACTCCTTGTACTATAAATTAATAATGATTTCTCTTGTACTCTGCTCCCCTTAGGAACAACGAGAAGCAGAGAAGGCAGGAATATTTGCAAGAATTGCAAGAAATGGAAGAAAGAGTAAAACAAATGCCATTGCTTTTTGAAAGAGTCGCTCAGGTTGCCTTGTTTCTGAATTACTGATTAATCTTGAATGATACCAAATAAAACATCTGAGGTCTGATATTTTTAGAAGATACTTCAAAAGCACTTTTCAGGGCAATGTTTCTCCATTTCAATCTCTGTTGCCCCATCTCCACATAAATATCAGTCATTTTTGAGATGTGCTTGCACAGGGAACAGAGAACTGTTGTAAATGTGTCTGGTTCAGTATGGCATGTGTAACTCTGACCACAGCCAAGCATTGCTGGTACAGAAAAGTAAAAGCTGGTATTAAATTTTCAAGTGTTGTTTTGCCATTCTTACCTGCAGTGAATAATCATTTCCACTTGTCAGCAGCAATTAATGAATCAGAGGATTAATAGAAATAAAAGTATCAAAAGCCAGGCATTTAATGCATTAGATAACATTTAACCATTGTGGTTTTTCTACAGAATAATGCCAGAATAGCTGCAGAAAAGTATTATTCAAACAGACTGAGAGCACTGGGGATCTGCCCAGAGTTTGTTTCAAAGAAAGGAGGAGCAGCCAAATCACTGCAGTTTTCCACTGCTGGAGATTTTACCTCCATCGCTGGCAGAGCAAGGTACAGATGACTGAAAGCTTTTTCTTTTTACCCACTACGTATGCAATAATCAGAACATTTTCCATGTAGATTTAAGGGGTTGATAATGATTTTCAGTATTTTCCAGGGAACTATTTGACTGTGTGGTATGTTAGCGTTAGTATTTATTTTTGATTGTTTTTCCTGAAGTAAATATTATTTTATAAAACAGAGAAGAGCTGCTTAACCAAACTGTTTATGTTATGTAATGCACTTCAAGGAAAAAAAGAAGAAAAACATTCCTTGTTTGTTCCTTTCATACAAAATTCTGGCAGGTTGCTGTAAGTCACTACCTTTACATTTTAAATTTTTTAAGTGAACTTTATTAAAAATAGTTTTTAGTATCTATTGAGTGTTATGATTTAAAAGGAATAATAAATTTGAAAAAATCAGAATATATAAGTAATACTGTATACTAAGTATACTGAGTTACTTTCTAGCATAAAGAGGGTGTTTCCCCCCCTTCTCTTTTCCTTCCACCCCTGCCAAGGCTACCAGGCTTTGTCCTGGGTTACATAAAGGTGGAAAGCATCTTCCCAGAGAATAAAACCCCACATACAATTTGTCTTTTCAGAATCACCAAGGTTAAAGTGAAAAAAAGGGAATCCTTTGAGGAAGCAGCTGGTGACAGTTCCCAGTCTGAGCAGTCCTGGGAGGAGGAGGAGGAGGAAGAGAAGGGAAAAGGTATCAAAACCTCCACCCCAGATGAGCAGTGCAGTGACCTGGAGGATGGGGGTGAGGCCAGAGCCAGCCCTGATGTCCTTGAGCCTGAATCCAGCCAGCACAGTGCTGAGGGGGAGGAGGACGAGGAGGAGGAAGCCAAGGCAGACCTGTCACTTGGTCATTCCCAGGAGGAAGAGGAGGAGGAAGCAAAAGCAGGCCCATCTCTGGACCATTCCCAGGAGGAGGAAGAGGAGGAAGCCAAGGCAAGCCCATGCAGTGGCCGTTCCCAGAAGGAGGAGGAGGATGAGTCCAGACCCAGCTCCCAGTCTGACAGGCCCCATGAGCATGAGGAGGAAGCTCCGTGTGAGCCCGAAGCTGAGGGTGACTTCCAGTATGAGGATGAGGAGTATGAGAGTGATGATTCTGAGGACAGGGCCAGTGATGAGGAAGGGTACTGACAGGAAGGGCTGGGACTCAGGAACCTCTTACCTGCTGGCTGGGCTTTTCAAAGCACTTTTTGTATTTACAATGGTGCTTCCTCTAGAAACCATCCCCTCCTGTACATAGTTATCACAACACCAAGCAGGCTATGTTCTCTTTTCCTTTGAGGAAAAAAATATTACATCATTAGCTTTTACAGCTGCTCCAGGTGAAGAGAATAACAAAAGAATTCAAATTCCTGAAGAAAATGTTTGAAGCCATCCCTGTTTTGGAATTAATTATGGTCTCGTGTAGAATCCTCAAGGCTTCTCTAATAGCAGCAAGCAAAACATTTGCCTGAGCTTGGCAATAATAGGCACTCTAAATATCCAGATATATCATTAACAATTATATCAGACACCAGAGGAAAACTTGGTGCTTTGCTACACATCCAAAATTCTGTGAATTTTTACCTCTTAATTTAGGAGACCTGCCAGTGCAGGAATTCTGTTTGTTTTCCAGTAAGAAGGCTCAAGTTGGTAGTTTTCACCAAGAAAATAATTTACTTTTGTGTTACTCTTCTTTGTTGCACTCTTCTGTGACATTAGTGCACCTCTTTTCTCAAAATGAGCTGCAACCTCATTGTTTAATAATAAATAAATAAATTACACAGTGTGCTGTGTAACTGCTGAAGGCTCATATCCAGCTCTTCCCATGGGCTGGCAAAGCCAGGGCAGATTCTGGAGCAGGAATTGCCAGTTTATCCCTGGAAAAGGGGAATCTTTTTACCTCACGTAACTCCAGTTGTATCAAACTATGCAAGGAAGTGCTTTAATACCTCTTCTTACACACTGGCTACTCGGGACTTCAGCTACTCCACAAAAAAACTCTCCAAAAAAATGTTTGGGATTTGGATTTTTTCTTATATCAGTAGTACCTTCCCCTACTATTACTGATTTTCTTGCTAAAAAAATCTGTCATTATTTTTTCCTCCTTACTTTGTTACACAATTTCTCTGTGTTTGTAAGTTTTTTAAGCATTCTTTTATTTATTTTTCAACTGTGAACATAACTAATGTGAATTTGAAACTTTTTAAAACTTGAATAAAATATCTGTGAAATTATTAATCCTTGCTTCACAAGGAAGTTTGCTTGTGGTTGTCAATATGCTGTTACTCTGAAGAGTTTTAAAATTACCAATCACATATAATGGTAATTGTCCCTCTAGGAAATCAAATCCTTTTCTGAAAGAAGGCAGAAGAGCTCTAAATTATGGGGTTTTTCTCAGATTATTTGAAGTGATTTCAAAGGAAAAAAATGGCAAATCTGTTTCTAAGATTTGACAGCACTCACCTACGTGTTGTAAAAGAACAAATATGTAATTATTGAACTGCTGATGTAGGGATTAAAATTACCCCTAAAATTCCTCTGAACGTAGAGAAAGTAGCAAAGCCAATGCTTTTTTAAGGTTTTAGAATGAGTGGGGAATCTGTGAATAATTTAGAATGAGTTTGTCACTGAATTTTTAAATATTTTAAATATAATCCTTAATAATTACAAAATTAATGAACATGATAAACATGATACAGCCAGGAAGTGTTAGGACAGATTTTGGAGGTTATGCCTCAGCTTTTTTTAGCATTTCTGGAAAAGAAAAACAGAATTGTGTGGACTAAGGAGATCAATTTGATTATGGCTTCCCAGGATTTCCAGGAAGCATTTCTAGGACATAAAGTGCTAGCAAAATATCTTAAAGAAACCAGCCTTTTTGTAGGAAAAGAAAGATCCTCATGAATGGGTGAACAAACCTTGAGGTATTAAAGGAACCACTTATGGAAATCACTCGGAGCAACAGAGTTTTCAGACAGGGAGGATAATGAGATTTAAGTCAAAAAAGCTGTTCAGAAATTGCATTACAAACATAAAGGGATAAACATTCCAATAAGAAATTAAAAAGCAAAGAAAAATCAGAGATGACAGAATAGAAACAGAGAGAGACATGTCAGGGTGAATGAAAACTCATGAAGCAGTAAAAAATATTTAAACAAAGAAGAGCCATGTACACCAGTCAGGAGATGAAAAATAGTCTGGCCTAAAAACCAAGTCATGGTTTGACCTCTTTTTTCCCTTTTTTTTTTCTTTTTTCTTTTTTTTTTTTTTTTTTCCAAGGAGGATGATTTAAATGTAGAGAATCCAGAATAACTAATAGGATGAGAGCACTGGAAAAAAAAAAAACCCAAAACTATATTTAAAGAAAAAAACCCAAATAACTTCAACATGAAAATCAAAATCCAAAGGTGATGTAATAGAAGCATTTTAAGGCACATAGCTCATTAGAGGAGAAATGCTGATGAGTTATGCTTTAAGGAAAGCCACCTAGCAGGAGGGAGAGGAATAGGAAAGTTTCTCACAGATTATTGAATATTCTGTCTTTAATATTTTAATTAATGGCCACAGCACAAAAGTAGGAACATGTTCAAAAATTTGCAAAGAAAATGAGAAAGGTGTATCTGAAAAAAAGGATTTAAAATACCACATGGGAAGAAGGGAGTAGCTTTGCATGTGAACTGTAGAATGAAATAATTTTGAAGTGCAAGAATAGTGTTTCTATATAATAATTATATTTATATTCTGAAATAAGAAGCCAGAAGTTTGGGATACTGGGCTTTTTGAAGCACTTTTTATATTTACAATGGTGCTTTCTCTAGAAACCATCCCCTCCTGTACATAGTTATCACAACACCAAGCAGGCTATGTTCTCTTTTCCTTTGAGGAAAAAAATATTACATCATTAGCTTTTACAGCTGCTCCAGGTGAAGAGAATAACAAAAGAATTCAAATTCCTGAAGAAAATGTTTGAAGCCATCCCTGTTTTGGAATTAATTATGGTCTCGTGTAGAATCCTCAAGGCTCCTCTAATAGCAGCAAGCAAAACATTTGCCTGAGCTTGGCAGATGATAGGCACTCTAAATATCCAGATATATTATTAATAATTATTTCTGACAGTGTGTCTGTCCCACTGCCCACAAGCTGAAGTCAAACATGAGTTTTGTATACAGAATACATTTGTCTAGGAATATTGTTTAGTCCATTATTACAAGATATGGCAGGTGTTGGCTTACAAACATTAAACTAATGAAATCAGATACATTACATAAAATGGGATAAAATTAAAAATAGTTTGGTGTCTGTCCTCCTCATCCTTCTGTGGAATTATAGTTTTACATCTTTTCTGGTAATTACTTGGCTTTAGGGAAAAAAGAAACCAACCAACCAAACAAAAACCCTTGCATATTCCAGCAAAACTCAAAATTGCTTCTTTCTTCAATAGGAATTCCAGGAATTTGAGGAATGAACTAGGAACTTACAAATAATATCAGAAAAATTCCTGATACTAAAATCACAGCAGTCAGCTGGAGCAGAGAAATCAGGGGTCCCAAGGCCAAGGCATGAAGAGAGTGGGAGGGAGTGAAGGTCAGCAGGTGACAGGGACAGCAGGACCTCCCCCAGCAGCTGTGGCCAGCCATGATCCGTGTCCCATGGAACTGCATCCCGGGATTAGCCAGTGGGACAATCCCCACAGGCTCAGGGGTTGTAGCACAGAAGAGGCAGATGTTAACAGGCCAGAAATACTCTTATTTTCTCATCATTAACACCATGAGACCAGGTTTAATTTCATGAACACAAACACCGTGGAAGCCAGCTGTGAACAGGACTGAAAACAAAAATATCTGCACCTGCACAGCTCCAAAATTGCTACTAATAGTCAGTGCTCAGTGCCATAAGCAGATTACACAACACTTAGGCAGGTTACAAAAAGAAGGTTAGTGAGATTAGGCAGGTTGCTGATTAACTGTAGCAACCAGGCTACCAACACAGCCTGGAAATTCTGGTTGCCAGGATAATGAACTGGTACAAACCACGTTATTCAGATGATTTCAGACACAGCTTTCTACACTTGTAGGTGCACCTGGTTCTCAGGTTAACTTGCTGTACTTTTGAATGTGTCTCCCATGCCACCCTACATTTTTCTAAGATGGGTGAAAGACACACAGAGTATGCTTGTAATAAGTAGTAAAAGCAAACAATCAAAAATCAGCTTTTGGTGTGTGTCATTCTGATTAAGCTCTGCTCTGGGGAGCTCCATCCTGTAACACCTTTATCCCCAAGATACTGGAATTGCCAAGGGCACCATCCCAGCTACTCCAGCAATGAGTTCTCAGATCAGCCCCACAAACAGCTGAGTGTGAGGCAACAGCACTAGAAAAGGACCAGTTTGGGGTTTTGAACTCTGAGTCTTCTAACCAAAAATGCAACTGCAAACATTGCTCAGCAGAATTCCAGCCCAAAGTGCTGCAGTTCATCTGACTGACACACAGGGGCTGCTCATGCAAAATATCCACTCCTGACACACACCTACCAATGGGTTCATAAAATCTGTGATACTGCAGAACTGTGAGACTTCCCAGGGCAGTGAGAGTTCCTATATCCCTTGCTTGTTAAGCAGACTCACATTTTATCCCTGGGTGAAGCCTTCTGGTGCTCTGTTAATGCTGATTTAATTCAGAGTTTAACTCTGCTCGTGGAGCTGGCTGGGTACCTGTTTGCCTGCTCCAGCTTGTTCCTGACCCTGAGAACTGGCACAGAGCCCCTCCTGTTCCCACAGCTCCCTCTCCTCCCTTTTCCCACTGAAAGGCAGCTCAGTGTTGCCCAGAAAAAGCCCTCAGTTTCCAACCAGCCACACAACTCCTGGGTAATATTCAACTTCGTGTGAAGGGTAACTAGGAAAAAGCTGTTCAGGTTTATGCAACAGTCTCAGACACCTCACAGACAGCACCACAGCCAGCTCAGCTCTCTGCCCTCCCACCCTCATGCGGAGCCAGCAATTCCAAAATATGGAAAATCCCAAAATCCCATTTGAAGGCACCCAGCTGAACTCTGCACTGGTAACTTGTGACTGCACTCGATTTAACACTAAATGAAAATAAAATTCACCCTGGAAGATGGTTCTGTGGAATAGAACTGCTGGCAGCTGAAGGGGCAGGGAAACCAAGTGGGGAACATCCAGGACCTTCCAGCACTCTCCCTGCTTTCCATCACGTTCTCACAAGTCTTGTATCTTGACAAAGAAAGCTCTACAAAGTCTGCAAAAAGCTTTGAACTCCTCAGGCAAAAGAAATTCTGGAAAGGCTAAATATTAGGATAAAAGAGCCAAGTCTGTAGATGAGATGCCTGAAGGTTTCTCAGAGCAGAGCACAAAATGATCCAAAGAAGCTGCACATCCCAATTTGTCCACTTACACAAACCATTTTGCAATAACCAGGTAGTTTCCACGATGTGCTTAGATTTGGGGATTTTTCTTTAAATACCAGTTTTATCAGAACCTCAGTAAAACACATTGTCTAAACAATGGCACAGAGATGCTGAAAATCTGGTTCCCTTTTATTTGTGACTTGTGCTCCATCCTAACTCACTGCCACAGGCCCCTTTCATACATCACCCACTCAACACAAGCCTCCAGCTCTGCTGTTTCCTTCAGGCAGCATCCTGCAAAATAATGGAAAAGATCATAGCCTGATAAATTATTTGTAATTTATGCATAGATGGCTGTGGATACATAAATGAGAACAAAGGCAGAAGGATGTACCTGTGATTTTTTTTACCCTTTACCAATGTCTACTCTCAAAGAACTGTTTGAAATGAATTAAAAGTTTCTTTCAGGTGACAGGGAGCAGTCCCTCTCCTCTCTCTGGTTACTTACTGTTGAACAGGGTCCAAGGTTTCTAAAGTCTAGACCAAAAAGTCCTTCTGAGCATCCAGTAACTCTACTGAGCTTGCTGAAGTAGTAGAAACAATCTCAGGAAAACACTCCAGAGCACAACAGAAGTTCCTTCCAGCCATTTTGGTGAGGATTAGTGGATGCGGAAGGGGAGGGATGATCAGATGACTGCTAATAAAGATGGGAAAGCAAAGAATGAGAGGAGCTGTTCATTTGTCTCAGTCAGAACACACAAGCACAGCCCAAGTGTGTGTTCCTTATTTTCTGTTTCATGTACATAAATCAGTTCTCAAATGCACCCAGGGATTTGTCAATCATTTCCCCCTGACTTCTGTTTTAAGCCTAGCACACATTTTTGGTGGTTATTTTGGAACTATGACAGTCTTTCAGGGTTTTTATTTGTTTGGGTTATGGCTTTTTGGAGGGAGTGAGTGGGGGATTGTGTAAGGATTTGGGGTTTTTTTTAGAACTTCCTGCAGCATAATCTCTTTGGACTCTGTATTCCAGACAATTTGCTGCAGAACATCTACTTATATCCCAAGTCACACAAAGAACAATCACAACAAGAAGTATTGTACTCTCTGCTATAAACACTGGTAGAACAAAATAGTAAGATTAAGGGGAAAATATTTAAAAATAGAACTCTTTTCTTTCCAAAGGAAATAACATGATTTTCACCCCAGCCTCTCTTGTCATTGTTACAACAATGGTTCATTTTAGGCCATATCTGACTGCACTTGGAATCAGGAAACCCTGGCACAAATGTGCTACAGCAGCTTGTGCTTTGTTTGCACTGAATGCCTGGGCCAGCACTGCCGGTTTCAAGTGATTTGCTAGAGGTTAACAGAGCTGTTCCAGGGGTAACATTTTCCTAGAGCACAATTCCAACCATATTCCAGTCCAGAGCACTGGAAACTGCAGGTCAGGAAAGTGAGGGTGACTAGCTGCAGCATCTCAGCTCTCTGGATGAACTTGGTCTTTTTGCACTGGGGCAGGTGTTCAGTGGCCAACTGCTGATCAGGCCTGGATCCCAGCTTCAGAAAAGAGGAATGTGTGGCAGAAAAGCACTTAACAGCATATTTCCAAGCATTTATTCCCAGGGAGATTCCTACCTTTGACTTTGCAGGAATTATAACTCAGTTCTCAGGATCTGACCTGTTAGAGACTGGGGTGTTTTTCATCTATCCATTCCCCTTAGCCCCGATCAGAATTGTGACCTGCAAACTGACATCCCCGGAGAACATGGAAGCATTAGGATATCTTACCTACATCCCCAGAATTCATCTTCACTGCCACCACCAATATAGTGTTTCTCTTCACACCACAGCAAACACAAAATTCATGTTGAGGCTGCTTGCTTCTTTCCTAACTAATATGATCTTTTGATATTCCTGTAAAAAGCTAAAAAGCCATTTCGGGCTGTTTTCAATATCAACAGACAGCAAGGGAATGCCTCTACTTCTGCAACATTAGTGGTGCAAAATCTGCCCTCTCTTCTCGTTCCATCTTCTCCAGTACAGAAAACAAACAACAAGTCACCTTTCTTTTATATATTTCAAAAGTCCAACCACCTCAGAGGAAGCACAGGAACTGGAGACCAAACTGCCCCACCCTGGCATCACACATCCACATTTCCTCTGATAAGCAGCTTCTCATTTTCTAGAATAAAGATTTCTCCTTTTTTCCTTTTCTTTGAGCTTGGATTTTTAACTCTTCCATTTTAGAAGAACATCTGGCTGAATTTCATGTTGGTCCTCTGGGTTTGCACCTCCTCTCCATCCAGAATCCCTTCCAGACAGGCTCTTGTGTCCTCCAATTTAATTAATACTCTGCCCTGGGAAGGGGGAAAGACACCACCTGATAAATGTTCATTTTGAAAAACAGTTTAAATGTTTTCTGCTCAGCCTCAGGAGTCTGAGCAATCATTTGGAAAAGCGAGGTGGGAAGTCTGGTCCTTGTCAGAGAAGTAGGTGCTTTGATGGAAACAGGGAACAGCATCTCACCCACATCTTCCTCAGGACTCATTTTAAACAGTGAAAATAAATGTTATAGCTGGGCATGTTCCCCAAGGAAGACACCAGAGTCCCCACCAGCAGCAGAAATTTGCTATATTAAAGCCATACATTATCTTGTCAGCATGCAGAGCTCTTCCTCAGCCAGTCCATTAATGTTAATGAAATCCCATCTGTGTTTCCCCATCCCTGGCTCTGCCCAAGTGCACTGCTGATTCCATTCTGAGGCAGCAAGCTGCTGGCAGCCACAGCACTCACCCTTCTCCAGCTGTGTGGGAGATAGAACAGATTCATCCTCCTCCACATTTGCAGCAAAGTTTCATGCTCAGGGCTCTCTACCTCTCAGCTGAGGCTGCTGGAGACTGTAGCCCTTCACTTCTGATCTCTCCATTAGGATTCCTTCCCAATTTCCCTCTTCCCCAGAGCTGTAGGGGAATATTCTGGCCAAGAGAATGCTCTTAAGACTGTGATGTTTGGTCTTCCTGCTGGGATGATTTACAAGCACCTTCAAACCTCTGGAATCATTTAAAATGAAAAACAACCAAAAAAAATTAAACCGTGTTTAAAAAACCGAAGACTGACTTCACACTCACTCCAACAACTCCCTTAAGGAATTCCAAAGACTGGAATTCACCTGCACTGGAGTTCCTCCCAGCTGCTTAATCACATCAGCAGTTCTGGCAAATGCTTCCCAGGCAAGGGGAGCCTGGAGTTCATTCCAGTGTGGAGATCCCCACAAAGACATAAAGCTCATCAGCTTCTGAACAAATGAAATTTGTGGTCAGAGACAAAAATAACATCAGGGAGTATCCAAGATTGATTGCGTTCATTCTCTCCATGTATTTGGGTGATGGAAGAAATTAGAATACAGTGGTGTGCTGCTTACGTGACCAGAAGTGAGGAGACTTTGGGGATAATCAGTTGTTCTCACAACTGATGTTTCAAAGCACTGATGAGCAGTACACTGACAGCATTGGGGAGAAACACCACTTTTTTTCACCCCTTCCACCAAAGAAGTGAAATTCAGGTTAGAGTCACCTTATCAGGACAGCAGATGCATTAGCAGAGGAAGGAATCAATCCAGTCAATAAAGGAATTGGTACATGCCTATAGTTAGAAAATGCCTTTTACAGAACAGGCTGTTCTTCTGGATCATTGAGAAATGGCAGAGTTTGATTGAGTTTCTGAACACACAGCTACATGTATAATTGATATTGTCTCACTGCCAGACATCCAGAGTGTTTTAGGATTTTACATGTTCCTTTCTCTTGCTGTTTCCTTCTCAAGAATGGACCTAACAGCTATGGGGAAAAGAGGAGACATGGAAAAGGGCTAGGAATTTCCTCTATAATGAGCAGGGGGCTGGTATACAAAGTTTAAGGTGGTGGATACAGTGACTACTCAGAATCCATTGAGCAGGAAAACAGTATTCAGGTTTCTCTTTCTGACCCACTGTGGGGTGGCAGGACAGTGACTTTCTGCTTCTCCATCCTAAAGTAGAAATAATATCCATCCACATTTCCAATACTCACTAAGGTTGCTGGGCAGACAGGCCTTGCACATGCAGACTACTCTGGAAAAATGCAAACTGGATTTCTTTAGGACCAAGCCCACCAAGAGATGCATCCCAACCGCTAGGGGGAAGCTGGTCCCGAGGACTAAAGGGCTACTCCGAAGTAAATCCCTTGAAACATGGACAGACCAGCCCTGAGCCTGTGGCACTGAGAGCTCCCCTCTCCTGACTGCCACACCTCAAGGAGGTGCAGGGAAAGCCCTGGAACAGGCACAGCACACTGGTAAAGAGGAAGACAGAGTGTGGATAAAAATACTTAAACTTTATTCTGTTTACTTGTTATTCACTTTTTGAGAAGTCCAAAGGGGGCACCAGCTGTGCAGAAAGACTTACTTGGTGTGATGGAGAAAATATTTTCTTAAGGATGTAAAAGCTTACAAATGTTCCAAGAAGGACCACCTAACTTTCACTTCACCTATTCCTTGAACAGATATTTTATTAAGATGGGATTCACAGCACGAGACAAACTCAGTGGTATTATTCCAAGTAATCAGTTTTCTCAGCAGGTCAAATAAATAATGAACTATGAGCCTTTTGTTACTACTGATGTCATCAAGAAGTGAAAATGTTGGCAAGCTGCCATGTTTAATTCTCTGAGACTATCTATTAAAAAGCAAAAGATACCTAGCAGATGTAATCCATACCATCAATACTATATTCTCTTAACCCTTCACTTAATCTCAAAAATAATTAAAAAGTGGGATTTTTGAAGTGGGTAACTAATTTGGGTTTTTTTCCAGCTTACTCTCTCTAATACTATCAAAAGTTAAACTTCTAAACACAGTTTTATAGCTCTTCACTTATGCAGTAAACCTGTTTCTCTAGGAAGCATTCACAGTGTAACATAAGAAGCAATGATTTTTTTCTCTTTTATACATCAACAGATAGCAGGTATAAAAGCAGAAAAGGAAATATAAGTCTTAATTTTTGAGGAGAAGATGAAGGAAACAATAGGATTTTTGTAACAGATGAACGTGGGCCCCAGAAGCAAAACAAAATCAAATTAATAAGCACCAGCAGAATGAAGGTGAATTTTTATGCAGTCTTGCTCCTCATGAGTAACAAACAGCCTCAAAATTACTTTGGTGTTACAGAGCTTTTAAAAATCTCATTTTGCACCAGTTAAAGTCAGGAACAGCAGTTTGAAATGAACAGATTTTCACTCTTCAGATGCAGCTCAAGTTGCATGTCAGCACATGCCCCTGCTTGCTATTTCTAGGAAGAACTAAAGGTAGATTCACCAACCACCATTCAATTACAATTAATATAATGGCAAAAACTTTGGCTTTATTACCTTTCTTTCATTTGAATTTCCAAGTAGTCTCTTTTTTACCTCTTGGATATTTCTGAGAATAAAGTGCACAGTTTCTCTTCAGTTAAAACAGAAATAGCAGAAAATCAATACAGGTTTTCATCAGAACAATAACAACAAAATCCGATATGTCTCATTGAACCATAATTTATGCTCTCCACAGAGGTGATATTCTATTGGTGAAGTCAGTAAGACTTTTTTCATGAAAAAGTTTCAATTAGGAATTGGGTGAACTCACCTGGAAAAGCCACCTGTCCATCACAAATCTATGAGTTTTCCCAATTTGCCATAAAAACATTGCCAGGAACATGGAAAAAGACCCAAAACATTATGCCTGACAAGCACTACCTTGAAATAGGAAGGTCTCCATAGTTTGATTTTTGATCCATCTCACTTTACTGACACACCTTTGCACTCAGAAGAAGTGATAAGAAAAAGGGGAGCTGAAAAAATTGAGAGATGTAAGTTTTGATACTGACAAAAACTGTTCAACATCATTTCAGGGAATACAGAGCAAGACACTTGCACTCTTTTCACATCCCTTCCAAGGGCTGTCTCACATGAAAAACACCCCAACGTCAGCAGTAATGGCGAAATCAGAAATGCCAGGATTAGCACATTAGGGAAAACCACCTGGAGCTGAGAATGCTGAAGTATATGGAGAGGTAGAAGTGATCTCATTATTTCTACAGCACTTCCTAGAAAAGCTTTAGGTAGCCCAAGGAATGGAGCACTTCAATAAAGAAGAGTGTTTTGTCAGGATCATTAAGTGGATCATTATTCAAGAACCAAGTTCTGCTTCCTTAATTAAGAGATCCCAAATGCTCTTGTATTTCCATGGGACTGCTCCTGACAGCATCCTGAGCAGGATGGGCTCCTGCTCACTTCTGTCCAGAAAAGATGCCAAATGAAATGGTTCTGGAGCCTTAATTCAAATTCTCATTGTTGCATGGAAGAGGTTTGCATATGATAGAATCATCAGGATTAATCACACCACAGAGCAGAAGCACCTCATGACCACTGAGCCCAAGGCTGTGCTCGGAATTAACAGTGCAAAAATAGTTCCCAAGAGTTTATAATCTAAGTGGTTAAGGCAGAAAAGGTTACATTATTATTAAACACAAGCCTTATAGTCACACTATCACATATTTAAATAATGACCTAGCCTTTATTCCAAACTGATTTTATCAGTGTTTCTACCTTCTACTTCAGAAAAATACTACAGTGTGACTAATTCCCCCAGGGAAAAAGAAAAGGAATTAAGAACAGTCCCTCTCAACATAAACAGTACCTCTTAATCAATGCTTCAATGTTTTATTAAAACTGCTGCTATTAGGGAAATGGCAAAGCCCAGAATCACACCTTACCTGCAGGTCTCCTGATGGCTTTGAGGAAACAAACATGCATTTTGAATTTTCTTTTAATATAATTTAAAAATTCATCCTTTGGGCCAGCAATATCCTCTGTCAAACACTGAGGTGTTAAAACTGTATCAGTAATTTTCTGTCTGGCTGCCAAGATTCAGGTGTAATTTAGGCCTATGTGAAATTAAGGGATCTGAATGAATTAAATTAAGGATACATGAGGTACAGTTCCACAATTAAGAAGGAAATTAATACACCTAATATTTAGAATTTAACATAAATAATTCCTACAGTCAGAAGTAGAAAGCTTGGAATTTCCTTGAATAAAAATTCCTAACTCTCTCAAGCTTGCATCCTCAACAAAAACAGAACAAAAATGTAGGTAGAGTGTCCCAGCCAAATGAGTATTGAATCTTAATCCAATATAATACTAATTTGTAAAAGGCCAGTTCTCAGCTAACCAGGCATGTGCCTTTGATTAGATTTATTTTATTACCTATATTTAGAAGAATCACTTTTCTCATCAGTCTGGACTTCAGGAAAGTACTTCAAATGAGGAGCTGGTTAAAATGGAGACAAGAATATCCCTGTAGGATGAGACACATGAGCCAGGGAAGAGAAAAATTGGAAAGCATTAGGCTAAGGGAAGGCTGAAATTGATTTCATTTAATAACCTCTGAAATGAACACTGGAGAGAGGGAGGAAAGGCAAAGGAAAGGAGGAGTGCTAATGGCACAGGTCTGGGAACACTCAGAGCTGGATGGTAGCAGCTGCTTTTCACACTGGTGGCTGCTAATTTTTTTTGGATTTGATACAGTTGCCAGAATAAAGTCATGACAAAATAAAACAAACCACAATTCCTTGCCCCTTCTGAGATGAATTGACAGTTTTTTTAACAGCATGTAGATGTCTCACAAAACACCAAGATTTACTTTCTATAAACTCCCACTTATTGTGTGGAAGCAGACATTTTAAAAGGCCACAAAAATGCCTTACAAGTCACCAGTTATGAGGAGGTAGATGCATTTCTTATATTTTTCATGGTGAAATGAATCTGAACACATGGGAGCCTGAAGGCTGATGCTCCTGGACACTACAATGAAGTAACTTGACTACAAATCCTGCCCCTAGAAATGAAACAAAAGTCAGTATTTCTGAAGTCCTACCCAGACCCAGTTATTAAGGCAGTGTTAAGTGACAGAATTAAGGAGCTCCCTTCGATAGCTGATATACCTGATTGCAGCAGCACTGCAGCCAAAGTAAGATTTCAGTGTTCAGGGCAATCACTGCTTTTCTGGAAGGACAAAGTGTCAAAACACAGACAAACCAAATTGGTGTTTAAAAGAGGAGAAGAAACCATCACTCCAGCCCACCTGGGAGGAAGAACACGGAGCAACAGATGAGCCAAAATCACTCCTGGCATAAAAGGAGAGAGTTCCACTGACTTCAGGAAATTCATCCCAATGCTCGTGTGTGTTGCAGATTAAAATTACACACTTCACAGTCTGGTAGAGGTGAAACAAGGCTAAAGTCACAAAAACTGATGGAACATAGTCATTTAGGGCAATTTATTATTTTCACTACAAGTATGTTTGTAGATGCTAAAAATCAAGACTGTGGCAGCTACTCACATGGGTCAACCTGCTAAAAAAGATGGCTATTTCTGCAGAGATAAGAAAGAACATATGGTCCTTATTGCCAGCTAAGGGTCTCTTTTAAAACAATTTTCCTCAATCTGATTTGCCTCACAATTACCCTAAATCCTGTCATGATTGCTCTTATGGAGCATTCATAGAATTTGGCTTCCCTTGAAGATGCATTTTCCCTTCCCCTGGTGACCACCTTTATTATTGATTTTTGGATAATCCCTGCAGTTACTAGAGAAAGGTTTTGGCAAGTCTCCCTGGAGGCTGCAGACCCCATTACCTTATCAACAGAGCATCCTTTCTCCCCTGAGCCCCCAGCCTGGGCCCTGCCTGTTTCCCTGGGCACACTCCGTGCAGGGACCAGCAGGGAGAACATTCAATATCCTCCCCCTGGCCAACAAGAAAAGCCACAGCTGCCAGCCCCAGCAAACCTGACCTGGAGAGGGGCCTGGCTGGACACAGAACATGAAGAAATCCCCTTTCCCACAGCAAAACGTCCTGGCAGAAATTTGGCCCATTTCATCCTCTCCTTATTGGAGGGAGATCAGACTTATTTGAAAGACTCTTTTAACCAATGCAGAACTGTGATCAGAAAGTTACTGTCATTAACATTAACACCGCTGACACAAGAGGCTGTGTCAGAGAAGGGGAGGTTCTTTTGTCAGAGAAATAACAGACTGGATATTCTATTAACAAATCACTCCTCTGAAGACAGGCTGCCAGCATGTAAACTGTATTCTGAGATCTGAGTGGCTAAACTGAGAAGAAAAGCTTAAAGAACCTTCTTTGAGCTAATATAAAATTTAGAACTAATACCTGGCTAGAACTGCCTGTGTGAACAGCCACTATGGTTAAAGTATTTATTTTAGTGTAGTTTGTGCGGCTGTTTTTATTTTTGTTTGGTTGCTGTTTGGGGTTTTTTAATTGTGAAAAACATCAGCTGTGGATTTTTTTGTTTGGTTGGTTTTCTTAAGGCCAAGAAGGAAGTTACCGATTTGGATAGACAAATCACAGAAACATAATCATAAAATGCTTTGGGTTGGAAGGGACCTCAAAGATCACCTACTTCCAAACCTTCAAACTTTCCTCCAAGCGAGTGCAAAATCTCAGAAGCCACAAAGGAAATACAAGAATGCCAAGACCTATTAAACAGAACTAAAACTTTTTTTTTTTCCCTTTTATTTTTGGAATTGGCTATCCTGTTGAGAAGAGGGGTGAAGAAAAGGAGAGAGGCTGAAGATGTACAGAGCTCCTCTGAGAAAGAGCTGTGCCTTGTGCCCAAAACTGGGTAAGGGCTCCTTTAAAAGGCGCTGTGCTGTCCTTGGCGTCCAGTTGCCACTCAGGAGAAGGGACAGAAACACTCAGGTTGCCAAATTCTCCCCTCCCTCCCAGCCGAGCGCTCGGGAGATGCGCTGACAGAAGCTGCAGCCGTGGCCCCGAGCCAGCCCTGGAAAGGCAGCGGGAGCTCGGCCGCCCGGGCTGCCCGTCCCTGGCCGGCAGCAGCCGCTGCTCTGCCGGCGCTGGAGCTGCCCCGCCCTGCAGGAGCCGGGAGCGCCGGGCTGCTGCTCTCCCCCGGCGGCGTCGAGCTCCATCGGTGCCTTGCCTGCCTCTCCTCTTGGCCCGGCTTGCTCAGCTGCCGTGAGGCTGGAGCTGTTTCCATGCGGAGCTGCCGCTTTATTCCGAGATGGGGAACGCTGCTGGTTTTGCACCTGCAGATGCAGCAGGTGCGGGCTGCTGCCTGCCCGGGAACAAGTGATCAGAGTGAGGGTAACGCTTCTGCTCTGGGGGTGACCACATGGCTGATTTACAGCCATCAAATAGGTGCAAGAACCTGAGCTCCTGGTGACAGCAGAGCCACCAGAACCACCCGGCCACTGAGACGCTGTCCCCAGGCACCGAGCCAGCCCTCAAGATCCGCTGGATTCCTACTACTGCTTCTCCCTGCATTCACATGAAAAACGAGAAGAAAAAAGCCATACAAACCAAACCAAAACCAAACCAAAAACCGAAGGGGGAAAAAAGAAAAAAAGAAGAAAAAATAAAAGGGGGGGGGGGGGGGGGGAAGAAAATAAAAGAGAAAAAAAAAAAAAAAAAAAAGAAAAAAAAAGGCAAGCCAACCAGCCCATGAGATCAAGCAGATATTCCACCCCCAGTAAAATTTTCTGTTAAATTATTAAAAATATGGAGGCATTTACAAAGAGATGGAAACAAAATATTCAGTGGTGCATGGAGATGTTTTTGACTAAGTGCAGCGGAGCTTTGCTTTCTACCGAAGATATAAACCTGTGGCACTCGGCGGTGAGGAAGAGAAAGGCTGACGCATTTAACTCTTGCAGCACAAGCGGTTTCACCACAGCGCGATCCCGCCGCCATAAGGCTGGAACCGCATGCCAGCGTGACTTTCACACATCAGAATGTGAATCCTGCCGCTGCCACAAACTTTAACTCCAAAACCAACAGTGAAAGGGGCAGCTCATTTCCATGGCGTATCTGTGAAAAAAGCCTCACCCGGGAAGAGGCTCTTGGTTTATTTATAGGCAAAACAGCTGCTTTGTGCATTCCACGATGGAGGCTGAGGTCTGCTCCCAGTCCTGCATGTTCGAGTTACCTCGTGTGGAAGGGAAAATATGTAGGTAAAGCTTTCCAAAGCTTTTTTCACCGGATGAGACCTCTTCTGTGGAACACAGCTCCACTGGGGATTTTCTTTACTCATAAGAAAAATGATAATTTTTGATGGTGGTGGCAGACTAACCCAGGCTACAACTTATGTTAGTTAATATTAAAAAACAAAATAGTTTTCACAGCTGCCTTCCTCCCAATTTCCCTCCTGAAATTCTCATTAAATGTACAACAAACAAAAAGCAAATAACAGCCTCCAGTCAAATTAATAGAGGAGATGAAGATGTTTCTCACCTGCACATTGGAATGATTCCACTCATACCACCCAGAACTTCCCACCACTGCTCATTTTTTCCTAATATATTGCTGTGCATCTACCACCCTGCAGCTGAACTATAAAGTACTTTTATGTACTTCTGTTAGTTAACACTGGATACACGAACTTGTGTCACTACAAACAGGCATAAAGCTCCCCCGTGTTATTACAAATACAAGGGGTGAGAACTTTTTCACATTCTCCACATTTGCTCTCACCTGATAATATTCATTGCAAATCCAAGTTTCCAGCTCTCTCTAAATATTTCATTTCGTATGGATTCTCACTCTTAAATCACAGCACTGAAACAGCCCACACTTCTACCCTCTTATATTTTTATGATCCTTTTAAAGAAGTTCTGTATCATTTATTTAGATTCATTATTGCTTTTCTCCCTTAAAAGCCACTTCATTTAATGTAGCTACTGCTTCCATTTTTCAATACATATATAAATGGGGTGGGTGCATGCTCTGACATCATGATCAGCATTTTGCCAAGCAGCAAGCTGCAGTTTTGCCAGTCTCATGTCAGAGCAGAAATCAATGACAGATTCTTGATCCTTCATAAGCACACAGACTACAAAATGTGAGACAAAAGTAAGCAAGCAATTCCTTTTCCCTGGAATTCCAGCCCAGTATCTTTGCCCAGTTCCCAGAAATCAACATAAATCAAGACAACACTCAAAGATCAAGACACAAAAAGACTTCCTATTACTTACAGAGTTTCAGAATTAACCTCTGCAGTCATGAATAATCCCAAACGAACTGTTAACACAACACACGTCCCAAACCAGAACAATTACACACACACAAAGTGAAAGAATAGGAAAAACTGGCTGCTGGTAATTTAGACTCTCCAAATACATTAGGGAATATTCATCAAACTGGTTAAATCCGCTCTGTAGTTTACAGAGGCACACAAAACTCATACAAAATACTGAATGCTTGCACACACTTAGGTATTAACATCAATTTAAATGATCAGTTTAATTAAAGCAGGCAAGTTTAAGCACAGACAAGCCCTGCAGTGAATTGCTGCTGAACATGTATTTAAAAAAGACTGGGGAGGGGGAAGGAAGCACTAAGCTGTAACTTTTCTTTCCCCAGACACACTCAGCCTAATCATACACAGTTTGTCCAAACAGGAGCTCTGTGTGGCTTTCCCTTCTCTTTGTTTTCCCTGCCTTCTTGAAAGCTGTAATAACTCCTTGGCTCTTTTTCCAGGCAAGGCTGCTGGCTTCTATAAAGGGACTCCAAAGCCAGCAGGCACAAGTCTGGATGCAATACCCCTGCTTTGCCATCTCCTTCTGCAGATACTTATTCCAACGCTTGCAAGCCAAGCAAGGCATTTTCCTCAGGGTTATCTGTTCCATCTTAAGCAGTAGGTAAGATAGATTCCTTCAGAGACGATTCCAGCCCTCCCTCAGGTGATTCACGCTACATGAAATACTTAAAAAGAGTTTTTCTTCGCTGACATTGGGAGTTGCAAGTCAGCACGGTGCACACAAAAGCCATGCTAATTTATTCAGCTCTCTTATCTGCCTCCTTTACTCTCTCAGCTGATACAAGGCATGCCAAGTTCAGGGCGCTCCCCTAATGCTGCACTGCTGCTCCCTTCCCCTTCCAGAGGGAACATTCTCTGTACCTATTTAGCAAGATGGCTTTTAAAAATAGGAACACAAAATCCAGTGCTGAGCTAAGGATAGTTATGGGAGACACAGCAGGTGCAAACATTCTCTTACACAGCATTTTCTGATGATATGACAAAGGAAAACTTTACTTGCAAAGGTCTTAGGAGGACTTTCCAGGGTAATTTTCATCCCAGTGTTTTCCAGATATGGTAACCAAAATCCCTTTCAGCCTACAAGTACTAGAAAAATGTTTCAAAAAGCCAAATTGTTCCAGACAAGACAGCTTCCTGAAGAGGGCCAGAAGGTGTCTGTGCTTCTTCAGTTGCAGGCTGTCCTCAAATGTCCCACTTTCACCCATTTATTACTGTCACAGAATTCCCAGTTAAAGATACAGTAAAAAATACAGTCATAATTATAAATATTTGTTATAAATATCTAAAATAATATTATATATTTATTTAGTATTTATAATATTAAAGAAAAAAATTTAAAATATTATAAAAATAAAGATAGAGTAAAAATTCTGTAATTTAAAGGCAGCACAAGTTCAATATGTGGAAAACTTAGAACAAACACCACTCAATTTAACATGGAGTTTACTGAAATTTGGAGTTTGGCCCAGACAAAGCCTTACATGCAGACATAGCTCTGTACTTGGTGTGATGATTCAAAAAGTCAGCTCGTGGTGTTTCTAGTCAAAAATTTTCTGGATGAGCAACATGCTACTGTTTAATTTGGATTTTTTTTTTTCCTCTCTTGCCTGATGCTGAACACATAGCAGCTAATTGGAGATCAGCTTTTCATTTTCTAGGCACTCATATTTTTTTGTGTTATTGAATTCAACATACTAAGGTGGCAGTTGGTTGATTCTGTTAAACCTATTTCAAACCCAGCCCAGGTCAGCCTAAAGATTTGCCTGCTTTGCAGGTACTTCCACACATCTCTTGGCTTTTTCTGTTCAATGGCAGGAGCGGTGGGGAACAGGCTTGTTCCCTGCAGAAGCAGACACGAGGTTTGGACAGGAGGAGGACAAGGCAGGGGAGGGGCAGTTAAAGATCCACTATCCATAAGGAGTTATAAAGTGAAATTTAATCTCACTGTGAAGCACTCACACGTCAGCCCACCCCTTCAAATGGCAACACACTGATTAAATGACCTCCTGCACTGCTGCATGTGCATATTTTGTCCTGTCCTGGGGTGCCCTACAAAGAGCTGCGGTGCTGACAAGATTTGAGTGTGCTTTGAAGGTGCTTTGTTATTGGTTACAAAAAGGCTCACAGACAGCAACGAGCTGCACGAGGCTCCTGGTTGAAAAAACAAAGCTCGGAAAGGGGAAATGATTTGTCACTGAAGAGTGAAATATTTTTACCATAAAACAACAAAATTGGCATTTTCAAATTACAAAGCAGTACCTTGGAATGGAGTAGAAATGCTATTAAGGAATACTAGAAAGAAAAAAATTAGTTTTCCCAAGCATTGACAGTGATTATAAGTCATTCACACATCTTTGCTTCTAATCTCTCCCTACAGTTTTATTTTCAAAGACCTCAGACACCTCCTTGCTTCAACACTTTAGGAACAGGCATCTCATCTATTCTAGCCCAATAAAGCACCGAACCTAAGTCAAGCTCAATTCCTTTTATTTTACTATCAGGTACAATAATGCTGCAAGCCAAAAATTTAAAGGCATATTTTGGAACTAAGACAATGCCTATTTACAAACAATTATTAACTACAACCTCATTATGCAATTGCTTCCACAATTTTCAGGATTGCAATCTGTCTTCCCAGTCTTTTTCCCTCAAACTGTACCAAGCACTAAGAAGTTCTTAGTGGCATCTTTCAAGCTAAACACTCTACACCAAAATGTTCTCAAGCGACATATTTTTTAAAAGACATAGTGATTTAGGCACATGAGTGTTTTTCAGATTGCTTGTGCTTAAAATATTCTGTTGAACTACCCAGAATTCAAGAAGTTTTAGAGATGCTGTTTTTACTAATGCTGACAAATATGGCAAAAAGCCAAATCTGCCTCCTCCAGGCTCCAGAAGGTCAAAGAGGCAGAAATGGAGCCATGAATCAGCCCATAAATGTGGGATTAGAAGATGTGCAATCAAATCTTAGCCTCGTTAGAGTTGTTACAGCAAAACTCCCATTGCATGTCTTTAGTGGGTACAGAGGGAACACTGTCCACCCAAAACATCCTGATTAAGGCATGAACCACTCCAAGTTTCCAGTGCTGCAAAACACTGGATCTCAAATCCAGCAGAGGAAATTACTAAATCCTCTTTCAGGGCAGCTCTGCTTTATGTTGGCAGGCAGCATGCCTGGAGTATCAGACATTTCTCCCCATCTCCCATTCCCTTATTTGACTTTGCAGACCCCAACTGAGATATGAGGAATCACATCTTGTCCCCAGGCATGCCTGTCCTGCCCAGCCCTCACTCTCCCAGGCATCCCTGCTGAGGTGGAGGGATTTATTTACAGGCACAGGAGTTCAAAGAGGTTTTGCACCTTTTTATTAAAAAAAAACAGATTCTCTCCAACCTGCAGGTGTCAAGACCATTCTCCTGCAGCTCCTACTCTGCTTCATGGGCTACTTGTGCTGTGAATTTGATTCATCATTTTATTGGCAACTAGAAAAACTTGCATAATCTGCAATTCTACTCAGCTATGGACAGAAATGAGCCCAAGAACTTACAAGTCCAGTTTCACAAAAACTCACAATTATCACTGCAAATTCATCAACAACAAATACAGAAAATGAATTTAACTTGCATGCCATTGAAATAACCAGCTAAGCATGAATATACAGGCAGCAACCAGTGGCTTAAGGTATGTTTTCTTCTTCTAACGCATCCAGTAGAAGCTTAAATTCCTTTTGCTACCTAGCAGAGAGGCCCTTTTAGTATTTAAAAATAGCACTACAAGAAAAATACTTGGATTCCTCAACACAAAGTGCTTAAGGCTGTTCACAAGCAACTGATAAATCCCAAGAATCCAGTGCAACACCTTCCCAGCAGTTACAACCAGAATTTGGGAAGGACCTTTTTTAGTGTGTTTTTTAACAGCTTTTTACAATTCTTCCTACAAAACCTTGGTGTTATGTAAGAAGGAGAGGTCTGATTCCCACAAAAAGCTTCATAGCTCCCCTAAAACTGGGATAAATGGTCCTGCTGGCCAAGTAGCCCCAGACAAAGGAAGTTTGTGCAATGGATATCTCCAGAGTGATCCCAAATGTGCTGCCTGATCTGCCCTTGCTCAGGAAGGGAGAACACTGTGGGTGGCCATTGTGGGTGGCAATTTCTCCAAAATATACTAAGGCCATGGGAAGGGATCCCAAGGATTTGAGGGCTTTGGATCAGTTCTGTGAGCTCTGAATAATGGAGGAGCCTAAAGTCAGTAATGAACCAAAACCGTTTCAAGGCTTCCTCCTCCCAGCTGATGTTTTCAGACTGGTAGACAAACACCTATATTTAAACTATATTACTAACAAACATATTTTCTCTGGATGCTTTTCTTATCTTTTGAATAACCTCTTGAAAACAAACAGAAAGAACTATCTTTTAAGGATGAATAAATAAGTTGTTGTTATTATTATTGTTATCATCATCATACTGTGTTCTTATATCCCACGAATGAGGGTAATAGCTATGGAAAAGTGTCAGGAAAAGTGAATCTCAATAGCTACAGAAAATGTTCTTCTTTAAAATCTGAAACTAATCTGTACACAGGCACAATTCAAAAATTAAAGCAACTCTGGACTAGTTTCAAGTGTTCTTACCAAGGAATTTCTGTTACAGATGTAGCAGTGATAGCTGCAAATGTTTGGAGAAAGCAAATTACAACTTTGATAACACTGCTGTGCATGGGTACTCACCAAGGAACAAGCAGGAGTACATTTATACAGTGCAGGGACACATCTCTTCACATAAGGACAGCAGATAATTAAAAATACACACTCCCCACTGGAACAGGCGCTGCAAAGGGAAACAGGGCTCAATGTGGACAAGAAGAAACATGAAGATGACTGAACATGCAGACTCTGGAAAGTCTAAATCACCACAAAAGGAAATTGGTCAGAGATCAGAGGCTGCAAACATGGGGAGGGCATCCATTTTTTCAAAATTTACTGAAAGTTTGGTTTTCTACAATGACCTTGGATGCTGGCTGCTTTAGTTGCAGTAGCAAAACAGAAACAAAACAGGAAATTCCACAGTTTGATCAGAAAAAAGGGAAATGACAAAAATTTGAATGATTTTGGCAGAAATTCAAGCAGAAAAATTGAGTCCAGTTGACATTTTTGGGATTTCTTTAAAAATACTTTTAAAGATATTTTTCTTATTGGTATTTTATTTAAAAACTTTGTTGAGTTTTTAAATCTTGCATTTCTATACTTAAGCATAACATTTTGGCTATTAATCACTTAAAGTAGTTGTTGATAATGTTTTAGCAGTTGCTTTTCAGTATTAGGTAACTTAAAACTGCAAAATCTCAGTGAACTCCATTCACACTGAATGTGTGACAGCATCTGTCAGCCTGAATTAGTTTTATTTTGGGATCATGCTGATAAGAATATACCAACAAAGGCACAAAAAAGCATCAAAGCAAAAATAATCACCTCTGAATTAGGAGGCCTCTTCCCATCAGTGGCTGCTGACATTTCCTTGAGGACTGGGCAGGTGGAAGCCTCACTGGGCTGCGTTTTTTTGTGTGCACTAAGAGCACTCATTGACTTCAACCAGGAACAACAGAACCTGAAAGAGGGAGCACAGAGGGGTCCACACCTGTGCAAAACACAAATAGAACAAGAAATAAAGCTGCACAATGTCTAATGACTGCAAGAAAATGTCATGTATTCCTCCTTGGTGTGTAACTTCTTGAAGCACAACCCTGAAGAAAATTACCAAAGTGTCTTTTATAAATATCTTAACACTGTTATCACATATAATGTGTCAACAGTAGTTGTTGTGTGTGAGTTTCACAAGAAATAAGTTTAATGACTATTACTTTTTAAGTTTCTATGATGAGCAGCCATGCAGCACCAGAGAATTTGGCCTTTTTTATTCTCCCAACATGAGAAAAATATGTTTCTCTGTAAAATAAAGGCTGGTAGATAGATCTAAAATATGGCAGAACAAAAAATAATCTTACATGCAGTTAAAATATGAGATGGAGTTACACAGGGTGGGGGCGGGGGGAAAGTAAAAGAAATCTAAATCTTCCTATTTGAACAAGTACCTGTGTGCCTGTGTTTCACCTGCCAGCTCCAGCTGTGCACAGCAGTTCCACACTCTGCTCACAGGCTGCCCCTATTGTCTTGGGGGACTTTTGTTTAGTCTGTGCTAGATGGCTGCATTTTAAAATAACAACAAAAGAGAACTCTGCATTATCAGAACTCATGCCAAGCAACTATAAAGAATTTTGATGGCTCTTTCATTTCACATGAGGCTTTAATCTGCAACAATTACCTTCTTCCAGCATGTGTGTGTTCCCCCCTTGCGACTGACAGGGAATACAAAAGCCAGGATAAGTGATATTGGCTACAAGCCACGTGGATATGACCTTTTCATGGAAACGTTTAAAGCACTGGCTGCTCCTGAGGTTTAATCCTCAGTCCCTCACTCAGGCAGAATGCTTACAGATCTGGAATTCTTTCTACAATGATTAATTGAGGCATTTGCTTCTGCTCCCTTGCTTTCACAGGCAATATGATCACGTGTGGCTGACTTGAGCACACACCTTCGTGAGATCAACAAAAACGAGTCAGAGTTGCAGTTATTTCTATATTTCTTTCACGTCACAACTTATGATTATCAGGTGGGATGTAAAACATCTGGAACAGAGTTAACATGCTCCAAATAATGCAGGGTTCTTTGCAAAAATATTCTTCCAATAAAATAAGGAGTCCTTGTGTTTGTGTTCACCACTAAGCCCACTGCTAAAATGATTATTTTAACAAGATGTCACTGTAGCTATTGCATTGTTATAGTAACTTCTGATGGGTTTAGATTCTTACTGCTTTAAAACTGAATAAATAAATTAGCATGAGAGGAAAAAATATTTTACTGAGACAATTCAGTGCTCATTACCACAAATATTCAATAATCACTTCTAAATGATTTCAGTTTATGGCTGATTTGTGACTTGGTGGTTTTGGGTTTTTTTTTTTTTTTTTTTTTTAACCTCTCATCCAAATAATCCTAGAAATCCTTGGCTTCTGAAGATGCTGGAAACCACAGAATTATTTGGAATCCAAGGCTGCAAACAAAACTCTTTGATTCCACATGGCTGTAGATACAAGTAATGGCACAGCAAAACAGTTGATGGGCTTGTACATCGCTAATAAATCTCCCTAAAAATCTCAGAGGAACCCCAACCCACCAGGTGCTACCACTGAAAATCACCCCTGTGGGAAAAATCCATGTAAATGATATGTTAGAAAAGAACTGAATCTCTGCCTGTCTCTGACTAAACTCACAGCTGTCACTGAAACAGAGACAAGTTGTTCTGGAGCAGTCCTTCCTTCCAGGATACCAACGGGATCTGTTCTGCTTGCAGTGGAAAGGGATCTTTTCCAAATGGCTGCACTGCAGGGAATTTTCCATGCAGTTTTCACAGGCTGCAGTGACTGATACTGCTGCTGCAAGCAAAGGTGAAAGTGAAGCGTTTGCAAGATGTGCTAAGCCACTGAGGCAACCCTGCAAAGGCACAGAACTTCAGCCAACCGCCAAATAAATTCTTTTGCTGACCAACTACAGTTACAACACCTCGGTAGATTTCTCTGTTTAAAGACCAAAATATAAAGAAGAATTTATTTGAGGTATTTTCTTCTTATATCAAAGTTCTGTAAGTCAAATAGATGCCTGCTCTTCCAGAAGGAGTCTTCCCCGGCAAGGGCCAGAAGGTGGTGTGGCATAAAAAAGGCAGGGGGATCAGATTAGGGTAAGATTTAATTATTCAGTTTTAGAAACAAGTGGTATTCCAATTGTCAAAGTTTACCTTAATTAATGCCCATTGAGAAGCGACACTGCAATGAGGTTAAAAGGGACTGCTCACACCTGCCTCAGCTGCTACTGTTTGTCCTGGTCACCACTCCTGATGCAAAACTTCCTAACACAGAGTAGCAGCTCCTTAATGAGGCCTTTTTCTGAAAAGCTTGAACAGCACAAACATTTAAGAGGCTTCTGAAAGCTCAGAGTCGGCTTTGACACCCAAACCACTCAGTGTGACATCACCCAACCTTACAGCAGCTCTTCCAACCTTAAAGTTTCAAACCTGTGTGAACTCCCACTGAAGGTGACAGCTCTGCACAAAGGCTTGCCTTCACCATCCTAACACAGTGAAGCCTTAAAGCTCAGACTCTTCCCAGTATTTCAGAGAGACAGGCTGCCAGTCTGCTTTGTACTGTGGCAAACTGCTAATTAGCAAGTTTGGCATGTAACAAAATATTTGTGGGCTAATTGTTGAGCAATTATTTATTAAAACCTGAATTCTGGAATTTCTCAAAACTTTTGATGTTTTCCTGTGGTTACTCTGGGAGAAGCAGAACAATTCTCCAAACCCCACCCCCCCCCCCCAAAATGCCATGAAGGCTTCATTACCTTTAACCACCATTCCTGCCTGCACCTTTCAGCTGTGCTGACATAATCACAGAAGAGAATTGGTGTCTACTGACCATAGAAATCACACCCACAAATTAAGGATGGTGCTAACCAGACCATTTTGTAGGTAATTCTTAGCCTCATCTTCTAAACAAAATTGTGGTCTACTGCCAAATTTATTCTAACATCGATTTAAAAGAGTTGGAGGCTGAAAACCCTTAATCACTTATTTTTAGTACACATTTTTGCACAGATACATTATTGTTTATAAACATTGTCAATATAAAAGAACAAATAACAAATGCCAGATACATGGTTTGGGGAAAAAAAATCAAATCGCCAGATTTCTGGAACTTTCATATGAACTCTCAGCTTTCATATTAACTCAGTGTTTTTAGCCTAATAATAATTAAAACCCACACAAATTTGGTAATATTTACCAACACTTACCATCTCTGGTCACACTACAATTCATCAAACCTCTGCAATTAATTTTCTTGATGGAAATGAATCTGGTAAATGTGCAAATTATCAGACACACCCATGGACAAGGAGAGAGGAAGGTTCTGCCAGTGTTTTATTTACTTCTATGAGCAATCTTTCATTTAAAGTGTCTAACTTGTTGCTAAACCCTTGTAAATGTAGGATACTGAAATAATGAAGCAGCAAACAAACTGTAAATCAAAACCTTCAGATTTTCTCATCACCAATGAACAGTTTTGATCATCCAATGGGAAACAAAATGTTACATCCCAAAAGATCTGTCAAAAATCTGTCAAAAATTTCAATTACACATAAACATGATCCCTACCGTGAATAAAGTTCATGCTAGACATAGCTCAGGGGAAATCTTCAGGTTCACATTTATCACAAACAAATGTCAGGGTTTTTTTCTGCAAATAATTTATTTTGGTGCTCAGAAACTCAAAGTGCTGTTAAATAAACACAGGGAGTGTCCCTGCACAGAAGCCTAAGTTAATTTGAGAGCTCCTCGGTGATCCAAAGCAGTTTTCTTGTCAGAAAGAGTAGGACTAGAGAGTGGTACTCAAATTACACCCATATTATTTACTTCCTCCTCAGGATCCCAGAGAGCAGAGAAGCAAACACTGAATAACTGAGCTGAAACTGAGAACAAGTTCTAACAGCCTCACACTCTCCAGCTAAAGAGGGACAAAGTCACTGGAATTCAGCTGCTCTTTTCTCTCAACAGGGGTTGTTTTGTGTGCAGCAGAGAAGAGACTTGGATGTGGGAAAACATTACAAATATTAAACACTTCTGAAAACTCTCCAAGGTGTCTTTCTGTGCCTAAATAGATCTCAAAATGTGACCAATGAACACCACTTTTAATTGGGCCTTTGACAAAATCAAACAGGAGGAAAAAAGGATTATTTAAAGAAGTGAAATTAAAAGTTATTTATGGCAAAGTAATAACGAAAGTTGGTTTTGTTGGGGCATTTTTTTGGAGAAAAAAGGATGCTCAGCACCTCGATACCCAGCCTCCAAGTGATCCCTCAAAGATGTGCACATATAGAACACCAGTGGAACTTCTTGTGTGAATATCTCCCTTGAACTGGTGTTTAAGAGATATCACAACTGGGAAATCCTAAAGATCTCCAATCCAGTTCTGGCCACATTAAAAGTACTGAAGCTGAAAATACCACACTGACTCCAAGTGTATTCTCAAGAGCAGTGCCCTGTATATAAAGATCACAAAAATGCAACACTGGGTGTGACTGCTCACATTTCTTTTGTTTTGATTTGTCCTTGACTGCTCAGGGAGAAAACCACTCCAATATTCTGTGGCATTACTCACCTCAGAAGGGATTATCTGTTACAACAAGAAAACTCCAGCCATGCAAAAACCAGTAGAAGTAAAGCAAGCTGGAGGGAACCTACTGCTCATGCTATAAAATGTGTCTATAAAATTTCTAAACTACACATGCTCCAGTTCTCAATGTGAAAGTAAATTTCCCATCAGGTTTGCAGGCTCAGAATCACGGAGAAAATAAAGCATTAAGCAGGTAACACAGTCATATCTATGTATAATGATCACCTCAAGGCATCAGTATTTTTCCCCCTCCACTGAACTTTATTCTCTTGCATCATTCTATCTGTTGTCTGACAAGAACTAAAATAAAGGATTTAGAGTTGATGTGGAAAAAATGCCCCCATTCTCTCACCACAAACTTGTATATAAATGAACAGCAAATAACAAAGCCCATTTATTTTGTCAAAAATAACAGCACTTCAGGACTGGGAGTTAAGGTATGTATAAACCAATGTGGTGGTTGGTGACATCTGAAAATGCTTTTTTCTTACTCTGGCTGAGATTGTGTCAGAACTCTGCTGCAGTCCCAGTCAAGCAGGAGACCAAAATGAAGGAATTGCAGGGTAATGTGAACAAGCAGCAACACTTACAGCTGGGTGGCATCACCTGAGAACAGATAATTTACCAGAGGAGGAAGATCCATTCCACAAGAACTACCTGGAATCATGCCATTGCCTCAAAACCCACTTATACCTACTAGGTCACAACATTATTTTGATGTTTAAGCACCAGACAGCCCCTTAACCTACTTTGAAAGTGCCCAGTGGAACACATGTTCCAGTTCTACAGGGAGGAGAAGAGAGAGAGAAATCACAATTCTGTTTACCTGAGAGAATGGATGTGGGCACAGGGAGCACCGAGGCAAGAAAAACAAGGCCCAACATCCCATGTGCTCCAAGAGCATTCCTGGAAGCCCAGATCCACTCACGTGTCATCCTTACTGCTGCAGAAAAGGAGCTTCTCCAAATGTCTAGTGAGGCAAAGGAGGAGCCAGAAGATCCTCAGGACTTTGAATTCCTCTCCACTTCCCAGCCCCATCCCAATGCCAGCCCTAGCAGCTGCTTTCTGAGCAGGGAATGCAACATTATCCCCCACCATCATTCAGCAAAACCCAAACTTCTCACAGGAGCCTTGAGGCCTAAGGGGAAGATGCTCAAAAGTTTATTGTCCCCTGCTTCTTTCTTTGTGGAGCAAAGGTCCCAGCCTTCCAGTGACTTTCCCTGAAGGGTGAATTCAGCAGCATGAAAGCTTTTATAAGGCTTAACACTTTCAAAACCCACACCAAATGCAAGCATATTTCAAGTCAATTGGTCAGCACTTTCAACAAAAAGTTTGCCTCATGCTAAAAACCAAGACATCCTTTTTTTTCTGAGTATTATTATTATTCCCAGTAGGATCCATAACATGCCAGGCACTTTCCAAACACCCTGTTCTTGCCTTGAGAAGTTCACTGTGCCTGCAATCAAGGCCATGGGCTAAGGCACACCCATGCCACTGGCCTGGACCAGGAACACACACAATACCTCTGTCGGGATCTTGTGGAATTCTTTCCCGCTGTATGGAGCGCTACCACTATTGCATCCCATTCTCCTGAGCTGAGGGATTCTCATCTCTCCTAGATGCCCAGATAAGATTTGGACAATTCTGTTGTGACTAACTTGTACAGAGATCATCATTCTTTACAAGTTTCAGTCATGGTGAGTCAGGCCCATCACCGCCAGTAACTCCACTGAAATGTTCTTCACTGTGTTTTATTGTCCAGACAACGAAATTTAAGGAGACAGAACAGGTTAATAAAAAATGCAACACTGGAGAAGCGAGTACTCATAGAAATCATGTCAAGTTGAAGCGAATGTAGTTTTAATCCCCCTCACTTCAAACATTGCTTGTATTTGGGTTGCACCTGAGGTCAAATGTCTGTCATTTATCTAAGGTACAAACTCAAATACTTTCTTTAAACCAGCTTGAAAATATTACTTGAAATTTGAAACATAAACTAATTTCTCCTAGAAAAAAAAAAGAAGTCATGATTCAGTCATCACCCTGCCCTCTCCAAAAGCACAGGTGAGTTTATGCAGTGGATTGACTGAGCTGCAGAGTCATAATTCCATCATTATTCATGGCAATCCATAAAGAAAAAAGAAAAAAAAATCGTAAGAGAAATGTTCTTGCTGCACTTTGGAAGTGATGTGAAATGTTCTATGTTTATCCACATGAAATAAAGCCTCTGAACCTTTAGAAAAAGGTTTATTTCTAGAGAAGCATTAATAATGCCCAGAAAGCTCCATGCAAATAACCTGATTGAGATGTTTTGCCAGTTACCAACGGTTCACAAACATCTGAATCAAACATGAGACAAGAACCTGGCATAAACCTCTCTTCTGTGGGTAATAAAATATGAAACAGTGCCTCAGTTCTAATCAGATTATCACATGAAAGGGAAAACTTTTAAAGGCAAATTACACTAATTTAATCTATATTTCTCTTTCAGAATTATATTAGGATTTCATCCCAGAAGGTCTGTGACAATCCCAGAAGCACAAGACTCCTAAATAACAAATACCAACAGTTTTGTGGTAAAATAGTGACAGTTTCTTCACCCGTTTGGATGAAGGAGCTGAATCACAACGTGACATCAGAAACTGTCAGGTGATTTTAGGCTAAAAATAACAATTGTTTCAAGGAAATTCCTTGTTTAAGAGGAAAAATGCATCATATGACAAGAACAGGGTAGAGCCAGGACTTTGGTGCCTGCTAGCACAGGGAACAGAGCTGTAAATACAGGGAAAGTCACCTTGGAGTGTAATGCAATTCCCAGACCATTCTAGGTCCAGAAGAAATCCATTTCCAGCTAAGAACTATATAAATATCACATGCAAGAGAATGCCAGGACAGCAATGCGAGAAGGTGGGGAAGGAAAATGCACTATTAAGAGAAGGGAAATGAGGAAATACAGCTCAGGGATTCTTTGGTTGGATGAGAAGGAAGTTGTGAATGATGCCTGATGTGGGGCACTGTGCTTTGAGATGTTCCTCAGAGGGCCAGGGAAGAGATTGCAGCATTGCCTGGAATAAAATAAAATTAAAAAAAAATATAATAATATAAAAAATAAAACAATTTTTTTTAAATGTTCTTGCTTTTTTTGGATGTGGGATACATCCTATGCTTTTGATACTTCAGGATTCCAAATGGAAAATGGATCTAATAAAAGGTCTTGTAAATTTAGTCTTAAATAAGGGACTCAGCAGCAAAAATGATAAATAGTGGTATAAATGGGAACAGAAGGTTTTCTTCAGTAACTAAATATTTAGCTGGATAATCCCCAAGGATTCCTCCAACCCCACATAAATTCTTGCCAGACCCAAATCAGAGCACCCTTCAAGCCTTATTTGTACCCTTCTGAGAAGTGTTCAAGGTCCCTGGGACGTTCGTCTGTGCTCGGTTCCAAAAAAGCCTCACCCAGCCCTTGTGGAACAGGGGAAAACAAGCACAGGGAAGAGAGGAAAACACTGGGTATTCTGAGAGAACACCACAATAGCTCCTACACTGCCTCACTCTGTCCTAATAACTGAAGACTTTTGCCTCCTGCCAGAAGTGGCTGCAAATGGAGCTGTCAGCTGGAAGCTGGCTGTCTGCAGCAGCCCCCAAACCTGCAGAATGCCAAAAACATCCTCCAAAGAAGGGGGACAGCAGGAACTGTCACATGGAGAGGCAGCTCTTAACAGGCCTCATCTCATCAGCCACTTCTCTGTGCAGGCATTTTTGATTCTTTGGTGTAGAGGACTAAAATCAATTCCTCTTAGTAGATTTAAAACTTATCAAGTTGGAGGAAAATTCCTGCAACTTCCTTTCATAATGTACCAATTTTCATACAATTCTCTGGCCCTCCCAGCATTTACACAATAAGATTTTAACTTTGTTGTAGGAGACTCCTGTAACAAAATCCAGTATGAGATCTTATGAAAAGGAAGATGGTATTTATTTAAAAGTCAGTCTGATCACACTGACTTTAGTCAATGGAACTCTCACCCAAACACTCATAAGCACGAAATGTTCTCCATCAGAATATTTTATGGCTCCAGTTCAGGTGCCCATCTTCTTGACACCTCTATTTAGGGTAGTTCCTCCTTTTCATCTGAATGAAATCACACATTTCATTCATTATTTAGGTTATTTCCTCCTTTTCATTTGAATGAAATCACATTCTTAAGCCATTAACAAACCTTCTCTCTTAACCCTGGTTCTACAGCTTCCTTTGCAGCCATCACTTCTTTTTCCCCATTATCATTTTAATACAGCTCTACAGAATTTTAGTAAGGAAAAAATTCCCTACATGTCAAGTTTCAGAAGTGACTATAGTATTAGAGCTACAAGCAATTGTAGCTGCAAATTATTAGAAATTGGGATTTACAAAAAAATCAGCAAACAAATTCTAAATGTGCTATTTGTGATGTGTTCACAAAGAACACCAAACTGTTCATTGAAAAAAAAAAATTAAATATCTTATCTACTAAACACACTTGTGTCTTAGAACAATTCCAGACATGTGACATTGTGCAAAAAAAAAAACCCCCATGAATAGAATCTACCAAGGCTGAGCTCTGTTTTTTAACTAGGTGAAACAAAAGATCCTAAATTTCTTATTAGGGGAAAAAAGTCAATTTTACTCCAAGAATGCACTTCTACACATACAACATTTTATCAGAACTATATATACATTGCCTAGCAGCTACACCACAGAATGTTTCATTCATTTGCTTGGTCCAGATCTTGTGAGTGAAAAGAAGTAGAAATTAATTTTCTGTGAGGAGTAAATCCTGAACAACCCTTAAATCAGGGTACACAGCAGTGCCAGCACTCCGTTCCAGTAAGGACACCTGACATGCAGATTAGTCCTAACAGGAATGTTTTATTGATTATAACCTGTCATATGACAGTCCTTCTGCTATTTATGTACAATTAGCATCAAGTTTCATCCTGGGCCACTGCCGCTTTGGATTTAGTTTTCCTTGGATCCAACACATACACACAAACGGGTCTCCTGCAGTTGCACTCCTTGGTGTGGGAGCTGTTTTCCCTTGGAATTGCTGGGATATATTTTCAGTAAGGGCCTAAAAATGCTGCAAATCATCATTTGGGCCTTCAATCCACTTCTTTCAAAACACACCCATCACTAATCTCAGGCTCAATAACATTTCAGGCCAGGACACAAACATGAACTCAGATTAAGGCTTTCTTTAGCTTTTCACCCCAAAATGAAGTTAACAGATTACAGTAGTCATTGGTACCTGTTTTACAGCCAGCTCAGGAGAAAGGGAAGCTCACTGTGCCAGAACCAAGAGTAATCTCAACAAAAAGTTACCCGGACGGGTCAGGCAGCTCTCAGTTTAAATGCAGGGAGCAGCCCCCCAGCCAGGACAGCTTTTTCTCCCAGGATGTCGAGTCTCTCAATCCCCAGAGCTGCAGAACACCAGCCCTGTGCTGAAAAGAGAGGTGGCAGTGAAGCCTCACATGCAGCACTTTGGATTTCTTCAGGATTTACAAAAGACTTGATGGTGCTCTTTAACAAAAACAAAAAACCAAAAAATAAACAAACAAGAAAATCAAACAACAACAACAAAAAAATCCCATTAGTCCTGTGTGACTCTACTTTTATTCAGTCATTTCAGATTTTGCTAGAAGGGGACACATGATACAGTTAAACATCAAAGTCCACAGTTATGTGGGCATCTAATACTAAAATTAACAGAAAAGTTTCAGCTGGCACCACCAGTTAAAAAGGAGACAGACCCCAGGCTTTGCCCCTTCACAGACCCACCGCAGGGCCTTGCAGAGTTACCCAGGATCCTTTTAATCACTATCTCTCCCATATGGGCTTGGTGTCAGGTTTATCAACGCAGAACATTCCTCTTTTTCCTTCACTGCCATGCAGCCAACCCAGTGTTAAGTTTGAGGGTATTTAGAACACCCTGGGACACACTGTGACCCAGCAAGCTCAGGGAAAAATAAATTCAATTTCAATACAGCCATACACTGCTACGCTACCAGGGGACTAATATTTTTTATTTCTACAGGAAGCTCAAACTATACAAACCAACTTTGAATTTCCTAGACCCATAGAACTGGCTCCAAGTACACATATTCCAATTGTTTGTTTTAAACCCACCGAAGTTAAGATACTGATTTTGGAGTCAAATGGGGAAAAAAAAAGTTACCACTACTGAAACAGTAAAAAGAAAAAAAAATTGTGTTTTCTTGGTGTGGGGGTACAGTTTAAAAGGGAAAGTCTTCCATCCAAATCCCCTTATAACATGGGTGGTTTTTTGTTGGGTTGTTTTTTTTTTTTTTTTTTTTTTTTTTTTTTTTTTTTACTTTGAAACAATCTGTTGCATTAAGCAAGATTTCTTTTCCCAGACCATTTTTTACAATCTCTGGTAGATCCTTTCTGCTCTCCCAAGTAGGTCACAGAGCACTCCTAATCAGTACCAGTGTGCCGTTCCTTTAATCTGTGGCCACTTACTGGCCAGGGATGGATTTTAAGTACAAGCCATAGCCAAAACATAGAGCTGTGAACTCTGTTAGTGCTGGAGCTGATCCCCTGCAGCCTCCAGGAACGCTAAATAAGCCCTGCAAGTCACTGCCACCCTGCCAGGCTCACACTGAACAGCTCCATGGACACTGATAGGGTCCAAGGCACTCTGACAGCAGCCTGGGCTCATACTGGCTCTGCAGCCCCATTGAAAGAGTCATGCTAAAGGTCACAAAACACCCCTGGCACATCGGAGGGAGTCTGTTAGAACAGGAAAAGCAATGCTCGCTTATCTGCTGCTCATTTCTTGTCTTAAAGGCATCTAGAACTGTTTAAGCTTTAAAAAAAGAAAGACAGCCTTTTCAGAGCCTGCTCAAGGCATTCTAAAGAGCAACAAAAGATCATCCTCCTGCTTACCTTTACTAATGAGCTACACATTCACGTCTCAGTGTCACCTCTAAGTGTTGTACGCTGCAAGTCTGACATATCTTCCTTTATTCAGTTAATATCACACAAAAGTTGTGATGCTGCTGCCAGGTGCAGCCAGAACTGAGAACTGGCTTTTTAAATGGAAGAATAATTTGGCTGCATAGCCCACAAAAGAGAAGGATGTCAAGAACAAGGAGAGTCCTCTCGTGGTTTTTTAGCCATCTGGTTGCTGAGCAAAAGTTCTCTTTCCACATGAGGTAACTAGATGGCCTGTTGGAGGACAGGATTTCCACACAGAAGGAAGCTTCCTAAGTGCAGAATGTGTGCCTGAACTTTTTTTTGTCCTGTAAATGTCTCAGAAAAAGACACTTTCCTGAACATACTGAGATGTCACAATGAAGTGACAAATGTCATCTTTACCTCAGTGTTCATGGAAAAGAGCACGATTAGATATTTAACTGAATGGGGACACGGATCCAGCTCAGAACATTGCTTTTCTCTCTTTCACTGATATGGGAATAGAGCTCAGGAAAGCTGTCAATGTTCAGTCAAGGGGTCAGGAACAAGGCTAGAAGGTAGGTCTCAGCACATTTTCTATATGGTCACTTGGTGGTCATCCATGGACCTTATCACCGTGGCATTTTATGGAACAGTTTGTGAGGGAGACCTAAGGCTGAGAATTTCATGGGTAGTGCAGATCCTGGATAACAGTTTTGGAGCTGGATTCCTGTCTAGAGGTTCTCTTACTCCCATTACCACAAAGCTGGGCAGCCATTTAAAACAGCCTGCCTGACTTCCTGTGTGAACAGCACATTAGAAGCATCAAAGCAACATAAAAAAAAAAAAAAAAAAAAAAACAAAAAAAACCCACCAAAGCAATGTTTGAAATGTTGCAGTTATTGCATAAGGTTGCCATTACTGAGTCGAGTAATTCTTTGCTAGACTCGGTGTTAACACGTGGCCTCTCACAGTGAAGGGATGTGCAAAACAGTAGCAAGCAGGTGCTAAATGCTCAGCAGTTTGCAAGACACTCGTGGGATATATTGCCAAAGCTTATCAATATAGCTTCATTTTCGTGGCTGCTATCAGCTTGTTCAGACCAGCATTGTAAATCACATCTCTTAGTCTGAATTGTCTCTGTGCAGTGTCAGAGTTTAGTCATCAGTGAGTGATTCACTTTCTAGGACTTACAACCACACAGGTTGCCCTGTATTTTAAAGTCACCTTGAACTGACAACATGCCTTATCTAATAAATTTGAATTGCTCCAACTCTTATATTTTCTGAAAAAAGTTTCTAGAGACATGCTGGTATTTCAAACACTAAAAAATATGTCTATATTTTGGTGTATCTCTAAATAGAATGGCCAAACCACTTTCAGGTCCATGACAGCCCAGATTACTGCTGCTTTAGGTCTCACAGGGTTTCCAAGACCAGCAATTTCTGATCAGTTCCCTATCTTATCAGACTTGAGGCATTATTGAAATATAAGCAGAATAGTCAGTTCACAGTAAGGAAAAACCCATCCTTTCCATAATAACCAGACCCAAAACATGCTGCATGATCCACAGCTCTAGCTATAATTGTAACATGCATTTCACGAGGTTTTCTTCCTGTCCTTCCTTTTCTTTTGGAGGTTCACATTAGTTAATGAAATCTCTTTGTAACTGCAGCATGTTCATTCACAAGACATTGGGAAATTCTTAGTTCACACTGATTAAACAACTCACCGATTTGTTTACAGAAAATCTGTGCCAAATAGCTGGACTGTTGTCATGAACCTTCACCCAGATCTTTTCTATAGCAATTACTAGAATGTGAAGTAAAATTAAACAGCATTGAATGAGTTCCTACCAAAAGCAGAAAGACAAATTCCATGTTACATCCAGCAAATGAAGTTTGGACAAACAGCTCTTTCTTGTGGATGAAAGACAGTTTTACACTGGGATTTACCACTGATTTCCACTGGAAACACAAACAGCTACTAGCAAATAATACTGTTCAGCTGTGTTCATGGGCTCTGGTACAATACACAGGGAAGGACTAAAGACAGAATAGGATTTGATAAGAATTGGCCTATTTTTGTCCATTACTCTTCTCATACTGAGTCATACTTGCTATCATTTTCATGCAGAATTATCATGCTTGAGATCACAATAGTTTTCAGTGAAGAAATACTGACAAAACACAAATATTTGCAGTTCCTGGCACTATAAGCAGCAGATTTAGATTAGGGGGATTAAAGCAAATTTCCTCTAATAAAGATACATGATAGATCACCCTAAACTCTCTCCCCTCAAACGAGAGGAGCACTGCGAAGAAGAGCACTCAGCCTTTTCCACACGGACTCTGCCGAGCAGGTATCACATTTCCCGAGGAGCGGGGCAGCTCCTGCAGCAGCTCAGGGCTGTAACTTTCCACTGCCCAGCCGGCTTCTCGCTGTGCCCCAGGCTGGCCTGACCTTTCCCAGCGCAGCCCCTCGCTTCGGGCCCTGCTCGTGCACATTCCAACAGCCACGGGAAAACCGGGAGCAAAACCGCTGGAATGAAGTGACAATTCCAGCAGGAGAGGAAATCGGGAGTGAGGTAGTTTGCTACACAGTTCCTGCTGCGAATAAATGAGACCCTGATCCAGTTTGTAGAGAAGCTTGTGTTGCATTTACTGTAAAGCAAGGAGAATCAGGCTCATAGGCTGTTATTTTGTCATAAACACAGAGAACATTGAGAACAGACATCTTTTCATCAAATCTCTAACCTAACTGACATATGTGGACCTGAAGCTGATACTGCAAATTGGGGTCCTAAATATAAAGGAGTAGCAATGTCTTACCTCCACACAGCTTTTTTTAAAGTATCTTCCCATGTTTTTTAAAAGACAGCTTGACGGGGAAGGATACACATACTTCTCCCTACCACCAAACTTTCTCTTTTGACCTGTGAAAAATCCAGCTCCTGCTCCCTGTTCTGCCAGACCCCCAGGGATAGCAGCCAGCCTCTGCCTGGCACTGCTTGTACCATGCAGAGGGTTTTGCTCTCCAGTCCAAAACACGAGCATCAGATGTCTGCCTTGAAAAAAATACTCTCTCCTTTGTGATCCTTCACCTTTCCTTCTCTCATCTTCCAACATCACCAACCTTCCTCAGAAGCACAAAGGGCTGGACCCTGTGCTGAGTGTCTTTAAGGTTATGAACTCTAGGAGCAGAGAGAAGTCTGACTCTGAGTTTGCTGAGTTTTCAAGGCCAGCTGCCTGTTCCCTGCTGTCCTGGAACATGGAAAGGGGTGGCAGTGCCACAGGAGGCATATGAAAGACCTGGCTGGGTAAGCAGGAACAGAAGCCATATGAGGTCAAAGGAGGAGCTTGCATCACTGGTGCTAAAAAAGCATGGCTGTACAGTCAGAACAGAAGACAGCAAAAAATAAAGTGCAAGAGTTTCATGGTGAAGGGATGGAGGAGTTTGCTCCTAACGTGCAGAATATCAGGGAAGACATGGAGACAGAGAGGAGGGTTTGATGCAAAGCTTTGGGAGGCTGTCCCAAGCTTGTTAGGCCCTAGAGACTCAGCTTTTGCTTAGTTTTATTGACAGTAGGAAAGTAAGAGATTAAACTTTAGTGCTTTACCATGACCAGTGTGTTGCCTTCACTGTGTTCTCAGACACAAAACATAACCCTGAGAGATTAATTCCATTTGATTTTAGTTCCACTCCGGGGGAACAGCACAAAACTTCCTGCACTCCAAGGCTCTACCATCCCTTCTCTCCAACAGAGTTCCTTTAGGATGAACAACACGTGCCAAAGCCCAGAGTTTTGTCTGTGGTGGAACCCTTGCATGCAAAATAACTTTCCTAGTTTTTAGTGATCCACAATAATTAATGAACTCTGTATCACTAAATTCAGTGTTTCCCATAATGCCCAAAAGTATTGATTCTGTTCTAAAGGCATATTTTCACCACTGACAGTAATTTCTATTTTATACCAGTATTATCCAATCACCTCTCCTCTCAAAGATTTTCCTTATCTTTTAACCTCATGACTAAATGATAGAAGGTGTTAAGAGTCATCCCAATTGGTTTTTCATATCCTCCTGCAGTATCTCAGCTTGTCTCCATCACTTCAGATATGTCCTATGAAGACAAAAAAAACACCTGTGTGCTGAGTAATCTAGGTCAGCAATTAGTGGCTGTTACTTCTTTCCTTGTCTCAGCAGGATAAAAGCCTGCTAAGAGCCATGAATCCTTCTGCAGGTGATTTTATGGCAATGGTGGACCTTGGGGCCCTGCTGCTGGAATTAAACAGAACCTGCCAGTTCCTGTTACAAAGAAACAGTTACTACCACATTGTCTTGAAATCAACTCACCTGTGTTGGGAACAAAAGCAAGACAACTGTGCTCTGCATGAACACAAGCCCATAAAGCATGGGATTTGTATAAAAACCTTACAGATATAGGTACACATGGCATATGGAAGCTGTGGGACTTCTGCCAGTTCTACCCATGACAGCAAGATCAAAATGCAGAGGAACAGAAAATACATTTGGAATTTAGGAGAAACAAAATTATTATGGAAAAGTACTCCCCATTTGTATAAATTTGTTTAAAAACATTGCTTTTAATTCACTTGGATAGAGTAGGATCTACTAAAAAATGTTTGTGTAAACCTGCAAATATTAGATCATCCACAGCCATTTTCTCGTGATTCCAGGAGGTCGTAAATGAAGTGTGTTTAGTATATTAAAGAAGGTAAAAGTTTGCTTCAAACCTAAGCAGCAGTTTCCAGCTTGCCCAGAGTAAAAGTGTGTTCTTTTCTTTCACCAATACAAAGTAGGTTAGATTTAAATTCCTGTCTATAATACTTCCTACTGGAGTGAATCTAACCCAAATTCACAGCCTTTTGCAGATGACAAAGAGTGTAAGAGTAGTAACAACAGTCATTAAAAAGGGAATAAGGAGGAGTATAGAAATCAGGAGCTTCTTCTGGTTTAAACAATGAATATGTGAGCTGAGCCAGAGTCATATGGGAAACATTTTCAACCTTGCTCCTGATAGGAGCTAGAGACATGGAGCTGCAGTAATTTAGTCCCTCTCAGGCTGTCAGACACAACTTGACATCTTTCTAACAATAATATATACATATATATATATATATATATATATAAACCAACCTCGCAGCAAATTCCAGCAGATTTTGAAGGGAAAATAACTAAAGAACAAGAATGTTGGAACCCAGCTGACTTCAAACAAATTACATGGACAATTATATGCTTCACTTGCCTGAGTCACTGCTCTGATCATAGTAGCTGTACTGTTGCAATAATTAACTATTTTCCCCCCATGAAAATTCACGTTAACTATGCACTTACTGCAGTTCATTTTTCCCAGGTGTAACAATCAGTCACAAAAAAATCAAAGATGACTGGGGCATTCACCTGCAAGAGAAGAAAAAACCTGAAATATTAAAAAGCTGAGTATTTTTCTCTATCATTGTATTAATCCACCTGTTCATACTTGGATGAAATTTTGCTTTGCTGAAAACAATGCTGGTTTTGCTTAAATTGATATTTGCACTTTGAAGTACAATACAAAATCAAACTAATTTACAGTATTGATTTTTGTACCTGTACTTGTAGCAGGTAACATGTTTTAATACATACATATGCATTTAGATAACCTGAAATTAAAGAAATTTAATATCCCACCCATCCAACTTGTCAAAGTATATACAATTAGATCACTAACTACATGTACCAAAACCAGCACAAAAATACATTACTATCGTCTTATACAGTATTTTTAACCAAAAATATCTAAAAGCCCTTTGCAAATGAGGAAAATACCTCCCTCCTGGACAGGATAAACTGGGTTTTACTTGAAGCAGAGAATCCTCACTTCTAGGCCAGGTGTGTCTCCTGAAGGTTACACTTCATCTGGGAATGAGTTCTTGAGTGTGGAAGCAAGTGAAGTGTCTGGACCCTTGAACATGATACCAAAGGAAATAATATTCTAAATTGTAAAGGGTTTGGATATTTCAGTTTTGGTTTTGTTTTTTTTTTTTTTTTTTTTTTTGGGGGGGGTGGTTTGTTTTTTGTTTGGTTGGGGTGTTTGGTTTTTTTCCTAATAATTTCTTGGATTTTCTCATTTTGCATAGAACAACAGTAACTAGAGGGACACTGGAGCATTTGTGGATCTGCTCTTTATGCCCTTGAGAGATAAAGTAGTAAAAACCAGCAAAGAAAGAACAAATAATATTTACGATCAGAAAGGACAGCAAATGTATTAAACATACCAGTGATAACACTGATGATACTGAAACAACCAAGAACTGAGTGCGACATCTGAGCCTTAAAAAAACCTCAGAAAATACAATAGCCTATTATGAGGCTGTAGGATACAAAGAGGTTTCAGCCAAAAGGCCTTATTTAACCCTGCACTGAGTTAGGCTGGAGTCTCCCATCCCAGTAGCTTTATAACTCCAGGCTTAACAAGGGAACAAGCATCAGAGAAAATCCATAAGGGAGAATGTGTTTGGGGGAGTTATATTTAATTATAAGTGATCATGACATACATTGTAATTAGGAATTATTATTGAAAGAGTAACAGGTCTAGACAAACCATGTTCACATTCACAGCAAACTCTACACCATCAGCTTGGACTGTTCCACTCTGTTAAAACATGATTGACCTACCTGCAGAACAAAATGCTTTCAGAGTCTTTAAAAAAGGGGATGAAGTTGTAGGGCACGCTTGGGAAGGCAGGAGTTGGGAAATGGGTTAATGCGTGAGTTAATTAGCACACGTTTAACATTAGTTAGCACTTAACTAGAATGCTGTTTATTATTTTATGTCTTTATCTCCAGAGAGGTTCCTTCTTTTCCCACACTGCACACTTGAGCCCGTCCTGGCTCCTGCTCCGAGCTGACGCGCAGCTCCCACCGGCACCAGTAGATGGCACAAAGCATTTATTTCACTGCGTCCATCACAAGAGGCATTGGAATGCCTCAGAGTCAGAGAGTCACCCGTCAGCTTCAAAATAGAGCGGTGATACATCCCTCTAACATTACAGTTGTAATCTTCAAATTAATAGTTTGTTCTAAAAAACTCAGAATATATACATATAGCATTGAACAAAAATTATATGTATGTAGGTACATTGCATACCTTCAGAGGTAAAAGTGAATATAGATAACGAGGAGAAACACCAGACATCAATTAACTACAGCAGTTGCTAAAAGATCCTATGCCTTAGAAAATAAGAAAATAAATTAGAAGTATAGAAGTAATACAAATCAGGTTAAACTCACCAAAAAAGCAACTATTTATTTTAGAATTAGATGAAGATTTAAAAGAAACAACAAACCTGTCAAAAATGTTATGAAAATTTGACAGGGGAAAAAAGAGGACTAAATATTTGTCCAAAGCAAAAAAATTATTAGTTTATGATCAATCATACACTATCATCTATGAAATCCACATGATTTCTAAAGAACAAGTAAAATAGACACAGAAATCGGATTTATTATTTAAAAAAAGAATATACACACTCCTGGAACAGTTGCTTTGCTGTTACAAACATGTCGGAAAACCCCAGTTCCTGGAAAGAGAACAAAAAGAGAATTACACTGAAATACAGGGCTGGGGAAGCAGCTCATGTTCTGTAAAGAACAACACTTGCTCCAGTACAGTTTTGACAAAATTCCTGGAATACTACAGCAGGAAGAATCAGGCTGCCTGACTCAATTTTTCAAGTTGCAAATATAACCTATAGCTACCTAATTATAGGATTTAATGATACTTAATTTTGTATTTTCAGAGAAATATTATGACATCGTGTCATTTTACAGGGCAAACCACTTAGCTTAATAGCTGCTATTCACTGCAGAAGCACATATTAAAAGCTATGCAATCATATGGTAAATTATACTCATATCTCTTGGTCAAATTACAGCTTAATAACATGAGAAAAACTGTAAATAATGTGAAGATTCGTGGTTTAATTATTTTAATAGAAAGTAATGTATCAAATAATTATGAAAAATAAAGAAGTGGCCAGTCTAGGTTCCAGGTCTAATGGGCTGGAATATACAAGCAACTTTTTTCTGCATTAGGAGCTCCTGGACCAAAATGTTCATAGTAAGAACATCTTAATTTTTCCCCCAATCCAGGACAACTCCAGGCAGGCAAAGCACCAGGCAGTGCTTGCTTCTCCCTCTTCCACAACTCATGAGACCCAGTGGTTGTGCAGATCAGCTCAACAGTTGATCTGAAAGGCAAATTTGGTTCTGGCAGGTTTGTTCTCTGCTGGCCCAACCCAGGCTGTGCCACATGTGACCCATGGGGAGAGCAGGGAATATGCAGCCAGGAGTGGAAGAACTGCTCCACACCAAAGCCTGCTTACGCCAGATTAAAGTGTAAGGCCCAGCTGATTAAGTTTGGGACAACTTAGTCAGGGGCACTTGACAAGAGACTGTTTGCATGGCAACAATTTTACAGATAAACCCAGAAATAGCAGGCTTGCCCACCACTGTAAAGAAACCATATTAGCACAGCTGCATGACTTAATGGAATTTAGTGTCCTGTTCCCAAAGCAATGCTGTGACATCATTTTGCAGGGTAAATACCCCAGTTTCATTGCTGCTATGGACAGCTGAGCCATTTGCCTTAATTCCTGAGCAGCTCAGGTATCCACAAAGGTATCTAGGGGAAGGTGTCCCTGCCCAGGGCAAGGGTTTGGAACAAGATAGACTTTAAAGCCCCTTCCAACCCAACCCATTCTGTGATTCTGGGAGTGACAAGTGGAAAAACATCTCTTGTGAGTGTTGGCCATGTATGCTGCTAGAGAAGTGAGACACTATAGAATCTGGGGTGGTAAACACCAGTTATATCCTTTGTACACAAAGCTTTTTAGCTCCTTGTGCCCTTCTCACTGCACATCACCTTAAAACTCACCTTGGAGAAGGCACAGACTCATGGAATGGAATTGCTCCTGCTCTGAAGGACTGGTTTGCTGAGGAAGATAGCGGTAGCAGTCTTCACAGTTTTGATCATCCCACAGAGGGCTGAGGAGGGAATCAGAGATAAAGTGAACAGGAAGCCAAGGCAAATATCTGTCTCCAGTACATGTGAATTCCCTCCTGCCTGAAGCTCTATGCTGCTTCTCCACCTGACTCACAATTTCTCTGTAACAGATTTCTGCTGAAATGAGCTGCACTGATTATACCTGCAAATAGGGCTGTTTATAGTCACCCACCTCCATTTGATTTAAACATATTAGAGAAGGATCATAGAAAAAGCTTAATTGGCAGTTGTGGGAAAAAAAAAGAAAAAGTAGTAAGAGGGATTAGTCATGTCTGTAACCAAGATGGAACAGCACTGATAGTCCTTCATGATGGAAGCAGGCAACAGTCACTGTGCTTGCCCTGGAGATAAGAGAAATGTGTTTCCAGACTCAGCAAACTGTCAGTGCTACTCTCCAAAGCAGGACAAGGGTCACACAGGGCTGAGGTTTCGCTTCTAACCAGGCATCCTGTCAGTGGTGATTTCCTGAGGGAGACAGAAAGCAGAGCACAAACTAAACCAGCCAAACTGGGCATCTTTAGGAGTCAAGGGAAGTGGTAGCAGTGGACATTTCTCTGATGGCTGCACCAGGAATATCTTTGCAGCTCATGAAGATGTCCATATAAACACAGAAAAGGATTGGAGCATGGATAATCTGAAAGCACTTAGAGTATAGGAACACTTTTGCTAGGCCTGCACTGGGATTATAACCCAAATTTACAGGACAGACTTGGAATTTCATGGACCAAGATCCTAACACTGCTGACAGAGAAGCAAATGGTAAAACAGCAACACCCCTAACCCCTTCCTTCAAAGTGGAAGTTGGAATTTTGCATCAGTAATAATCTAAGGGCAGATTTGCAAAACAAACCAGATTTTTTTGTTTGTTTGTTTTTCTAACCCCACAAGGAGGCAATTGGGAAAAGGTTTGAACAAAACTCAAATCCCATTGTCAAAAGAAGGAACATGCTGGATCTGAAATAGGCCAAAAAGACAACCTCAGCAGGAGACAGGAGAAGATTAACAAGTGAAATTGCTGTTTGACAATGAGCGTTGCTGAGATGGAAAGCACAAAGGACTGGCTGACAAAAATTATTATTAGATTCACAAGTGTTTTAGACGCAAGATGATGGAGCTGATGATTTCTCTCAGCTCAGCAGTAAAATAGTCCTGTTGGCTGTTTAATTGCTAACCTGGCTGAGCAGCCCCCTCCAGGACACAAAAATGTCATACATTAAGATTTAGTGGCAAGTTTTCTTCCAGTACAAGTCATGTAGCCATTACCCTCCCAAAACTTAAGTAGAATTCTCTTTATTAACAAAAGAAATATGAACTACACTGCAAAGGGAAGTTAGTTAAAAAAAATAAAAGCTATTCTAGGTCTCTGAGAAGACTTTAGAGGCTCCTTCTCCCAACACTGGGAGACAGAAATAGGCATATTGAATTTGCAGATTGGTCAAGTTCCAAAAATTTTCCAAGGTCCTTAAAATTTTATTTTCTGAAGGCACAAAAGACACAGCTTTTATTGCTGCTGAAATTAGCTTCCCTGGGTCACAGACTACTATTCAAAGAGTGATTACAAACTAAAGAGCTTTTCTCCAGACAAGGAAGGGAAATAAATGCCATACTTACAGTACTTTAGCAACTCTTGCCACTGAGAATTTATTGTCTCAGAACAATGAGAATAAATGCAAAATAACTCAATTGATAAATGCAGGGTACAATCTGCAGAGGAAAAACAATCATCCCAAAAGCAGAATAAAACCTATTTCTTTGGAGCCTTGCCAGCTTCTTCCTGAAACACACTGATTTTGGATGCCTTCCAAGGCCACCATCTCACCTGTTGTTGCAGTGGTCTTGTAGCAAACAGGTTTGACTTCACAGCTTCAGGTCAAAAATATTTCTTCTGCAAGCATGAGCAAACCAGAGCCCAGAGACTTCTCAGCTCTCACTTAGTGGGGATGTTGTGAGACTTTTTTCCTACATTATTTTCTAACTTGGTAAATTTTCTGGGGGGATGTCATCAGTCTTTGGCTCTGAGTGGGTCCTTCAGCTACCAGGACCCAAAACTTATGGTACCTTCAATTACAGAAAAAAAAACAAAAAACAAAAACCAAATTATAGCTCAGAGGTAGAAACACTCTTCTTTTCCTCTTGTGGGTAGTAATTGCAAAGCTACAATTAACCTCAATTAATAGGAAGGGTAAACTTTCTACAAAGAATATGCTGCTCAGGTGTTCTTGGTGAGAGCACTTGGCACTGCTTCCTCTCTGTAACAGGGAGCTCTGCTGGGGTGAAAATTAAGTGGCTAAACTTTAATCCAAGTGCAAAGTAGGCTTTTTCCCCCCATAGAAAAAGTAATCCTGCTAATAAAAGCTACCTGAAGAAGTTCAGAGTCTGTTTGGATCCTGAGTGCATCATTGCCCTGAAGAGCTTCCCCTGAGACCCCATCCCACGCTCTGGCCACTGCCACATTTCAGCTCAGGCTGAATTCCTTGGTTCTTCCCTGAGGTCTATGCTCAGTGCTGCCCCTGCTGTGCCTGACTCGAGTGGACTCCCTGGGTTCCTGACCCATCACCACACATTTGTGTCATTTCTGACAGTCATCACATTTCTGCTGATCACGGGGCTGCACCCAGAACTTGTGAGAGCCACCAACCCTGCCCAGCTCCTGGAAAAGTTTCTGCAACCCTTACCTTAGGCAGCAACGCAACAATTAAGCTCTTTTCTCTTGCTCTTACTGTTCCTTCCTCCTCTTAGAGGAAGAAATACTCAAAAGTGCCAACTTCCACTCCACCTACAAGATTGGTGGAACTGACAGAAAAATATCAAGGTCATAAGAGATAAAAAAATGGGGAAAATTACTAAATCCTGTACAGAACTGTCCCCTTCATGGTTTCGACTGTATTAAGATTACCATTTTCAACCCATCATATCTCTCTCACATCCCTTGAGATACATTTCATATTTTATATTCAAAAGCCATTTCCTATTGGCTTTCTCAGTGTTACAGCTGTAGTAATTATGCTAAAAATAGCACTCCATGCATGCTATTTGTATGAGTTATGTGTCTATCCCATAGACCAGCAATATGTACCTTTAGTTGAATCTTTATGCCATCAAGCCAGGCTGCTAATTACTCACATATACTAATGAACTTCTAAACAGTGCTGCCCAAAGTAGAATATGCCAGACCATGCATTGTAGAAAAAAAAAAAAAAATATATCCCTTGAAGTCAAAGGCTTTGACTTCATAATTTTAGATTTTTAATTTAAAACCTCCCTGTGCATCTGAAATGGCTTTATATGTATTTGAATGTAACTTGGCTTTTTAGCTGTATACTTTTGAGGGGACTTCATACTGCCTTGTATTTCATACAATTGGCTCAGTGTGAAGGAAGGAGAGCAAACACCATATCACTACCTGAGATCAGGTGGCCTTTGGCTTGGGAATGTCCTCAGCTAACCTAAAAAGGAAAGTAAAGCAGAAGATCTGAGTAAGAGAAAGACTGAAAAGATAAAAAGCTTCAAAGGCAAGAGGATATATTTCATTGTCTTATTTTCCCCTCAATTTTTTTTGTATTCCCAATCTCCAGGAACATATATGTCCTGCACCCCTCTTCCCCCTTAATCCTAGCTCCATACTCATCCCTACTGGAAAGAATGTTTTCTACAGCCACAGTGCTGCATATCCAGGTTAAAACTAATCACATTTGTCAGGTGAGATTTCAGTGCTGGCTTAAAGCGTATGTCAAACTATGGCCTCATTAATCAGCAAATTTTACCTAATTACCAGAAGCCACAAGGGATGATCCCACTGTAACATTTCACAGCTCCCATTCCCAAACTTGATGGTTTGTGTTGTCCCCTTCCATCAGGCTTGTGACCCAAATACCAGTACACATGAACAAATTCCCATCCCTCTTGAGACCCAGTTTGTATCTGCAATGGGCTCCAGCTCACAAATTATTGCTGCTCTGCAGAGCAAGTTCGGAACAGAAACTTCTCCTGGTTTGGCAGCTCTGGCCTTACTGCACCTCATTCCACCTTGGGTCAGGAGGCAGAGGGAGGTGTAGGATCAGGATGGGAAGGTGCAAACAAACCCAGGCCCCTTTGCAGTGTTGTTCCCTGATCCCCACTACAGGCAGCACAGCTGAGGAGATGCCTTTGTTTCCCACTTGGAAAATCTGTTCCATTGAGGATTTCAGAAAAGAGAACCATTTAATTCCAGCTCAACTCCATAGCTTGGTTTGTGCTCCTCTGACAAGCCATTAATCTATCTCACATACACAAGGATCCATACAGGAAAGGAAGAGCTTTGCTTCTGGACTACTTGGGAGACAAAACAGGGCTTTTACAGACCCTTATGACCCACCCAGCAGAGGAGGGCTGACAATGGCACATTTTCTTCTAAAACAATCTACTGCAGCCATTTCCCCCCTGCCAAGAAAAAAAACTTAACTATTCTGAAAGGTTAGAGATTGGACTACTTATCTAAAAGAGAAGAAGAATAGATTTTAGTCTTCCCGTTATCTGTTTCCATGAGAAAATCTCCATGCTTGCCCCAGAGTTCCTCTTTTGTGTCTAGTCTAGACTATCATAATAGATCTGACAATTGGTTTTATTACATAACTTTGGGAATCAGACTCTGAGAATTTGGTTATTAGAAAAATTCTGCTTTGAATAAGATAGGACAATGAGTGGCTTTTAAAAAACAAACCATGAATGCCTCTATTGTTGGTTTGCTTTCAAACTTGTTTTCTCAGTCTAAAAAGAAGCAAAAGCCATTAAATATATTTTAGATCATGCTAAACAGTAATATCCATAGGAAGATTTCCTTTTCCTACACTTCTTCCTGTGGATAAGAACACAGTGGAATTCTTGATGCATAGAAAAATAGAATTTGACCTTAAATTGCTGTCCCAAATGATGGTAAAGTGATAATCCCAAACCAACACTAGATAAAATTCATGGTCACCAATCCACCAAGTTAATCTATTAAATCATCAGGGTTGGCCATCCTGCCAGTCACTCACAGCTAAAAGCTCTGAAGTACTTGTATCATCCCTTGTCATTACTTGCTCCTCCAGGCTGGATACACTCCATACTTCTGAGGAGTGAGGTGTGATAAATCTCTTTAAAGAAGTTTTGTTGCATTCATGGCCACGATATTCCACTATTTACTGAAGAAATGCCCTCACTGTGCCTCTCGGCTGCACAGCAGACACAAGCAGCCTTACAAGACATTTTGTATTAAAAATAAGGCTGATTTAGATGTGGCTTCTGCTAAGCAACTTCATATTGAACTGTTAAGGTGCTATTTTGACTTCCTTCACAGTTCAACCTTCCAGATTACTTCTCTGTCCTGCTTTACACTTGGAAGGGATGGAAAAACTTGTTAGTGGTGTTAAATGGAACAGATTCCTGCTAGTGGATTATTGATCATACTTGAGTGATCTTTAGAGTATCACAAGCAGAATGCCTTTCTCCCCTTTGTATAAGAATCTAATATTAAAAATATTAGAATTACATGCTGATTATTTTCACGAGGGAAAGCATTAAGCACAGAGACCACCTCTGAAAGAGGAGGTAGCATCTCTATTTTTAACAAAAGAAAAAAGAAGGACTTGGCTGATGAAAAGTGCAATTTTATTTCAGGTACATTGTCCTAGAAACTTTTTTCAGCTTTGTGGGTTGTATCTAACAGGCATCTTGAAACCAACCCAACATCCTTTTCCATCTACAACCCAGAACATTTTAGATAGATTTGAGTTAAAGGCCAATTTGCTGTTAGGTGGCACCTAACTAAACTATAACATTTCTTTCCTACAGCTGGAGTCAAATGCCAGTATTTTAGTTTTCTTTTTACAAAGTCAGTTTTCAGAAAAAACTTGAGTGACAGGTTGGTCAAAAAACTATATGTAAATATAGATCACCATCTAAGATCCTGCCAGGGGAAAAAAATCATCAAACTGGAGACCCTATGAATACATACCCCATTTTCAATTAAGTTTGTAATGAGGTTAGAATGGTTAAAGGCACCCCAGGTTTGCATCTGCACAGCACTGTCACACTGTGCTAATCCAGCCTTTCACTCTGGCCCAGACAGCTCCCTGGAACACTCATAGCACAACACATGCTTCTAATTACCCATTTTCTCTGTGCAGGCAGCTCTCAAGACCTGCATTTCCCAAATCGTTGAAGTCTAATCCTCCAGGAAGAAAACACATGCAGCATCTTTGCTGCAGTCCTGGAAGGAAAGAGGGAATGACAAAAGGTCTGTCCTTCCACTCAGACAAACTGCTCACCTTCACCAGCACCTTTCACATTTTGGGCAGTAACTTGGAGGTATTTGGACCCAATCCTTCCTTGCAGGGGGAAGTGAGGTTGGCTTTTGCTATGGAAGGTGTTGCTGACATGCCCCTGGGTAGTGTGGTGACCTCTGTGACACAAGGAACGAGTGGCAGCCCTGTCCTTTTCAGCCTAGGATGCCAAGTTCCTCACTCAACCCCACCTACAACATTGCTTATTGCTACCTGAGCACAGAGCTTGCAGGGATGCTCCCTTCAAATCTAATTCTCCAAAGGATGCTCACAAGGGAAAAATTCTAAGGATAGAACTAATTTTTTTTTAATTCTAATTTTCCCTTCATGGTGGAAAAGACCAGCCACAAAGGAACGTGATCAAAGACTAAGTTTAGTCACAGGTATGACAGAAGAGAGCAGCAGTTTAAAAATACAGCTTGCCAAAGGCTGAACAATAATTTATGGACTGAAATAGAGAAAAGAGTGAAAAACAAGTAAAGCTTAAACAGAAAAAAACCCTCATACCTAAAATCAAGGAGTTCATTGTGAAAACATGAAAAAATAATAACCAAGAATCCTAATGAATTGGAAGATGATTGTGTACATACTATGTACATTCAAAAAGCTACAAATCTTCAGAAATATTGGGAAGAATGTGACAGCTTTTCTTTCAGCACAGTGTTATTTGCCCAAAAATGAAAACTGCATTTTCCTCCAGATTGTTTCTTAGTATCACCTCTCAAAAAAAAACCTAAATAGTGATTTGGTATCTACTCCTTTCATCCTTCTACCTCTTTCTTTGCCCAGCATAAAAAAAGATGTTGCTGATTGCCAAAATGAGCAAGCTAAAGGAGCTTGTTTTGGAATTAGAGCCCCATGTTCATCACTTGGAGAATATGTTTTCATTTCAAGGCTGTTCACAATAGAACTGGGAAGGGATAGTCAAGTTGTACATGTGACAGCATGGAAGGTAAAGGCAGTACATTAAAAACACCTGGAACTGCTGGGGGACAGTTTGGAATTTAGGCTCAGTTATAAAGCTGAGACTGGCCTGAGAGAGATCAGTTATAAAATAGTCTCACTTGGAGCTATAACCTGTATTTTATCCCAATGTGTTTTTGAATTCAGCAGCACCTAAAGCCACTGATTATCATGGAAGTGACACCTACCACACTCTCATATCCTGTGATCCACAATCCTAGCTACAGAGGCTGACTGCTATTCCAGAAGGAGCATTACTGTTACCTGTGGATATAAAGTGGGTTTTTCAATTTAAATCAGATTAATGACTGAAAGTTACCACATGCCTACTAAACCATAGAGAGGACAGGGCTCCACCAATCTTGTAAAAATCAATTTACTAAAGACAAAACAATCATCTTTAGTGGAGCTACTACTCAGTTGCCATCTGGAGTTATTTTACTTGTTAGAGAGAGAAGATTATTGCCTCAAAAGCTGGAAGATCAAGTAGTGTCCCAAATAAAGACATTATCACAATGAAGTTAGCAGTTCCATTTGAAATACAAAGTGGACCTAAATAACAGACAATTGCCCAGAGACAATTGTTAGATTTAACACTGTGTAAAGTTTATTGGGGAGAATCAATAGTCTCTGTCAATGGCATTTGGGGCACTAACACTATAGAATATTTTATCTCAGATTCCTGAATCTTACAGTTTGGTATTTTGGAACACAAATCCTACTAACTTTCCTAAAAAAAACCCCAAACCCTTTAAAAGTTGCAATGGGTTAGACCAAAGAAAAAAAGCTAAGAAATTGTATCAAAAGCAGCTATTAAAAAAAAAAAAAAAAACAACAGAAAAAGGCAAAAAAACCCCCCAACACTTCCAGAACTAATGAATGTTTCAGAGATGAACAGATCTGATTTAACAAAAGGGCAACAACTTGGGGTTTGCCTCCTTGCAAGATTTTATTACCATGGCTTTATGGCAGTCCCTGTGTCAGCAGAACAGCTCTGCTGGGACACACAGCAGACTTCACACCATCTTCCTGACAGTCACAGCATCACAGAAAATGGTTCAGAGCTGCAGATTCTAGAATTGTTCCTAGAGCTGAGCCTAACAGAATTTGTGCCAAGCTTATTACAGTTAAACAGTTCATAAGAACAGCTGATTTCTCCTAAGTTATGAGTATTAGTTTATAGCTATATAATGCAAGAGGAGTATTTATATCTCACTGTGCTCACTTGGTTTACATAGAGTCCCACATTAAAGACTTTTTTCAGTAAAAATTTTCTGAACTCACTTACTTGAACTTTACTAGAGGAAGGGGGAAATCTCTTTGTCTTCTGACCTCATTTCAGCATCAGCACAATTCATATGAATATGGCAAGCGAGGTTTGGCTAAGAAAACTTCAGTTACCAGTAAGACACCAAAAAGATGGCATCTTTAAAAGACTGCAGATGGAGAATTTGCTTCCTGTAATATAGAGTGCTTTTTCCCAGTTCCTTCTTAGAATCTGTTTTTCATGGATGTGTACACGTAGTGAAAAGTTATTTTACAGTTTGAAGTTTAATGCCTAAACCTTTCTGACAGCTATTTTAATTATCTCAAAATATTCATGAAGTGATTAACAATTCATGACTTTAGGAAGTTTATTGATGAATACATCCCTATCTGGCTTTTCCTCGGTCATGTTTTACACATTTCATACCTTTACTCTTTCAAGTGTTAATCACCAATCATCTCTGAAATTGTGCCCATCTGTTTAAAACACATTGATAATGAGACACTCAGGTTCAGTTAAAATATTCTATGAGTGCTCTTGAAATTACTTTAGGCCACTCCCCTGCTGCTGTTTCAAGCAATGCCCACAGCTACTCCCTAATTATGTTGTCCTTTCCTTTGCCCTGTCACCAAGCAAAGGAATATTTAATTTACTCCCCACTTTCTCCCTCAGCTCTATTTTCTGAGTTTTCCCTTGGACTGAATTTCTTATTTCCCTGCCCCCCCCCAAGGACACATCAGTTTTTATTTCTCTTACTCCACTCAGTTACATTCAATTTCCTGTTTCCAAGATTTTTAGGTTATGTTGTATTATTTCTTCCTACTTGTGTTTGTAACACCTGACTTATGATCATCTGCAAATGCTGTTAATATTCTTCTTACATCCAGCCTCTCTGAAATCATTGATCTAGGACATTCATCAAGACAGACAGTTGCTTTCTTCTACATAAGAATAAATGAAATTAAATGCAAAATTTGTTTGGCCAAAGACACAGTAAAGGTGGAGGCAAACAAAAGTAACTAAAGAATAAAAAAAGTACATTAGATGCTCTCCCAAAAGAAAAATAAAACAAGAATGGCAGCAGATGCTCATTGAGAAGAGGGATGCTCAGGCAGGATTAATTCTGCCATTTCTAGAATGACACAAGGCAAGAGTGGAAGGACAGAACAAATTCTCTGCATTCCTTTCAGTAGCCAAACATATTTCCTGGTCCTATCATGTCAATAATTCCAGAACAAAGTGGGACAGCTGCAGGAGAATGTGGAAACTACAAGGCATCTTCCTCTGCTTTGAGAAGAAAGCTCAGGCAACTGACACAGCGTGGTAAAGTGAAAACCAACAGTCAGGACATGCCCCCCATAAAGGCATGGATGGGGAAAGGGCCTTTCCTGAAGGATGAAGTGGAGGCTGGAGCTGTTTACAATGACAATCGACATTAACAGATTGCTTCAGTTGTGTGTTGCCCAGACATCCTTGAAAATTTACAGCTGGCAATTTCCTCTGAATGCCTCATCCCTTTCACTTCAGCCTCACCCAACACCTGCCTTCTCTTTGCCTTTGCCTTATTTCCTCAGCTCTATTTTATTCTCTTCCCTGCTCTTTCCACTTACAAGTCCTACTTTACCAGTCAAGAAATTATGATACCAACTTGGTATTTTTCTCTTATTTTTATGCCTCCCCCCTCAGCTTTCCCAGATGCACAACCCCTAATGCTGACACACCACCCAAGAAAATCATTCTGGTTCTGAAAAACTAAATTGACCACAGCTAAAGGAGATGATCTGCTAAAGCAAATTTACAGGAAGAGTGTCCAAAAACAAACAAAAAGCTTTAAAGAGTAAAAAAAATTCTTTAGTAAAAAGAAGGAAAGGAAGAGCTCTCTAATTTCAAGGTGAATGTTAATAACCACTGCTTGCCTATCCACATAACCTTTATTTTGTGACACTCTTAGAGCCTGGTGGCCCAGCCCATCACCCCTGAACAGGGATTAAAAAAGCATTAAAAAAATATTAACTCCCACAAATTGTAGGGCCCCTGTGAAGAACAAATAGATCACAAAAGCACAGCTACTTAATTCTTCTCATATGGTACCCACTCCCTGCTTTGGTTTGTGCTACTGGGTCTCCCTTCACCCATTTTTTTTTCCAGGCTGCAGAAGCCCAGCTCCCTCAGCTCCTTCACCTTGAAAATGGGCTCTGTTGGACTTACACAGGGTTTTCCACATCTTTCTTGTAGTGATGGACCAAAGCTCAGGCATGGTGTGCCACATGCAGCTGCTGAGTGACCAGCAGAGAGAAAGAATCACTTCACTTACGTCCTGGTTCTGCTCCTTTTGATCCAGCCTAGTGTGCAGTCAGCTTTTATCACTACCAGGCCACACTGCTGACCTGAAATTCAAGCAAATTTTTCTATTGATTCCAGCAAGGCTGAAATACCAGACTGAACATCTAATAAAGGAGCCATCAAACAGGGAACAGTGGCAACAAAACAGCAAGCACAAGCGTACAACAGCTCCTGATAGCATGTGTGGGAGAAAAGCTGTGACCAGATACACCCACCCTGCCAAAACAGCTGCTTTTTACTGCCTGCCCCGAGTTCCTGAAGCAGCCTTCACCTGGCTTCTTACACAAGGGAGGTGGGAAGAATTCAGTTCTCCCAAAGCACAGCTTACAGGAAGATAGGAAAGCTATTTCTAAAAAAAAAATTCATGTGTTATTTGAAATAACAGTGATGAGGCAGGAACTCTCCCCTACTCAAGCACAGGATTTAGCAAACAAACTAGCACAGCCAACCCCCGCTGTGTTTGTTACTCCTGCAATTTATTAAAACCACATTGCAATCTGGGCATTAGCAACACCTGATGAAATTGTGATGCTGCATCTACTCCCAAAATAGTTAACATTTAAAAAAATGATTTAAGGATTTAAACATTTGTCTCTTTCATGCATATACACACTAAGAAAATAGAAGTGAACCTTCGGCACAAGCAGAAGGAGTTAAAAGAATCTGACTTTTTGGTCTCCTACATCAGTTTGTTTTGAACACCAGAGCTAGCTAGAACATCAAAACACACATAGGAACTGTTTATTCTAAGTGCTAGAGTTACAGCCCTGCTTTTAACCCACCAACAGCTCGCTATGCCTGTCTATTCTATTGGAATCACTTTCAAATTCAATCCCAGCAGCTCCAGTGCTACCTTCAATTACAGTCGCTCTGCTAAGGCCAATCCCCCAGAGCAACACAAACAAGCTGAAATAAACAAAGCACTGTTACCACTCTGACACAGATGTTAACAGGATGCAGTTCCTTTTAGGCATGATAAAATAGAAAAGAGACCATTCACATTCTAGCTCTTCAAGCCTTAAATTCTGCAGAAGTTTTTCCAAGAAACTTAACTGAGGAATTAAGTGCAGTAATACATCACATTAAGGCAGTATTACATCACACAGGATCTGATTTGGCACCACACTCTCTTATATCCTCTGAGATTCTGCCCACAACACAATTGTGTATTTGAATACAAGATTTCCCCAGCTTTCCCAGAAACACAGAAAAAAAAAAATAACATAACACACACCCACAAAATGAAGACTGAGGAACTGGAAGCCCCACAGCACTTCTAGAATTCATCAGGCAATCAGAACAGTGTAAGTATGTGCAATTGTATTTATTTATTCGAGTATGTTATGGTTTTCATTGCACTGGCAATCTTTTGGGGATGACTACAGATGCCTAACTTTAAACTGATGCATTCCACAGAAGGTATGGATTAAAAAAATCCTATGGGAAAGAATACAGGTTTTGAGCCCGATCCAGCAGCTACATGGCCAAGCACACACTATCTGTAAAGTTAAAAAGCCAACAAAGGCTTCAAAAACATAGTTAAGTTCTTCTTATGACTTATTAGCAACAGCACAGCACCTGCCTGCTAGACACAAACTTCACACCAGTGGTAATTTAGCCACTATGCCTGAGCAGTCTACACACCACAAAACGTTGTGTTTTTTTTTTTTTTTTTTTTTTTTTTTTAACTGTGCAAAAGTGCTTAAGCATCCCTCCCATACTCCCAGTCGTAGCACAGGCAAACACCACCTCAACAAAACTACAGAGAAAGTTTCCTTTGGAAATCATCCAGAGGGCAGTCCACAAATCAAAAGTATCACTCCTATAGCAAGTTTCACTGACTACTGTAATGCCATCCCAAAAACAAAGTAACTGCTTGAATTGAGTGATGAAAGTTTGTTCCTAGAAGGGTATTTAAATACTTCCTAATAGTACAGAAGCGAGTCATAAGTTTCTATAGCTATGGCTTTTTCAAATGAGGGGTAAGACTGAAGAAATGCATCTGTAGGTACAGACTACATTCACTGGTAGGAGCGTTTCCATGTGGAAGTCGGCAAGCACGTTCTCTGCTCCTTCAGGCGGTGAGGAGATGAGCAACCACAGTGTGCCAAGCTTGTGCTGCCTCAGAAAGCCCCCGAATCCCCACAGGTCACGTCTGGTTACCTACTACACCTCACACAGCCGGAGATTTGGATAAAGCTAAAGCCAGCCTTGCCTGAAGCACACTTTGGAGGGCAGCTGCAGGAAGCTGGACACGCCATGGACGGAGGCATTGGAAAGGAGGGGACACACACCTCACTCGCAATCTGCACAGGCTCTGGTGGAGAGCATAGGACTGCCGGAGTAAGGGACGGCAAGCACCCACCGAGGGCTGGTGCCCCTGCTGCTCACAGGGCCCACTCTGCAGCTGAGATATTCCGCTCCACTGCACTCCCTCCCAGAGAGAGGGAGGGACCTGCGGGGTAATGCCCGCCATTGCCACACAGCTCCCTCACAGAGGGTGCCCCATCTCCCTCGGAAGCAGCGCCTCAGCGCGAATGGGATGGTGCTCGAACCCCTTCCCCTCACGGGCCAACTCCACGAACCTCCTCCCCTCCCGGGCCGGCACCCCCGAGTCCCTTCAGCTCACTGAGGAGAGGCCCCCAAAGCCCTTCACCTCACACGGATCAGCCCCCTCAAGGCCCTTCCCCGCACGGACCGCCCGCCCCGCCCCGCTCCCGCCATTGCGCCTCATGCACGCGCCGGGGGCGCCCAACGGCCGCGCCGTTCCCGCCCCCTCCCGCCGCAGCCCCGAAAGCCGCGCTCCGGCGCGCGCGTCACGCAGCCACCACCGCCGGCCAATGAGAGCGCAGCCAGGCCTGCGCCCGCGCTTTGCGAGCGCGGAGGCGGGGCCTCTCTGAGTGACAGCGCGGCTCGGCCTATCGGGGAGCGGCAGCCCCCCCCTTAGCGCGCAAAGCGCTGCTGGAGAGGGGGCGGGGGCGGGTCCCTCTGCTCACTCTCCCCCCGCCGCTCGCTCCCCCCCGCCCAGCCGAGGCGCGCAGCGGATTGACAGCCCGCCCGACCAATCAGCGTGGCGGCCGCCTTCGCGGCGGCACCTCCCGGGGCCAATGGGAGCGGCGGATGGGCGGGGCCCCCGAGGTTTCCAAACGCTCCGCGGCGCCATGGGCTGAAAACTAAACCGAGATGGAATCTCCCAGTCTGAACCGGTTTGAGCCGGTTCCGAGCCTGTGGCATTAGGAGGGGGAGACGCGCCGCGCTCAGTCCCCGTCGCCGCCGCCGCGTGTGTGACCTGCTCTTAGGGGACCCGTAGCCGAGGGGGCGAAGTTTAGTGCGAGCCGCGGGGGGGGCGGCGGGAATGGGGGCGAACTGAGCGCCGGGCGGGGAGGGCGGCAGCCGCAGGGGCAGCGAGAGCCGGCGGGGCCGGGCCTGGGCGGCGCGGGAGGCGCAGCCGGGTAGATCCCCCCGCACCAGCGAGGTCGGAGCGCCGCGCCGGCCGCTTTCCCGGGGCTGAGGGGAAGGCGCGGAGCCGAGCGCGGAGCCCCGGGGGCCGCTGCGGGCGCCTGGTGCAGCCAGGCCGGGCACGCTGCGAGGGGAGGAGTGGCGCCACTAACCCCGACCCACCACCGAGGAGGCAGCGCTCGCTTCCCCCCCACCTCCTGCCGTGGTGGTTTTTTCCCTCCTTCCGTACTGTTTTTTTTTTTTTCCCTCACGTGGTCTTTTTTTTTTTTTTTTCTTCTTCATTTTGGGAGGGGGCTATTTTTGGTGGTCTTTTTTTATTTTCTTTTTTTTTTTTTTTTTTTTTTCTTGTGGCGTGTGGTGGTTAGAAACTTGGCTTGCTCGCCCCTACTTTCTGAAGGAAGAGGCTGTGAGAAACCCCTAGGTAAGTGAGGGTTGTGGGGGGGTCGCGATGAGCAACGCGGAGAGGGCAGAGGGGGTTATTTTGAGGGGCAGAACGAGGGGATGTGCCCGTGCAGGGGCCCCCAGAGCCTGGCCTGTGCTGGGGGAGATGTGATGGACCCCATGGAGAAGCCCTGAGGGGCGGGGGTGCGCTCGGATGGGGTTTGGGGTACGAGCATCCCCGGCCTGGCCGAGCGCAGCCACGGATGCTGCGGGGGATGCTCCTCGTTAGGAGGGGGCCGGGCGGGCTGGGATCGGGTACGAGCAAACCCGGCGACATAATCTGTAAATTATTAGGAGTGGAAGTTTCCAGAAATATTTTTTTGTGTGTGTGTGTGTCTGTGCAGCAGTATTGAAACGTCCGCCTGGATCACGTGGGGAGCCCTGTATAGAGCGCAGGGCTGGAGCCCAGGGGAGGAGGAGGAGGAGAAGGAGGAGGGAGGGAGGGGCTGCGGGGCCATCGCGCTCCGCAGGGCCCCGGCCCGCCCGACCCACCGCCCGGGCCCGTTCCCCGCCGGGAGCCGGGGCCTTGCCGGCCCGAGCCGGGAGCCGGAGCGACTGCCTGGGAGCCGGGGCGCTGCCCGCCCGCCGGGGCGCTGCGGCAGGAGCCGGGGAAGGGCCGCGGCGCTGGGTGGGTGTGAGTTATTTCCAGCCGAAAATGAACGCTCCGAGGTGTCGGGCAGATGTTGCTTAATCCGTCTCGTCCTTCTCCTTCACGTGTGTGTGTGTGTGTGAAGGAGCAAAGGGAAAGGGCGGTTTCGTTGCCATTGCTGGTGTGTGGAGTGTGATGCGAACGCGTTTGTCGTGCGCTGTGTTTCGTAGCCACTCGCCCCTCCTGGGTGGGCTTTACAAGTGATGTAGCTAATTCCTTGGAAGAGGGAGGCAATTCATTTGCATTACGGGCTTGGATCTGGGGCACAGTGACTCTCCCAAGGTGGGTTTGCTTTGTTTTAGTCGCTGCCCCCAATGAGCTTTAAATATCTGGGTTAAAGGGTGCTGTAGGACTCATGGTAAATGCTCAGCATTTCTCACTGTTAAGTGCCTGCTGTTATTCCTGTGTGCTACAGGCCAAAATGAATCGGGTGTACCACAACAAGCTAACTGTTGTGTTAAAGGTCCAGGGTCATCGAGAGTTGGGATAACTGTGTAAACAGTGCTGTAAATGCAGTTCTTTTGACCTTCGGTAGATGTCACATTCTTGCTGTGTTGTAGTTCAGATTTTTTTTTTCTGGTTTGGTTTTTAATTTTTTTTAAACTTTTTTGTTTCTGTTTGCCCATTTATTGAAGGACTGATCAGTGGTGGTTCTTGGAGCTGAGGCTTAAATCTGTTCCGGATTCAGGCATGATGGGGGAGGGAAAAGTGTAGGAGTACAGTAAATCAGAGATTATGAGCTTCATGTGGGTACAGGGTTAGGAGTGGGAGATCGAGTTGGCTGCAGGTGGAGGTGGCTACAAAGCCGCCATTTCTGTGTTTCGGCTGGCGGAGTAGGTAGGTCATGTTGAAGATAATGCTGGGAGTGGCGAAGGGCCCTATTCAAAACATTTCCTTTCTGCTTCCATGTGTTGAATAACTCTCGGTCGCGCTGCTCCTCCTTGGCGCTCTCGGGGTGGCCTGAAAACCACCGAAAGAGGCTCAGGTCTGAAATGAATGGCCCTACCTGAGGAGCGACTGGTGCACGACATTTGTTGTAGTTTGGAAGCCGCTTTCCCGGCTCGCGGCTCAGCCGTGGAGGCCAGATGTGTACAAAAAGGGGCGTGCCTGGGAGCATTGACTGCTCTGAGCCTCTTCGTGGGTGCAGTTTCCTTCTAGTGCTGCTGCTCACTGCCCCTCATTTGCCCGGTGACATTTTCAGCGTCCTGAGCCAAAATAATGGAATGAAGAATGAAGTCGGCCTTTTCTGCTGCTGTGTTTCTGGCTTCCCAAGTTAACATCACAATTTTGAAAACATTAGGAGTTGAAGGAGGGAAGAATAGACATGGAGTTTTAAATTTCATTTATTTTGTTCCCTACTTGATGTTTATTTTCTGCTGGTTTTGCAGGAACATGTTGTAAAGAGACTTGACTGGATGTTGAGGTGAAGCCCTTAAAATGGTTGTGTTAAGTGTAGTAATATTAAGTTTTGTAGTTGAAAATCCAATTAGAATATTTGGGTTCAAAGCTATTTTTATATATAGAAGTAACAGAAATTTCTTGACACTACTTGCAAGTACACATTTCTAAACAAAAGGTTTTCCTTGTCTGGATGCTACAGTAAAACTTTCACTTAATTAGTAATTACTAAGGTTGAGGCACAGGTTTATCCTGCTCCTTACTTTTGAACATGACTTGAATACATAAAGCATGCAACAAATTCTTCCTTACACATGGAGTTATTTAGTAAGAGCACATCTGACTATGGGGTGTGTTCCTGGAAGAGTTTCAGGTTGTATCTTTCTGAGTATGCAGATGGCTCTGGTAACTTTTTGATTGATCTTGCACTTGCTCAGGTTTCTGGCGTTTGTTAAGTGATCAGTTTTATGCGAGATCTGTAGGTTTACAGGGTTTGGAATGGAGGGTGAGTGGCACAGAGGTGCTGTAGATGGCAGGGTGGAATATGAGTTAGAGTTGCCATTTTCTGTAAGAACAGGGCAATAAACTTGATTAGGTGTTTCAACCTGGGGGAGGGAGGGTGGTGTGAAAAAGGTAGAGTGTAATTTACCATCAAAAATTCCCTGGCTTCTGGCTTGTTTTCCTGCTTTTGACAAATGTCTTTGTCCTGCACCAGTCTCTGGTTGGTAAAGAATCTCGCACACCCCACCTGACTCTCTTTGCATTATATCAAGGCTGCTCTATCTAGGACAAAGAGTCAATGAGTATGTCCCTGGGTTTAGGGGATCTGAAACCTCCAGTAGAATTCCATTTCAGTTTGAAGTGATCTCACATGGCACACAGAGTAACCTGCTGATTTAAGTCCCTTTGCTTATGGTCTCAAAGTGCCTTCAGTCAACTTAGTTTCAGTGGTAATTTTTTACTTGGATGTGGTTAACTTGTAAGGTGGTCTTCTTTTTCCCAACTATTTGAAAAATGCCCTGTGGTTAATTTCTTGCTCTGTTTGTAGATCACATTTCACCTCCATACCCAAGTGTTTAAAAGCTTTTGGAACTGAATCTTCTGAATGTGCCTGTTGGCCTTGGGAACTCGATACTGGGCTGAGATTGCCAGTCTCGGTTTTGGTTGTAGTGACACAAGGCTTTTCAACCAGCAGACGTGTAGGGGTTGATAGCTGCTTTGGAATAAACCCCAGGGTGTCAGACTGTTACTGTGTGTTTTACTTGTTGAGGACCCTGAGAGTTGAGCTGGGGTAGTGATGGGTGAATTTTTCAGGGGGGGAAAAGAAAACTTTGTCCTGGTATGTGCCTCACAATCAAAGCAGTGTTGTATCCAGTGTTATCTACTACTGCCAAAATAAGCATCTTGTTTCAATGAGACAAATGAACTAAGCTGAAGCACTTGCTTTGCAGCTGCATGTGATAATAATTTCTTACTAATTGATCAAATTTTTAAAATTTATTTTGCAGTAATCTATGCCAGCAATTATGACAATGTTAGCAGACCATGCAGCTCGTCAGCTGCTGGATTTTAACCAGAAACTGGATATCAATCTCTTGGACAATGTGGTGAACTGCTTGTACCATGGAGAAGGTGCACAGGTAAGGTGGACTTGGAACATACATTTATTGACCGTGTTTAACCTTACAGCAAATCAGCTGAGCCAAATCAGTTCACTTCAGTAACAATTAGTAATACTAGTGAATTTACTGAGCTAGTGACTGGAATATCACTGGCAGTCACATGAAATGTGAATTCACATTGAAATGACTCTTGGAGAAATGTTTATTTGGTGTGTGTACATTTCTAGCTTGCCTTCTGATGTTGAGAATTATTAAGAAACATGATTTGTTAAGGTCACTTGATGCAGCTCAGCTTTCTGACTTAGTTCTTCAGGAAGGTCTGAACTACCTGTTACTTGTGATCATGGACAGGATTGTGAAGCCATAAATGTAATGTTTGCTTCAGTGAAGAATTGTATTTAAAAGAAAAATCTTCCTTATGCTATTACTGTGTTTGTATTTATAAAGAAGCATGTCATGCATATTTAATGGAAGAGTTTGTTCCTTTCTTGTGTCTGGGCTTTTTTGTTTTCCATTACCGTTTGCACAGGTTCTTCTTGCATTCTTTCCTTTGGACTTAGTGCAGATTGTGAAATATTAAGTTGAAATGGAAGGACTGTGCATTTGTGTGTTTGCATATATTGCCTTGACAGTTAATCTTGTATTGCTTTTTTTAAAATCTATTTCTTGAACTTCTTTGCAAACAAGACTTAAATGTTGAGAGCAAATACTGCTACAAAGGATGTTGGCATAGTTCCTCTTCTGGCAGATTTTAATTGTTCAGGCTCAACAAATTGTGAGTTTCAATGTCAGGCATCTCTTACTAAGATAGTCTTGCACAACAATAAGTGAATGAAATGGCACAAAGTAGCTGATGCTTTTCTGTTCTTTCCAGCTGTTAGAATAAACAATGATATACATGCATGTACTTGCTTTGTGTATCTCTTTAGGGGAAAAAAGCTTTTGTAAAGATTACTAATGTGAATTCCAATAGGTTTTGAAATACCTTGTTGTTTTTTGAAATATTTGCATTTTGGATGTCCTAAATTCAAATAGTTACTTGCTGTCATTTTTTAATGCTTGGGTGACAGAAAACTCCTTGTAGCTTTTGTCTTAGAAGTATGGACATCTGTAGCACTTGTTTTGTGATCTTTTACTGCCTTGCAAAACAGGTGATGCTTATAATGTTGTTTGGTTTGAAAAGAATTGAAAAAGTTGGGAAGGTTTGTAGGGAAAATAAAGGATTAACAGAAAATACAGTGATCAGATTGCCGTTGTTCTGGCATTGTGAGACATTGTTTCACTTAAAACAGCTGGGAAAAGTCTCCAGTATTTAGAAAATCAATGCAATAAGATGCAAAAATCCAGGACGTGGTGTTTAACTGTCAAAAGTAAATTATGATGTAAACTCGTTTAAATACATGTTCTTACACGTGTCACCTCATTGAAACTTTGGTCATCTATTTTAGTACTTTTCCACACTGGACACATTTCACGGAGTCTGAGCTTTCCCTCTTCCAAGGAGTTAAAAGAAATGCAGGAAAAAATGCAGGTTCTCAGTGGGGTCTGACAGCTCAAGTCCTTCACTAAAGGGTGACAAGAATAATAGGAGTTGAGGAAACTAAATATTAAAATTGAGAGATTACCAATGGTTTTCTTGGAATAGGTCAGGGTAATGTCAGGGTAAAACAAGTTTAGAATGCAACCTGAATGGCCTGTGCTGAACTTACTTTTCAGATTCACCTGCTTTCTCCTTCTACTTAGTTCTTATCTCTGCTTGCAAAACTGTTATCTGCTGATCTGTATTAGGCAAGAAAGAAGCTATTTTCTGTCCTGGAGATTTAAATTTTTTTCTCTCAGCTTTTTTGGGTATACTTCTCTGAAAAGAAAGAATGTCCCCTCCCCAGTGCAACACATGACTAAGGAGATTTCATGCAACTTGTAAACGTTTACCTGGACTCATCCTAGCCTCCGAGCCATTGATTTGTTACATCTTCACATGTCCAGAAAGATGATTTGCAAATTTCTTTTTGGTACCAGCAACACGATAAGGCTTTGTTCTTGATTAACCATTATTACTAAATTGATACTTTTTATGAAACTACAGTGTTTGATGTCCATAAAAGGGGTTAGTGGGTATGAGAGCAAACCTCTCAGCACTGGGAGAAGGATATGGACTGTCTGTATTTTGTTGGTGTTGAAATTTGATCCTGGGATATGTCACCAGTATTAGAAGCAAACAGGAGGCCAATATAAAAACACACTTGCAGATTGAAATACAGCTATTCCTTCCCTTCCTTCCCTTTTAAAACAAAAGTGCATTAAAAGTGCTGGTTTTTCTGTTTTTCTGTTTGTTTGTGGTGTTTTTTTTTTGGTTTTTTTTTTTTTTTTTTTTTTTTTTTTTTTTTTTTTTTTTTTAACTCTGATGTCACACTGGAACAATAGGGCTGTACTGGTTGTGGTCTCAAGCAGAATATTTGTGTGGTACTTGTCCATATCAGATCTGCAGGCACTTGCTGGTCCAGTTGCTCCACTGTGCTCAATTATATCAAGTAGGGGTGCAGGTGGTGTTGTACAGATAGTTTAGACATTCTTGCCCTTTTCTGTTGAAACCTCCAATTTTATTTTGTAAGTCACATGCCAAATTTGTCAGTTCCTTGTATTTTATATATCTACAGATTTGGGGTCTTGATTGGGTTTCTAAGTTGCTGAGAATACATGTTTTCTTACACCAGTTGCTGATTAGCTCATATACGTACTTGGATGAGACTAGAAAGCTGCATGGCTGTAGTAAGTTCTAACTGTTGAAGTTAATCCTAAAGCAAAGCTTTAACTGCTTTGTAATTCTGTCCAATAGGCTCTACAGTGCAGTGAAAGAATGAACTAAGTTGTGTTAATTGTGTTGTAAAATGTCCACCTTGTTCGTAAGGCAGTGCCTGGTGTTGGTAAGGCAGTGCTTGTAGGGGGTACAATTTGCAGCAAGATTTGTCAGTACATGGCACTTTTGGAAATGGCTGACATCACTTTGGCTCCCTAAAAATTCTTGAGGACATGCAGGCTTTTGAAAAGGGATAGCTAAAATGAATTCAGCTATTTCAATGTGTAATTGCCTCAGATGAGGTTTTCAAGAAACCACAGCATCTAGGACAGTAATTGATAATGTCAATCCCAAGGAAGAGTGAACCATTAGCATGACCAGCTCCCTTCCTCCTGCCAGCAGGTTTTTATTATGGTTTTGTAGGTTGTTAGGTACACCAAGGATCCCTCAGAAGTAGGGATTGGAGACCACTAATGCTCTGCTCTATGGTTCTTCAAAATAAAATTAGCAGTTCTGCAGCACAAAACAGTGTTCCTGAAACCTGGCACTTTGTATAAGTGTTTCCACTGGAACTAGAAAGTTTGGGTGCCCTAGAATGAAGTTTTATATTTAGGTGACTTTGTGGAAGGGGAGAGAACTTCATGCCCTAGTAGGTTTTCCCCATCATATGTGCTGTTCTTGCATGTTTGCTGCTGGTTTGGATGAATCATTTAGGAAGGAAGAGTGGAAATGATAAATTACTGTCCTGCATCAATGGGCTTTGGGAGTTTGGTTGTTACGAAACTTCAGCTGTCACAGAAGGAGGCTTGAGGGACTTGTTGCTGCTGGTTGAGTTCTGCATAACACTTAGATGAGTGATTTAAATGGAGTGTTACATATTGATGTCTTCAGTGACAGTATATAACTTCTTAAATAATCTAATGCTAACATTTTTTCAAATCAACTTTCAGCAAAGAATGGCACAAGAAGTGTTGACTCACTTAAAAGAACATCCTGATGCGTGGACAAGAGTTGATACTATTTTGGAGTTCTCTCAGAACATGAATACCAAAGTAAGCAAATTAACTTTTATTTATTTGGTTTTCCTCTTTCTTCCATTCATAAACTTTGAGGAAGGTATCTCATTTTTAGCCATAGACTTTCTTGATTCAAACCATATTTTTTTGATTGTCTTGTTTGCAAAGATTGCTTTAAGCAAGAATTGTAAATGAAAAAAATATTCAGACCTCCTTTTGCATTACCAAGAGTTTATCCCCCCCCTTTTTTTTTTTGAGGATGAGCTAAATTGGATACACAGAATTTTTTTCAAGGCACATACAAGCATTATGCCAGTTCCCAAGATTGGTATTGTCTCTATATAAATCTGAGTAATGAAAAGTCTCCTAGAGCCACGTTTTGTCCTTGGGTAAGTGCTTGGCTATGTGTGATTATAATGAAAGCCACGTGCACGTAACTGAGGAGAAAATTTGTCCCTAGGTGTGTTAAAGGCAAAACAAACCTTATTAGGCCAAGGTTTTGAGCAATCAATAAAGGTTAAGCACCCCAAAGTTTGTAGTACATCAGTTCTTTGCTACTATGCAGAACACATTTGCTTTTTACTGCTGTTGGAAATCCATCCATCATGGTAGAGGCTAAAATGGGCAGCGCTCAGGGCTTTTTCTGCAATTTGAAATGCTGTACCTAAGACTTGTGAAGTTTGAGCCAAAAAGATGAGCAAAATGTGTTTTCACTGTTGTAAGCTTAATGATTATTATCTCAAATAACTGACATGCATGTTTTCTGCTGGATACACACTGTGTTCAAACAGAAAAAAAAATTGTGTTTGGATGGTTTCTGAAATCATGTGGTATTCATGAAGCAGTTCATATTTTTTTTTCATTGCTCTCTGAAGTTGAGGGGAAAACAGTTTAAAGAACTTCCTCAAAGTAATACCTTTAAGCACCTTTAAGTAACAGTGTTTGCCTGTTTGCTTGCCTGGTAAACTTTGCTTTTTATACTGACAGACATTACTAATGTTTAAGTTGATTTATCAACAGTATTTTTAAAAACTCAAATTTGTCTTGTGAAAAATGAGATGATTAGAGGAACAGAAAGAAAGCAACAGGTAAAGAATTCTTCAATTTACATAAATTGCAAATGATTTGGTGCTAAATTTATGCACTATGACATTTGGCTTTTATGCAATCATATTTTTTCTTTAATTAAAGCTGTTAACACTACCTGATATTAATCATAATGTTCCATTATGTTGATTGCTTGTAATAGGAAGAAAAGGGGTGTCTTCCTGTGCAACTGACACAGCTAGGCTTTGACGGCAGGCCTCCACAAGGTCTACCCTTTTGATTCCCTTTAACTGAATTCTGTTCATCAATTGTTTTTTGTTTCTTGGGAGGTGGGAGGGAAAGGGATTCGGTGCATAAAATAAGTAATAAGGGTGCCATAGAAATTTCTACCATAGGGATCATTTCATGCTATTTTTTGAGTCTTTTGCTGTTGCCTGTCCCTCATCTTCATAACTGAGAAGTGAATTAGTGGTAGACAATCAGCAAACCAAGAGCAAATTAGTTTTGAAAAGCTTCAGTCTTACACAGAGGTAAGATGTGTTCACATGTGCTATTGCAGTATTTGATTAAAAGGCAGGACTTTGTAATTGGTATCAGTGGCTTTTTTGGGAGTGGTGTTCCTCATTGTCAGCGAAATAGTGATTAGAACCATCAAATCAATCAAATGAAACAAAGTAAAGAGCCCCGAAGGCCCCTTGCTGGATGTTGGGCCTGATGGAGCCCTTCCAGTGAGGCGTGGCAAGTAGGATGTGCAGATGAGGGTTGTACACAGTGATTTTACTGCTGCTGCTGTTCAGTGTCACGTGTGACTGTTAGGGAAAAGGAGTATTTTTAAGACTGAGGAAGAAGTGAACAAGACACTGCAGAGGGCAGAACTGAAGGCACAAAAGAATGAGTAGAAACCTTTGTAGCGTGACCAGCTTAAGGTCCATGAACCCAAATGAGATGTTTGAGCAGGTAATGAGGGATAGGTGTGGCAGATTGCTAGAGGTGTCTGTCCATTTCTTTGATTCCGGGAAATTCTCAGTGAGGGAAAAGCCCACTGAAAATGAGGTCTGTCCTTAGCCAGTTGTTAGGTTTTTCATTTAATTTGGTCATCTAGTGTCTATTTAAAATGAAAGTAGACCTGCCATTCTGGTGTGAAAGCTAAATAAGTTCACTTGTGCAAAAAGATTTAGGAGAAAATGAACATTTCTAGTTAGTTAATACCTGAAAAATTAATGTATGTGCATGTAGGACATAGAGATTTCACTAGAGTTTAGATGTACTTGAGGAAAGTTAGCACTGTCTGGTATAAATATTCATACTGTCAACATTGTTAGGAGCTTTTGTAAGTATGTTTTGTATCATGAGCCTGGATCACTTGCAGATGGTGTCTGTAAATTTATAGCAGTGGCTGAAATCAATTCCTGTGATGCATTTTGCTTAAGAATGTTTTTGCGCATTTTCCTACATGAAAATTCCCTTGATTTAATTTAGCTTTTATGTCACGTAATTAAATCGATTTACAGGTTAAAATCTAGTTGATAAGCCTTTGTTGCTGACCATGGAGGCAATAAAAATACCCTGCCAGCTTTCTGTAATTTATAATTTCTCTTGGAGCCCAAGGTTTTGGAAGGGGACAGAATATTTTGTAGATGCAGGATGTGCACCTGGAATCTCCTGGGAAGTGGGATCAGATAGGGAAGCAAAGGGATGTAGGTTATGTTAAGATGAGAACAGCAAAACTGCTCTTTTAGTCCAATGTAGCTTGGGACAGTCTGTATTGTGTACTTTTAATTAAACTGATGTCTGTATGATCCCTTTGGTCGAAATGCTAATGATCCTACTTTGTGTAACAACTAACCACTTCAAAGAGGAACTCTTATTCTCAGCCAAACTTGGAACTGTGAAAACTTGAGTTTACCTTTCAGGCATTGATTTTTTTTTTCTTCCTAATCCACTGTAGATAAAGTAAATGGAAAACTCCTCATCCCCTTTTCTCTCCTGTCTATTCATGCTAATGGGGTTTTACATATTAAAGTTTTTTGGTTGTACCATGACAAACTTCTTTCCCTGTTACTGTGAGTTGGCAGTAGGGACAAATGGGCAGAGGGAATGGCCATTTGCAACGTTAATGGTTTCGGGTAAGAACATAGGAAGGAATTCCTGAAAGGTAAAATGATTTCCAAGAGCTTATTCACATTTTTATTGTTCTTTGACTGAGCACAAAAGTTCATCTTTAAATATTAGAAATAGCTGCCATATTGGGGTGGGGATTGAAATTAAATAAACCTGTGGGTTGTCTTGCTGTTCCTAAAGTAACACACCAGTGAAGTTTGGGAAATACTTTTTCTAGAAAGTGCCAGTGTCAGGACATGTGATGCTAAGACAAGATTTTTTTTTTTCCAGCTCTTAAGAGGAACAGTAGGAAGCTTGAGACATCATCCAAGCTGCTAAATATTTTAGGAGCCTGGTTGTGTTAATACTCAAACTTAGGAGCAGTCATTTGTGATACAAATTCATATCTGGCTGCTACTTTTCCAGATAGCCAAAATTGTCTGCCAGAGGGCTTTTCATTATTGTTTTTCCCCCCTCCTGGTGTGAGCATGATGAAACAACAGGACTTAGTATAGCCAAGAATAAAACAAGAAAATATGATGCATGAAACCTCAGTAAATGGGTGAATAGACATATATTTAATAAAATTGTTAGTTTAAGAATCTGGAAGTCTTAGATGTTAAGTGTGAATGTCTGATTGAGTCAGAGTCCTGCAAGTTAGTTAGTCTTACAGTAATGTACTCACATTTTGTTCTTCTCCAATTTCAGTATTATGGACTGCAAATCTTGGAAAATGTGATAAAAACAAGATGGAAGATTCTTCCGAGGAACCAGTGCGAAGGTAGGGAGGGATTTTTGTCTCTTCCTCAGAACTTTGTATTAACTGCAATTTAGTCTCTAAGTAACATTTCTGTCATGTGTTAAGATATCTTGAATGATGAAACCACATCTTTCACTTTTGTGATAGTGGTCTCAGTGGGTTGGTGAGCAGCTGAAATTCTGTGAATTTATGGAAAAGGTGTGACTGATAGTTTTGAAACACCTGAGGTGAACCCCTGGCACTGAGGTAGGGGTTTTCATTCTCTGTACTTGGAGCAGGAGGTTTTGCTTTCTTCACCCTCTACAAGCTGTGTGTGCAGCTCCAAGTAGTCTCTGTGGCCCACTTGTTACCTTGTGTAGGTTTCTGTTACTATTTTGAAATTGTAAGCAGTTACAATAATTTTAAAATGGAAGCACTAAGTAAATGCACTTTCTTACCTATTGATGGTCATGCATTCTGTTAGGCAGGGAGATGGCTGTAATTGGTGCAGTGTAGGGTGAGCCCCAGTGTCGCATCAGTGCAAGGAAGCTGGAAGTCTTTAAATCAATTCTGTGCTTAGTTTATGGGTTTTCCTCTCCCCTGCAGTTTACAATGTTGATGACTTTTACACATTGGTCCAGTAAATGGAGGTACCCCTGTGGCTGCAGGGTTATTGCTTTTCACATGGCTGGCTGTCACAACTTGGGACTTCAAAACATTAAGTGCAACCACTTCAAATTCTTGACATTGAATTGTGTCACTCTTCTATACTTGGCTTTTTACTAAAAGCTGGTCTTGGAACTAATTAAAAGTTCCATATTTCTGTGTTCTGCTGAGAGCTTTTATTAACCATGCTGAGCCATGATTTAAATTTTTACTGCCAGTGCTTAGGTTCTGAAACTATAGTAATTAAAACAGAATTTGAAGTGCTGATGAAAACAAATGCATAGAGAGGGACTTTTACATTTTTGTGCTCATTCCTCTTCTCAACTTCCCCCATCCTTTCCAACTATAGGTTGGCAAAGGGTAGCTGTCTTTGAAAGTGAAACTGAAAATGAAGTTTCCATTCATTCTGATGTTGGAGGTTTCTAGGGAGCAGCTTCAGCTAAGGGTTGGACACAACTATGCCCTTTTGAGAAACTAAAAGAGCACCTTATTAGCTAAAGTTAAACTGTTCTTTGTGCTTCTAGCTACTGGAGTATCTCAGCTCAGTCATATTTTGTTACATCCCTGACTATGAGCACTTAAGTTTCAGCATTTTGAAGTTGTCCTACGGTTTTTGGCTGTGGGAGCAGAGCAGGAGGAAAAGGAGCTAGGAGAGGAGTATTGCCCACTGGTGAAGGGAGATGTAGTACAGATGTCACAGGGATGGACCTAACTTGATAGTTTGGAACTGAACCAATACAGGATGTAATTCAGGAATTCAGAGTCTTAAAATTCATGCTCTTAATGCATAGGAGAGCTGAGAAACAGTGGTAGAGGGATGAGGTTGCTGCTGGCTGTGCTTTGGGTCATTTTATCTCTAACAGTGACAGTGCTGTTGGAGTGGTTCCTGCCATCCAAGAAGATGCAACAACTCTATATGTTACAAGGCAAAATAAGGTTACTGTCTGTAGTTGTGTAATCATCTTGAGGTATCCTATTCTTTCTTTTTCTGACTTACATATCTATGAAAACTCCAGAGGAACTAAATCCTTTTTAATAACAAAAGTGTGTTGTTTGTTCAGCTTTGAAAGCATTTTCCCTTTGACAGAGACAAACTAAAATTGTGAACCTAACTTTTATCCTGTTCTAGGGAAACTAGGTTAGTGGCTTTTACTTGTGTGGTAGAAGAGGAACCGTATTTTGTGTGCCTTGGCATTTTATCCAGCTTGGCCTCAGTGGTGTAGGAGGGAGAATCTGTTTCATCTCTAATCCAGTTAGATCTGGTCTGTTTTTAATTTTTTTTTTATTTGGCTGATGATACCGGCTGGTACAAAAGAGCTGCTCCAGAACTCATTTAGGTGGCTTGATTACCTGGGAGATAGTAATGCTGCTTAAATTGAGGTTTCCTTGACTCCAGCCATTCTTTGATTGACAGGATTTTCCTGTTTGAAGTCTTAACTGGTGGAATGTGTGCAGGAAACTGAAACTCGGTGTACAATGGAATGCCTAGTGACAAAGCAAATCATCCAGGTTTCAAATCAGTGTTACCTTGTATCATAATTTATAAACCATGTCTTCTGCATGTCTGGTTGGTTTGTGTAGTAAATACAGTTGACAAGTCTTACTGTTGGTGAAGAGGAAACTAAATGCATTTATGAGAAAACCACTGTTCCCCCTTTGTAGCAACAGCAGTGCTTAAGAGATAAAGTCAAGAGCAGATCTGAATTAAATGGTCAGTAAATAAAAAAAGTTTTTGGAATGACTTCCCTGATACTTGTTGGTAGAAATAAAGCAGTGTTGCTAATTATAGAGCATGAACTGTAAATGTTTTTGTGGGTGGTGGTTTTTTTTCCTGTTGTTTTTAACAAGGTGTACATCAGGATGACTTGCTGGGTTGTGAGGTTACCCAGAGGTTTGTTACTGCTAATGGCTGTGCTGGAGGGTTTCAGCTTCCAGCCTTGAATTTCAAATGCAAGGAGGAAAATGTTTTCTTCAGATGTCTTCTTTAGACTTGGAGCTCTGTTCTGAAGTTTTTCTTTTGTTTTAAAATAACTTTTGGGTTTGAGCTTTTCTGGCTCTGCTGGCTTCTAACTTTTGTAAAATAGCTTTCTGTTCCTTAGGTGGTGGTGTTTGTGAGCACTTCTTGAAAAGTTTGTTTTTACCTTTCCATTATTCTGAAACAAGAATCAGGCAAAACAATCAATTTACAATTCTAAAATACTGATGTGATGGCTTTTATTGTTTTGTTTTGTTTGCATTTGGAGTTAGCAGTGGGAACCAGTTGGTTCTGTAGGCAAAAGTGGAGTTTGAGAAGGGGTAAAATTCAATTAAATCAGATGCCTTACCTGTGTGTTCAGCCTTGAGATATGTTTGGTCATAGCCCCCAGCATTGGTTAGCCTTGCTCTGTGTGATTTATTTAGTCCTCAGGAGGGTGCTTGGAATGGCTCTTCCACTTACACAAATGATGTCATGTGGTTTTCATTGAAGCCTGGCTGGGGCGGGTGATGTATTCCAGAACATCCCAGGCAGTGCTGAACCTGGCTCATGGCCAGGCTCTTGTGCCATCATTTTCAAGTTGGACTTCTGGGTTTATTGAGGTGTGCTACTAAATTGCTTTAAACTCTGGTATCCTTTAGAGGTGATTGTTTAATAACACTCAGAAAGGATGGCATTTGATTAAAGTGCTGTGGCCTCAAAAGGATTTTCTCTGGCAGTGTGAAAACCTGCCTGTGAAGAAAGGTTTTTTGGTCTTCAGTGCAGTGATATGTTTCATTAATCCTGCATTGTGGAATGAAATACTGTTCCCCTGAACAGAGCGAGCTTGTCTGGAGTGTTTGGAGCTGGAATGGATAAAGCACTTCTTCATTATGAAGCACAAATTGCTTGTACAACTTTTCTCATCCTGAAATGAAAAAGTGGTGTTCAGAGATGCAGTTCAATGTTTTCCAGGAAGGTCCTGGAGTTGAGTGTAAAGCTTTTGATGCAGTGGAAGCTGCTGTAGAGGAGGTTTTTCTGTGCAGTGATGAGATCTTTTAATGGAAATTCCTGGCCTGCTTCATGAGGAAGATGTTTCTTTGGTTCTCTATAATGAAGAGGGGATGAGCTACATGGTACTTCTGTGTGTGTGTGTGTGTGTGTGTGTGTGAAAACAAACTCTGTGCCTTTTTTCAGAGTTTTCATGAGTTTTCTGTTGAAAAGCAAAAAAAAACGTGGATTGATTCAGTTCACCACTAAGAGGTAAAGGTGATTGTGGGACTGTATGGGAAGACTTGTTTCTTAACACTAGTAATAAGATGGTATTTTGACTACATTTTGGGACTAAACAGTTCAGTGTGTGTATGCATACAAACATCCCCAGAGAGGACAGCTCAGCTTTAGCATTTGAAATTCTAATTTTGATTGCAAAATAATGTTAATTTGCTGAGTTACATAGCCCACCTGATTCATTTGTGCCTATTCTTTAATACAAGCAAAGACTTTCTTAATCTTAGTAAATTAGAGTGAGCTTGCATCTGCAGCACCAGCTAGAATAATTTTTTAACACTTGTTAAGGGCTTGTGCTCTGTGATTGCACAGAAGGATATGCTTGTGTGCCTTGAGGACAGGAGGGTTTGTTGCAGGTGTGTGTGTGCTGATTGCGTCCATGGTTATTTACTTGCTGTACTGGGCTGTGGCAGGAGCTCTGCTTAGGGGACATAGAGTGCAAGAGAGGTAAAGGCTTCCTAGAGCACATCCAAAGGTTAAACTAGAGGATATTTCCTCAAGTTCAGGCTGCAGAAATGACTCATGTTGGATAACATGACATTCTTCACTGTCCCAGTGAAGCTTGGGTCACTTGGGAGAACAACTTTCCCTCCAGGAAGGGTTTCAGTTTTACTGGATGTTTGCCTCTGTCGAGGAGCAACTTTCACAGAAGGATGACAGTATCTAATGGATATCCAGGAATGTTCTAAAAGGCCTCAAGTTCATGCCCTTGCTCTGTCATCCCTTTTATGGGACTTCATACAAAAGTCCTTCTCAGGCTTCGCTTTCCCGAAAATCCCAACAGTGGGGCTGGTCCAGGCCTGGAGCAGGGTCTGCTCCCTTTGGTTGTCTTGAGATCAGTGCAGTTGCAAGGTCAGATAATCTTTGAAGAACATTTTGTGTGTCCTGGGTGTTGTGGTTGGTGTGGCTTTTGTTTTGTTTTATTGGAAGGTCTGTTTTCCTGCACTGTCTGTCTCTTCCTGCTTGGCTCAGTGAAGGGCCTGAACTTGGCAGTTGTGGTGTCGGCCTCTTCAAGACTCGTTCAGCTGCTTCTGTGATGGAAGGAGACCTTCTAGGCAGTGGTTGTGGGGTCTGTGCATGTCCTGTGCTTTCCTTTCTAACATAACACTTCCTTTTAAGTTCCCCAAACACAGTGCTTTTAGCTTATCCCATGGATTACTGCCCCTGAACAGTTTCTCGGACATGTTCTGCTGAAAAATGGTAATGAGCCTCTGGGATTATTTTTGTCAGAATATGAATTTGACATATATTTTTTTCTGGTGAAAATTATCTTTCCTATGGAATGATAAATAAATGAGCTATTAAATATGGAGCAGGAACCATAACACTTGAAGTTGAAAAAGTATAAAATGACATCTGTGCCAAAAGGAGCATTAGAGAATTGGATAGCGGCCGCTTTTAGGGGATTAAGAATATGACTTTGTTTACTGGATGGACAATCTCAGGAGCCTGCAGCGTGATGTGTGAAAGGGAGCAAACATTTTAGGTCATAATTTCTACTTTTAGGTCATAATTTTTGCTTTTAATTTTTTAAGTAGAGAAACTGTGAAGCAGAGCAGCTGTTCTCCTCTGCTGGTCTCAAGGCCAGATCGATGGCAGCACAATATTCAAGTTGTTAGTGAACAGCACAATGCCATTGATGCAGCAAGATGGAAGATACCATGGATTTGTAGTTGGGACTCTAAAAGCAATATTAACTTTTTAATTCCTTTTTGAAATGCAAAGAGTTGCAACAGTAGGCTTCCCTTAGTGGTTTGGCAGATGGTTATAACGGTTTAGTTTCTGGCACTGCAAACCTATTTCCATACTGTTTGGGGGGCTTTCATAACTCATTTGGGAATTACTGTAATGCTTCAGCAGAGAGTGTGTTTTAGGTTTAAAACATCAGAGCAGGCCTGTGATGCTTGGTAATAACTCTTACTCAGTGCCTGACAGTGATACTTTGAAAATGACCATTCTCCTGGAGCAGTGGGGATTGATCTGATGATGAGGAATAGTTCCACTTGCAATTGGAACTACCTGTAGAACAGCTCCTGTCTATTATGTATCTAATGGCTCAAAGTCTGGATCTAGTTTTTCCAGATTTCATGAGGATGCAATTAATAAATTATCCCTTTTAATCCTCTTGCTTAATCCTGAAACGAAAAAAAAAATTAAAAACTACCTACTAAATTTGGTCAAGTCTTAGACAAGTTTTAAAACTCAGAACAGAGGGTGTGGATTATGTCTTCAACAGAAGACATCTTCTCCTGAAAGTGACAACTTCTGAAGTCTTCAACATATGCATGTTGTCTGTGTGAGTCAGCTGACTTGTCTTGTTGAAGAAATTATTGAAACAAGATTTTTGGGTTCATGAATTTGAATAGCAAAGCACCCACCAATTCTCAAACTTCCTTACGACAAGAAAACACTTGTCTGGTTTGAAGTGTGGTGTCGGAGCTGAACTCCTGGAATGTTCACCTGGGTTGTGACTCCAGGCCCCCTGTGCCTTTTCCTGGGATTCAGGTGTTTTTGTACAGAATGGATATTGTCACTTGGAGAGTCATTGTTTCCATGGATTTAGTAATTAGGAGTGAGCTGAGGCTTAGGTGGCAAAATTTTGAGCAGTATTGCTCCCATACAGTGATCGAGGGTTTTATGGTGGAGCTGAAAACTCTAAAATAATTTAAAAACAATTGTAGAAGAAACACAACAAAATGAAAAGTTTTAACACACTGTGTCCCCTTGGTTGTCCAATTGCCAATGTAAGCTAAAAAAAGTAAATGAAATCAGAAGTTACTGAATTTGTGGACTCACAGCATCCATATGTGTTATAAAAGCCCAGTGGTTCACACTCAAATTGTGCTGTATTAGTGAATGAAGTTTTGAGTTCTGTTCTTGTAAGATTTCAATGGAGAAGCTTTGCTAAGCTCTGACTTTAAAATGCATAGGAATTCCTGCTTTTAAAATGGATCACCTAAGTAGACTGTAGCACTTCTAAACTTCTGCATGCAGTGCAGGTGATGTGTCAGAGCTTTCCGTGCACTTTAGCAAACCTGGCATTAAAACTGGAGTCACGCTTAGGAAGTTCTGTTTATTCTTGGAGTTCACTTTGATCTGGTACAAATTACTGCAAGGATACTCTAATCCTTAGTCTTTTGCTTCATTAAAATAATTTTGGTGTAAAGTCATTTTGTGCATCTAAAATATCCCCTGTCAGGATTGATAAAGGTGTATTTTTCCCATGTAGCACACAAGAAGGATGCTCAGTGACTCAGGCTTATCTGGCCTGTTAGAGATGTTTCTGGTATAAAACCATGAAGAATCTGAATTCAGAAGTACTTGTTGCTACATCTGTAATATCTGGCCTAGCTGAAAATAAATCCCTACCTCTTTTGCAGGTATTAAAAAATACGTTGTTGGCCTAATTATCAAGACCTCATCTGACCCAACATGTGTAGAAGTAAGTGAAGAATTCTCAGGGGAGGATGAGGGAGGGGAGTGTTATACACAACCTGACTCCTCTCTTCTCTTTTCCAGAAAGAGAAAGTGTATATTGGGAAACTGAATATGATTCTTGTTCAGGTAAGCCAGATTTCTTAACATTTTAAACCTTGCTATGAAGTCTCTGCCATTGCTGTGTGTCTCACGTGGGGCTGGCTCCCTTTGCAGATCCTGAAACAGGAGTGGCCAAAGCACTGGCCAACGTTTATCAGTGACATTGTGGGAGCGAGCAGGACCAGTGAGAGCCTCTGCCAGAACAACATGGTGATCCTGAAACTGCTGAGTGAAGAAGTGTTTGATTTTTCCAGTGGCCAGATAACTCAAGTAAAAGCTAAGCATTTGAAAGACAGGCAAGTATATATGTTTAAATCTTAATGAACAGAGTAGACTTTACGCTTGCTGCTAAACAGTTGCTCTCACTTGGAGCCCTTGTGTGAACACTGACAGCTGTGTAATTCCATTTCTAAGCCCAAGAGGGTTACTGATCTTTCTTTGAAGCACTACTCCTAGGGGATCCCCAACTTCATTTTGTACACACAGGGATTTATACCTTGCTGCAAGTAGCATCTGTTGACTAATGGTTCCTACGCTTTTAAAACAGCATTCAGCATTGATTGATTGTATTTCCTTCTTTCCTGAGAATTTGTAGGCACAGGCTTCAAGCTACCTCAAATATGCATTATTACCATGAAAATGGGGATAAGCCATGTGGCTTTAGAATGCCTCCATGGGTGTAGGTTTTAAGGACCTGTCCTGTGGGCATAGATATTTTGATTTATGAAATGTGGAAATGCTTAGTTTTCAATTAATTTTCTTTTTCAGCATGTGCAACGAATTCTCTCAGATATTTCAACTGTGTCAATTTGTGATGGTAAGTAACATGTCTTTAATGATGTTTTCAAAATTCCTCCCTTTGTGCCTAACAGCGTCACAATGCCATAAACTCTAAATGGTTGTTTACAGGAAAACTCCCAAAATGCTCCCTTAGTCCATGCAACTTTGGAAACGCTGCTACGATTTCTGAACTGGATTCCTCTGGGATATATATTTGAGACCAAGTTAATCAGCACACTAATATACAAGGTATTATTGCAAAAAAATGATAGCTCTTGAATACAAGATACAGAAAATACAAGTTGTAGAAAAGCTGTACAACACTTCTGTAATGCTCTTTATTTTTTTTCTTTCTTCCCTCAACAGTTCTTAAATGTTCCCATGTTTCGAAATGTCTCTTTGAAGTGCCTCACGGAGATTGCAGGTGTCAGTGTAAGCCAGTATGAAGAACAGTTTGTAACACTTTTTACACTGACCATGATGCAGTTAAAACAGGTAAATGTTTATCAGAAAATCTCCCTTTGAATTTCATATCACAAAATCCATTGCTGTAGAAAGTTGATGGGTTTATGTTCATTATAGAGCTCTTGATAGAAAAAGTATTGTTCTTTGGTGGTATTTGTGGCTTGATCAGAAGATGCCAAGTGTGTTTTTCTGAACTTGATTGCAGCTGCATTTCTGCTCTATTGATTTGATTAATTTAAGAGCTATTTTGGGTCCTTGGGCTGTCTCATGGGGAAATGTGAACTATGTGTCTCAAGACCTAAACTGACCTAACTTCTCTGCAAGTTTCTTTTTTATTTTTGTCACAGATTGAAACATTTCTCACTAAAAGCCATACATCAAATTTGTATAATTTGATGATTCCCCTCTGACTAGTTCAGATTCAGGCACATGAGTCCCTTCCTCAGTGTGTTTATATATAAGTGGGTGAAGGGTTTTTTTTAAAGTCTTTTCCTCTCTTGGTAATGTTGTTCTATCTTGAAGCTTCATCATAAAAAACAAACAGCAACATACTTGTTAACACAAAGTGGTTTTTGTATATAAAAAGGGAAATTCTTGATGATTTCTTTTTGTTAGATGCTTCCTTTAAATACCAATATCCGACTTGCATACTCAAATGGAAAAGATGATGAACAGAACTTCATTCAGAATCTCAGTTTGTTCCTCTGCACGTTCCTCAAGGAGCATGGTCTACTTATAGAAAAAAGGTTAAATCTGAGGGAAACACTAATGGAGGTAAGTAGCTTCATTTATCTGGCTTAGAAATGTAGCAGGTGTGTTCTCATGCTCAAAGGATGTGATATTAATGGAATTTCTAGATCATTGTAATTAAAGTTGGTAAGAGAAAAAATCCAGTCAGAAATACAAAACCCCCTCATAAGCTTTGTTTCCTAGTATGCTTCAATGGCATTCTCTTTTCAGTGATCCTTTACCAGTGCAATGTCTGAAAACTTAACTCTGTCTCACCCTCTTATTACTTGTTCCTGCATGGAAGTATCCAATAGTGCTTCAAAGTAAATGAATATATTCTGTTTCTATGGGTTTACATGTTCTGTTTGACTCTCACATGAAGAAGGTGTGTTGCTGTGACTTCATCAGTCTCTGTTTTCACTGAGCACCCAGAGCTGCTCTCTAGGGTCCAGCACATGCTGTCAGCCAGTTCCTCCATCCTGGTGCAGCTTCTTGCCTAGTTTGCCATTTCCCAGCTGAAAAGCTTTAAATAGTCTTCAAGGATGAGACTTTCTATGTAATAAAGACTGTGTGTGCCAGTGGCAGAGCCCTACCAAGGGACTGTGACAGTAAAACCACTGGGACTGTGGCAAATATTGGAGATTCAGCTAAGAATGAAGGGGTGGAAAGGCTGAAGCACTGAGGGTACTGCTTCATGCTGTAGTGGGGGTAGATCACAAGATTAGCGTTCTCAGTTGTGCTGTTTCAGTTGTGAATAGCAATTTTGCTGGGATTGAACTGGCCTATGGTGCTGTTTTTGCTACTGCTCCACTCCAAGGGAATGGAAGTTGTTCCATATCCCTTGAAGCACCATTTTCTGTGTGCAGAATCAAGCTCTGCGCAGGTTTGGAGGTTGTAGGCTGAGGAACTGCCCTGAGACAGGGGGAAAAAATACCACCCCAATTTTTAATCCTGGAGACTAGGTATATTGGGAGGGGGAAGTGCGTTTTGCAGGTTGATTAGCTGTAATCCAGTCCATCTGAATGCCAGTCTGTTCCAGCCAGTGTTCTCAATATCTTCTGGAGGTAGCCCTCTACCCAAAAAAAAAAAAAAAAAAAAAAAAAAACCAAAAAAACCCCCCAAAAAAAACCACTACAAAAAACGGGCATATTATTAAAATTGGCTGCAAATATCGAATTGTAGCTCATTTAGAAGCTGGACTCACAGAGTATCACTTTTTTATTTTCAGTAGAGCAGCTGGTAACAGTTCCAGGTAATTCCTGAATTTGCAAGTAGTAATCTTCTAAAATAACTGAGAATCAGGGGCACATAGCTCAAGGCTCAAGTTTCTACTTACACTGAGGCTGTACTAGGAGGACCTGTGTAAAAAGACCTTTACAGAACTTCATTCTGAAGACTTTCAGCCTTGAAATGTTTAACAAAGTTCTTATGCCTGCCTAAAATGGTTGCAAATTAAACTTTTGTAAGCTCTGGTGTAATAGAACCTAAGTACAGGTTTACTTTAAAAAGCTGTGTCATTCTAACCTATTGATTCCTGCACTTCGGATGTAGCAGCTGAAATCGTTCCATGGATTCACTGGATCTCTGTAGACTAGCAGAGGACTCTACATCAGTTATTTTAAGTTATATATACCAAGAGAAATTGATAAAGATGAATGTATGGCTGTCCTGAGTCTGTCTGTCGACACTGTAGGTGGAGATGCTGAATCAGGTCTTTACCTTTCAAAATTCTTAAGTTGTTGAAGTGTTTAAGCTGTGAAAATACCTTCAGATTTTATAATTTCATTCTGTTTGTTCACTAAGGGACAATTGCTTTGATATCTTTCACCAGGGACTGCATAAAAGCTTGGGCATAAAAGGTGTGTCTGTGTAGTTTTAATTTCTCTGGTTGGTATCTGAGCTTGTCAGAATTGCATCAGTGGCTTTTCCTGCTCAGTCTGCTCTGGCTGTTTTGTCAGGAAAGAAGTTGAAAATGTTCTGGTAGATTACTTACCTGAAAGCAAAGGAGCAGTATTCCAGGGTCAAAGGATCCAGAACAAAGTAGCAGCAGTAGTCTTGAGAATATCAATCACTGACACCAGCTGGTGAGGCTTTTTTGAGGTTCTGAAAATGCCTTGCAGAAGCTTCAGAGGCTGTGGGTTTGATAATTTCCAAACAGGCTTGTTTGGTGATGGCATTTCTAAGATGTCTTTAGGCTATTTCCGATTTAAGAATACAAACACACTTAGAAAAGAACAATATGTGATGGGAGTCCTTGGTTAGGAGTTGTTCTGCCAGTCACAACTGACATGCAGCAGCATTGCATGTCGTTGCAATATTAATGCCTCTTGTTCCAAACTCTCAGATTCATTTGGCATTTTGTCAGGATTTGGATAACTGAACTTGAAGCAATGTGGTTTGATCTGCAGATATACTCACTAATTGGGTGTTGAAACCATTCTTTTCCAGGCTCTTCATTACATGTTGTTGGTATCAGAAGTTGAAGAAACGGAGATTTTCAAGATTTGTCTGGAATATTGGAACCATTTAGCTGCTGAGCTCTACAGGGAAAGTCCGTTCTCCACATCGGCTTCACCGCTGCTTTCTGGGAGCCAACACTTTGATGTTCCTCCAAGGAGACAGCTTTATTTGCCTGTTTTGTCCAAGGTAATCCATGCTCAAGTGAAGGCACTCTGAAGATTCACATTCTGTTTGTGAATTAAAGATTTTGCTTCATTTAAGGAGTGATGTAAGAAAATTCACCTTAGAGTAGTCTATAATTGATTCAACTCTTAGTTATATAATCAATGTGAAAATACTTTAAAAGGACACCAGTATATAATAAGATAATTAATGTGATATTTCAGCTTTTTAAAGGTACTTAATTTTAACATAAATCTGTGTTATTTCTGTAAACAGAAAGGCTGGGGTGTTAGAGTTGGAGGAAAACCCATGTGTTTGGGAAAAGTGGTCCTTAAAAGACCCCTAATATTACATAAGCATTTTGAACTTACTGTTGTAGTATAAATACTGCATAGGTTGGGGTTTCTTTAAGTACTCTGCTTGTTCGTTGGAGAGAGAGAGAGAGAAGTCAGCAGGCTCTATCTTCAATGGCTTGTTAGCTGACATGTCTGGGTAGGTGGATATAACCTGTCTGTGTTTGAGGCTGCCTGGACAGAGTGCTCTGGAGACACTTGTGCAGCTGGGAGGGTGTTGGTGGTTGCAATTTGATGGAGTTTTAACTTCCCCCAGGTTCGATTGCTCATGGTCAGCCGCATGGCCAAGCCTGAAGAAGTCCTGGTTGTGGAGAATGATCAAGGGGAGGTAGTTCGGGAATTCATGAAGGACACGGATTCCATAAACTTGTATAAAAATATGAGAGAAACTTTGGGTAAGTGAACTGGCTGCAGTTTGTGTGCTGTGGGTTTGTGCGGCTCCATCAGAGTACTGTAGTATGTTATCTTAGCATCTGAATTACTCTGTGGGTGAAATGGTTATCAGCAAGGAGTACTACACAGACTGGAAAGGGAGGAGGCAGTGGCCGCTCTGAAGTTTGCGGCATGTAGTGTTTTAGAACCTGATGGAATAGTAATACACTGCTTAATTTTGTCCTCAGTTATTGCAGTGACGAAGTTTTTTGAGGCAGGAAACAATATCAAGAGTCCAGCTCGTAACTTGAGGGAACAAAGGGAGTAGAGTTGTCAGATATTCGGGACATTATTCAATATTAAATTTATTTTCTCAAATGCAGATGGGAATGAATGTTGAGCATCAGGTTGATGCACTAGGAATGTGTGTGTTGGAAAGCTTGTGAGATGCAAAGTGTATGTGGGTGAAGTGGGTGTTTTTATTCTCACCTGTCTGCTGGGATGTAGGTATAGCCAATGTTAATTAATACATTTGCATGTGGAATATGAAAACCATTTTTGTTCTGTGAAACAATTACTATATGTCGTGAGCCTAATTTGTTTTGCCAGATACAAGATTATTTCTATGAAAATGCAGGTCAGGTTTGTATTACCTATAAGATTCACTGGGAAAAATAAAAAGGGGGAGAATGTGGTGGAAGCTGTATTCTGTGGTACAGTAAAAATCTATTTCTGAACCTGGCCATAAATTGCTCTTGACTTGCTGGGATTTAGAGTTTTATATTGGAGACAATAATCCTGTTAGGGGCTGATGCAAGTGACTGAGTTGTGATACCTGAATCTTCCACCTAGACCTGTTCAGGAGCACCGGCTCCAATTTAATTGTGGCTTATTGCTACCAGCAATAAAATACAGAGCTGAAGAAAATGTGTGAGCTTACACACTGTATAATGTCCCCCATAGGCAGCCAATCCCATATTTTCTGCAGGTCTTCAGTACAGATGCCTTTTGATAAAAATTTACTTTGGTATCACATGGGACATGTATTGATTTAGACTTATCACATCAACTGCATGTGATGTTTTGCTGTGATCCCTTATAACTTAAATTCTCAATAAAATTTATTGTCCATCTTTAAAATAATTTGAGCAAATTTCTACCTCGTGATGTCATGACTTCAGGAAGGAAACAGGATACTTTTACCTGAGAGCTTCAGTGTGTTCTTATGTAACTGCTTTTGGAGTTGAGCTCCAGGCTGCTGCTTTAAAAGGTTCCACGTTGATGTCTTTCAGTTTATCTCACACATCTGGACTATGCAGACACAGAACGAATTATGACTGAAAAGCTTCACAATCAAGTGAATGGAACGGAGTGGTCATGGAAGAATCTGAACACCCTGTGCTGGGCTATCGGCTCCATCAGCGGTGCCATGCACGAAGAAGATGAAAAGAGATTCCTGGTTACAGTAATTAAGGTATGGTGGGGCAGAACTAACAGCTTGGATACACTTAAGTTTGTGCTGAAGAAACCAAGCTTGCAGAAATACTGCTCTGTGATCTTAGAAAGCTGCCTTTGTGGATAAGAAAAAATGAATGGGAAATCTTCCATCTGGAATTTAGGGGTGATGAATAAGTTAGTGATGAACAATGCATTGATCCAAGTAGCCTTTTCATCAGATAAAATTTAATTTATGATTAAACGTATTCTTTGGGGATGCAGAAGATATGGAAAGGGATTGCTTATGAGATACAACAGAGTGACAAAGTAATCCATGACTGTAACTAGCCTAACCCCTTGCTCTTTTGCTATATCTGTATGTTCATTGATAAAACTTAAAGTTTGGTTAATATGTGGATAATATTTTTACAAGAGTAATGGGCTTTAACAGGTAATATAGAGATGGCTACAGAATATTTCATTTTTAGTCATACAGAAGTTGTAGTTTAATTTCTTCTATTTGATGTGGAGTCTGTATTTTTATCTAACAGCTGCTCAGCCAGTATTGAGTACTGTAAGGCTTGTTGAACTCCCCCTGCAGGAATTCTTAGTTATAATTTAAAATGGAGATTTCTTAGTTTAAAACACAGTGATCAGGGTTTGGATGAAACTTAAATGATTGCATCGCCCCAGTCTTAATGCACTTGTTTGGGCTTTTATTTCTTCATTTGGATTTTGAGTTTGATTGTGGGCAACCACCTTTAATATAGCTACTTATAGGATGCTATGCTTGTAATGCTTTTGATGGAAATAGACAAACTTGAAGAGGAAACTTAAGAATCTGTTGTGTTGTAGGATCTCCTGGGACTCTGTGAACAAAAGCGAGGAAAGGACAATAAAGCCATTATTGCATCAAATATAATGTATATAGTAGGTCAATACCCACGTTTTTTGAGAGCTCACTGGAAATTTTTGAAGACAGTAGTCAACAAGCTGTTTGAATTTATGCATGGTAATTATCTGCTTTTCTAAATTTGCTGTTTTAATTATAAAAAAAGATGCCTATACATGGAGAGGAAAAATACAAAGCAGTAACTGCCTTAATTTCATTTAGAAACTCACGACGGTGTGCAGGATATGGCTTGTGATACCTTCATAAAAATAGCACAAAAATGCCGCCGACACTTTGTCCAGGTTCAGGTGGGAGAGGTCATGCCATTTATTGATGAAATCCTGAACAACATCAACACAATCATCTGTGATCTTCAGCCACAACAGGTAGGTTCTATTTGGGGTTGTGGATAATTCCTAAAGATCAATGCACAGTTCCTTCCTGTTGAAATGTTGGGGGTGATTTTGCAAGGGCTGAATCTTATTCTTCAGTTTTTATCAGGCACAGTGTCAGGGTATTAATACCATGGTCAAGTTGCATTGCTGAGATGTCATTTGGAATGTTTGGAAGGAGAATTAAAGTGCATTTAGTTGGAATTTTGATTTCTGGAATGTCTTCAAGAGGACATGGCATGTAACTTGGTGATTCTGCTATGGAAAGAGCAATATCCTACTCTTAACAGTATATACCTACAGCTCTTATATTTGAGAAGGAGGGAGCGAGGAGCAATCCAAAAAGGGAAAATCAAAAATCCAGTCCTTTCTAAAAAAGGAAGGGGAAATCTGTCTGGGAAGGGCATGGCTCATGAAATGAGAGCAATGTGCACCTGCACACTGAATGTACTGAAACTTCAGGCAGAGTGGATCTGGCACCTGGAAAAAGATACTTCCAGGATGGATGGGAGCCAGTGCACAATTCAAACATGTCTTGTAAAACTGAGTTTTTCCTTAGTCCTTTTTAAGCTCGGTGTTTGTGGTGTTGCTGTTCCCATCAGGTGCACACATTTTATGAAGCAGTTGGATACATGATTGGGGCACAGACAGACCAGAGTGTGCAGGAGCATCTGATAGAAAAGTACATGTTGCTGCCCAACCAGGTGTGGGACAGCATCATTCAGCAGGCAACAAAGGTGAGCTCTTCCATTTTAATGTGTTCTGTGTTCAGGTCAAAAACCCTGCTAAATGTTTGCCCTCCCCTGGTTGTATTTTTCACACTAATTGCACGGAGTTAGGCTGGACTTCATTATATGATGGCTGAGACAGAACTCCATAAATTTGAGTTACCTGTTCTTTAAGGCAGTGTATAAAATAAATTATTTAAACTTAGGCTTTTATATTGAAAGCCAAAGGGTGTTTGTATTCACTAATAAAGATTAACTCTATTTTTTTTCACAGAATGTTGATATTCTAAAGGATCCTGAAACAGTTAAGCAGCTTGGTAGCATTCTGAAAACCAATGTACGAGCATGTAAAGCAGTTGGCCACCCCTTTGTGATTCAGCTTGGAAGAATTTATTTAGATATGCTGAATGTGTACAAGTGCCTAAGTGAAAATATTTCTGCAGCTATTCAGGCTAATGGTAAGAAACTCCATGTTCTTCTGAAAATGGGATTTAGCAGTGTCTGCCATTAGGTTCCAGAGTACATCCCAGTTAGGTTAATTTTACTGTTTGGGAGAGTGGAGAAGGACTGAAAATGCTCACTTAAATCTTTGTTTATTAACAGATGTTGTATTCAAATAAAGAGCTCCCAGCTTTAGAGGGAGGAAGAAACATCTATAAATGATCAAGTTTAGGAGAATGCAGAACACCAGGGATGCTCACTTCAAATTGATAAGCATCTTGCTGAGATGCGGTGTAGCCTGTGTTCTTTTACCTTGCTCTGCTTTTGAGTATTAAAGGACTGTCTGTAAATAGAATCTTGTTCATTACTTCAGAAAATGTCAGCAGGGTTTTAGGATGAGAGTGTGCTGCTACAAGGCTGTCTAGCAGAAATGTAATGAGTGAAGATGCCTGAAAGTTGTGGTAAACCAGGCTTGCAATCACAGAAGGAATTCTCAATTACCTCCCTTATTTTTACCAGCTAACTTAGGGCCTGTGGCATCTCAGCAGAATGTGCTTCTGTAGTAGTCCATTACAAGATAAAATGAGTCAGTTGCTGAATTCTGTGCTGTGCCCAGTTTTCTGGCCAGTGCACAAGATGTACCTGGAAACTGGAATGTTAAATGCAGCTTGGTAACTGCACAGCTGGTTTACCTTGAAGTAGCTTCTCGGAATTCAGAATAGAACTGGCAGAGAAATCAATAACTTTTCATTCAGCTGATCTAATGGCCAGAATTCATCATTGCCAGACACAGTGAAGTTGAGGAAGCAGTTACTGGGGCTGTGGGCCTGGTGAGCTCCTAGAGCAGCAACTGCTGTGATTGCAGTTGCCTCAGAGAATGTTTTTACAACTGGCAAAGATTAAAAGACAAAGGAAGTCTTTAATAGTCTTTGCCATTCAGATATAAAAATCAAGTATTCTCTGTTTTGTTAATATCAAGTTAATTTGGTGGGGTTTTTTTATTTTTGCTTTTTTTGTGGGGGGAGTTTGTGTTTTGTTTTGCTTTTATTTATTTGGTTTTGGTTTTTTGTTTGATTTGGGCTTTTTTGGCACCTCACACAATTAACTGAAGCTTTACAATTTTCCAGGTGAAATGGTAACAAAGCAGCCCTTGATTAGAAGTATGAGGACTGTAAAAAGGGAAACTTTAAAATTAATTTCTGGCTGGGTGAGCAGGTCCAATGATCCGCAGATGGTAAGTGGATGCATTTTGTACAAATAACTCCTAAGACAGAATTGAGAAGAACTCTGCTTTGTGTTAAGTTGTTGGTCACAAGAACTTCCTTCAGGAGGTGTCTAAGATATAATGGAGGAAGTGGAATTAAAAGAGGTAAGCCTGAGCAATGCTTGAGATACTTCAGTTAATTTTAGCTGAGACTAATCCTAAAGGGAGACAAAGAGATTTAATATGGAGACAGAGGATGGGAACTTCAACTTCCTCAGGAAAGGTATCACCTGTTACTGAAGGAGGAACTAACTTGGCTGCTAACTGTGCTGGAGACTCTGCCCAGTAGCTGCACTGCTATAACCTGGCTTACTCTTCCAACCAGGTAGCTGAAAACTTTGTTCCTCCGTTGTTGGATGCAGTTCTCATCGACTACCAGCGGAACGTGCCGGCCGCTCGGGAGCCCGAGGTGCTCAGTACCATGGCTATCATTGTCAACAAGCTGGGGGTACACATCACTGCTGAAATACCTCAGATCTTCGATGCTGTTTTTGAGTGCACATTAAACATGATCAACAAGGTATTTCTCTTTGAAACCTGAGATAAGACATCTCCCTCTGAACATCATTGCAACGTGTGGGATCATGTCAGTGTAGGACAAACTGCTAAAATTGATAAATATTTAAAGTGTAAGAGCACCACTACTGCTCAGTCAAGTATTTCCTCACTAAGTGTGCAGTATGTACTGATTTGCTCTTTTTAATGGAAGATGCCATGACAGAACTTAAGGAGACTTGGCTTTTTCCCCTTTTCCCTTCTAGGACTTTGAAGAATATCCTGAACATAGAACAAACTTCTTCTTGCTACTTCAAGCTGTAAATTCTCAGTGCTTCCCAGCCTTCCTGGCTATTCCACCTGCACAGTTCAAACTTGTCTTGGATTCTATTATTTGGGCTTTCAAACACACAATGAGAAATGTTGCAGATACAGGTAAATGGAAGTGTTTAATACGGGTCAGAGATTTTCTGGTAGAATGCTGTTCTTTTAGTTCCTTTTCTTTAATCAAAGTTAGCATATTGTGCACATGATTCTTCATTTGCACAAGGATAGAATTCCTCTGCCTCAGCTCCAAGGTGTCAGCCAGGGATCCATGGATGGGTTGTTTGGTTGTTGATTCATTCCTGTAGCTGGAAGAGAGCACTGTTACAGTTTCTTCTTGCTTGCTTTGCCACCTGAGCATTGGCACTCTTCTGAAATGGCTGAACAGATGCAGCAGCTTAAAATGGTACCACAAAAGATTGTGGAACCAGTGATTCTTTTAGCCATTTAGGGATGGGGAGAGAGGATGTTTTTTCAGTTGCATTTCACCAAGTAAAGTAATGAAAGTTTCCATTTAATTCTAAACATTAAAACCTCTTTCCTTATTTAAATAGCCAACACATGTCTGGGTAGAGGGTTTTGATCATTAAACGTTGTGATTAGCTCTTTATGTTAATGATATGCCAATGATAGTATAATGAAGCTGAAGGGGCGTGCCATGTCTGGGAGGCGGTGCCCTCTAGTGCCAGCCTGGGGCAGTGCCTCACAAAGCCATCACATGTGCCATGCTGGGCATCCTGCTGCCCATCAGGATTTCTTGGGATATTCCTGTTGTTTTGAAAAGGCCAAAATCTCCCAGCTGCTGGAATACTGTTCTCTAGGTCACTTTTTCAATGCCTGTTTTGCAGGACTTCAGATCCTATACACCCTACTGCAGAACGTTGCACAGGAGGAGACGGCTGCCCAGAGCTTCTATCAGACGTATTTCTGCGATATCCTCCAGCACATCTTCTCTGTGGTCACAGACACCTCGCACACTGCAGGTGAGAATGTGCCTGTGTGTGAGGCAGGTGCTGCAAAGCACCCATCTGAACATCAAAATATTGTCATGCAGAACAGGATGTTCTGAATAACAACTGCCTGTGTCTGCCTTTGATCTACGCAGGTTTGACAATGCATGCGTCAATCCTTGCCTACATGTTCAACTTGGTAGAAGAGGGAAAGATAAGTACTCCTTTAAACCCTGGAAATCCAGTGAACAACCAAATGTTTATTCAGGAGTATGTGGCTAATCTCCTCAAATCTGCATTTCCTCACCTGCAGGAGTAAGTCTGCCATGATTCATTAATGCTTCTCGGTGGGTTCTTTCTTCTTGGAATTCTAACTGATGTGTTTGCTGTTAGTGCCCAGGTTAAGCTGTTCGTAACAGGACTCTTCAGTTTAAACCAGGATATTCCTGCCTTCAAGGAACATCTAAGGGATTTCCTGGTCCAAATCAAGGTGTGTTGGGCATGCTTTTCTCAAGAAATTAAAAATAATTTTCAGCAGGATATTGGTGGAAAGCTTTTGGAACAGTGTGGAGCCAGGGCTTGTTTGAGAAATAGAAGTTATTTTGCATCTTTTTAAAATGCAGTAAGAACTCTGTCCAATGGCTTGTGTGACTGAGTAGTGTTCATTGAACCTGTTTCACTGGGATTTCACTTCATAAATTGGGTTTGAACATCATTGCTTCTGTTCTACATTGTGCACACAATCCTTATGTCTTAGGACAACTGCAAAACTAAGTCTAATGGGAAATAAGTGTGAAATTGAAAACAAATTGAAAAAATGTGAAATTCAAACAACTGCAGAACTAAATCTAGTGAGAAATAAGTGTGGTTTTAACCAGATTTTTTTCATTCTGCTTGGAATTGGGACCAGTTTTGAAATTCACTACACTAATGCTATGCCTTTATTTTTTTCTAAAGATGCTGGAATGATAAGATTGAAGGAAATAGTTTGTTAATTATTTTTGAGACTAATTTTCAGGTATTTCAGAATTGTAATGATTCTGCTTTAATGGTGATAGACTGTAGATGCCAGGTTTGGCATCCCATTCTGTAACACACGGTGAACATCTTCAAATATTGCTTTATATTAGTTGTGACCTTAGAAGCAGAAAACCATGCAAGTAGCCTGTCAGGGAACAGGAAGGGAAGATGTTTCCTGTATAATTTTGGAAGCTATTATTCTGCCTTAAGGACTTGACAATAAACTGATGTTTTTGTGTGAATTATCCCAGGAATTTGCAGGTGAAGACACATCAGACTTATTCTTGGAGGAGAGAGAAACAGCCCTTCGGCAGGCTCAAGAGGAGAAGCATAAACTTCAGATGTCTGTACCTGGCATCCTTAATCCACATGAAATTCCTGAGGAGATGTGCGATTAAAACAAAAATAAAACAAGTTTTGCAGTTTTCTTTCTGTACAGCTACTTTGTTGTGATAGAAGAAAACAGCACTTGGATATTTGTTGACCAAAATGATGCCAATTTGTAAATTAAAATGTCACCTAGTGGCCCTTTTTCTTATGTGTTTTTTGTATAAGAAATTTTCTGTGAAATATCCTTCCATTGTTTAAGCTTTTGTTTGGTCATCTTTATTTAGATTTGCATGAAGTTGAAAATTAAGGCATTTTCAAAGTAATTACTTCATGCCCATTTTGTGGCTAAGGGGAAAATAGGCAAAGCGTAACTTTTAAAAGACTATATTGCAAAATAATACAATTTCCTGTAAGAGTATTGATTTTTAATTCGGAGTCATTTTCTTTCTAGTCTGTCCTGCAGTCTAGGAGGAAAGGTAAAGAGTAAAGCAGACTGAATGAATTGTTAAGCAGAGGATTCTAGTGCTGCGTTTGTTCTGATCAGTTAGCAGCTTTCTGGACTGAGTGGTAAGGCTATAGGCTATGTGTATTTGCAAGTTGTATGGCAAGTTTGCAGCAAGATCATGTGCATATCATCCCATTGTAAAGCAACTTCTAAAGAGTATGGGAACACAGTACAGTTAGTTATTTTTACACAGTTCTTTTGTTTTTGTGTGTGTGCTGTCGCTTTGTCGACAACAGCTTTTTGTTTTCCTCAATGAGGAGTGTTGCTCATTTGTGAGCCTTCATTAACTCGAAGTGAAATGGTTAAAATATTTATCCTGTTAGAATAGGCTGCATCTTTTTAACAACTCATAAAATAAAAAAAAAACTGGCTTTTGAGATGACTTATACTAATTTACATTGTTTACCATGCTGTAGTGCTTAAAGAACACTACTTAAGAGCAAAATAAACTTGGTTTACATTTATTTTTCTTTCTTTGGCTTATTCTTTTATTGGATGAAAATGCTGTGATCATATTTAAGATTTGTATTTGAAGGTGTAGGAAAAGTTCCTTGAGGTCTAGATAACTGTTGCTTCTGGCTTGCCTCATCTCAAGGACTTTGGTTGTGCTTGAAGTTACCACAAACTAAGTTGGGTTCCATTTGGAAGTACAGTAGCTGTTCTGACTTACCTCTGTGGATAACTATTCCATACCACGTTACTATGAAATGCCAGGAATGAGGTACTCTTGCTCTTTCTCTCTCTGGACTCTTTGCAATTAATTTCAAAGAGGTATTGCACTGTATCTTGACTGAACAGTTAATAATAGTCCATGTTAATAACACGAGTAGACAAGATCTACAGTTATTTTTCTACCTAAAGTTTTGTAGTTAAATGATTTTCACAGATATATGAAGCAGTATGAACACTAAGGTTGTGTACAGTCTTGGCTTCCCCATCTCTGTTGTGTCTTGTCTCTGTTCTCTAACAGTTGGTGTCAAGCTCTCCCAGAGTTTCTCCATGGACTTGGTGTCGTCTCCAGGCTGTTACTGGGATGAAGTGTAGCCATTGTCAGAGAGCTGGCACAGGAGCCAGGCAGGCGTGGGGCTCTTGTGTGCCCCTTGGGGTGTTGTAGTTGTTAGCTTTGTGCTGTGTGTTCCCTTGGAGTAGAAGTGCATGAGTTAGTGGTGTTCCTGTAGGATGTAGCTGTACCTGGGATGTTTCCAGGCTGGACTCTCGGCCCCTCCGTGTCTGGGAGTATCTCCCGTTCCTTTCGCATGCTTGGCTCTGGCCCACAGGAAGGGCCACGGGCAGTGGCACTGAGCTGGCACTGCTTGGAGACCTCAAGCTCCCATGGCTGGGACTGCGTACAGCCTCCCAAAATACTGCCAAAATTACAAAACCCATTTCTTACTCTCCTTAAAGCTCCCAGTTACAGCTTTTTCATGTCTTCCCATCAGCATGGAGCCTTCTGCTCCACCCTCAAGGTAATATTGCCTTTATGGGGCACTTTAAAGTGCAGCAGTTGAAGTCCTGTTGAAGGACACGTCTGGAAAGGACATGAAATGGCTTGTGAGCAGGCTGAGTCACAGCAGCAGAGCTACAGCTTACCAAAAGCTGTGCAGAGAAGTAAGAGAAGGTTATTAAAATGGAAATAAACCCCACCAATAGCGCGATGGCAGAGCACATCCCATGAGTCACAGAGCTGAAGGCTGAATTGGTTCTGATTCTGCATTCAGAACAGTTCTGAACAAAGATGTACACATACGTATTTATGCTCCTTCCTTCCTTCCTTCAAGGTTGGAGTTAGGCTGAGGCTCATGGTCTGGTTGTTTGCTGAAGATTTAAATGTGACCTAAACTCTCAAACAAACCCAAAATGTATTTTTTATGTTGATTCAAAGAAGAGTTGTTTATTTTGATACCTTAAGAGTTCTCTAGTAACAACATTCTAATCTTAGGTTTTGCTTCCCTTTTAGATATAAAAATTTAACTGTGGTCTTGTCTTGTTCTCTTAATTGGTGCCTTTCCCTGATCTCTGCAGCTGTTATAAAAATGCAGCTTCTGTGGAGTTCTGGATACCATTAAAGATTTGACTTGTGTGTGTGCATATTTCTAGTGCAGTTATCCTGAATGTGAAAAAAAAATAAAAGACAATGTACATCTAAGAAAGTTCTAGTTCTAATGCACACTCTGTAAATCAAAATATATTGATAAAAAGCATGAACTATCATATAAACATCTCCATAACTTGTAATTATATGTAAACCAATGTTTTGTGCATATTTCTATACAGATTTTACAAAAAAAAAGGAAAAACAAAACAGTTCTGTGTACTCCAGGTACATTGATAAATACAAATATTTCAGGGTGTTTTCTGTGTTTACATGGATTGATTGTCAGCTGATGAAGACACCCCAAGTACTTGTTTCAGGCTGCCATGATGTGTTTGCTACTGTAACTGAAGCAGATTATCTTCCAAAGCATTTTAGGTTAGTTGGTTTTGGTTTTTTTAAACTAGAATAATTTGGTGTGTGTTAATCTGATTGGTTTAAGTGAACTATTTTCCAATAAAGCTAATATTTATGCAAAAAAAAAGCTTTAGAAATGCTCATCTCTCTAGGAAGCTTTAAGAGTTACTGCTGATAGTTTTTAGCACTGGAAAGGCAATAAAACTTTCAGCTTAAAGGGAAAAAACGAAAGAGGAGAAGATGCTGAAAATGATGCATTAAATGCAGAGACTGCCTGGGGTGAGGGATTTGCCTTGGTGCTGTGGTGAGGGACCAGACTGTCCCAGAGTCCACTGATCACTGGGTAAATGATAATTACTGATCCCAGCCTCCAGGGCTGCTGGAAGGTGTGGCTAAACCTCCTCCCTCTTGCTGGATTTGTCTCCAGGTGTTATGGAGCAAAACTGGAATGTTGGAGATAGCTCTTAGAAAACCATCACTACAAGAATAATCCTGTCCACCTGCCCATCAGGAATGCTCCTCTGCACTTCAATCCTCGAGGCCGAATTGATGTTTAGGCTTTCAGCTTCGGGACATCCTCACTTCATTGTCCAAGGCTGTCCCTGTCAGCAGGGTTCCCTTGGGAAAAGGCTCGGCCATTCCCATTGGGGCATAACTTTTTGTGTCATGCCACATACAATGCACCTCATCTACCTAAAAGTCCCAGATTTTACACCTACAAACCTGTGAGCGCTTTTTTTTTTTGTGTTTTAAGTCTGTATAGGAAAAGATGGGATTGAGGGGGAAGGAGTATTTTGGAGGCAAGAGTATAAAAGAAAATGAGACACTCAGATTTTAGTTTTTATTTACTCCTTATAAATAAAAGTCACCCAGCACTTTTTGCTGGGTGATTTCTTGGGTAATCTCTTCCCAGTCTCAAATCAGTGTTTTTTTTTTTTTGGGGGGGGAGGGGAGGGCTGTTTTTTTGGTTGTGAACACCTTTGAAATCTTAAATCCTTTTCAATTCTCAGCTTTTCCTGAGCCTTTAAGTCTGCAGTCTTTTGTGGATCTTGTGATTTCAGCAAAGATTAACAGGAAGACTGGACCAATTTAACAACTGGAGTGGGGAGGGGAGTTAAAATTTTCCCTCCTGTGTTGGAGAGCAGGCTCCAGCCCACTTCCCACCCCACTGCTGGTTATTTTAACAGGGACATTGCTAACCAGACAGGAAAAGTTCTCCAAAGGAACACTGCAAATGTGCGTTTCACCACTAAAAAGTCTGAAAGAGGTCCAAATGTACAAGAGAAGCTACCTGGACCACTTTGGTAGTGGTTCAGTTTCCGGTGGCAGTCTCTCATGCTCAAAAATTCCTTGTCTGTACTTACATGATATTTGTGGCCAAATTTTGAGTATTCTGTATTTGGGGTAAATCAATTTGGATTTGTCTTCTCAGGGTGCTGTAACACTAAAGCCTAGTTAGACATGGACCCTGTTAAAAAGTTTAGAATGCTAAAAGAGCAGTGAAAGTCAAGTGCTAAAATTTAAATGTGGGTAAATTTATAACTGACTCTATTGCTCATGTCTTCCAGTGGTTTCACCAGCATTCCAGACATGAGGTCAGAGATTTAACTGGACTCCAGTTAAGCTACTAGTTCAGTGCTGGGACGTGAGTTTTGAAAATTCATGTTCTTGCTCTTAATCCAGTCCCAAACTTGGATTAAGAATTTTAGTTTTGCCCAAGTCTTGCATTTATCTAAATTACTCCTCTAGAAGAACTGTGCTGGCACTTTACCAGAGCAAATATTCCCAGATGGGGAGCACTGCAGCCAGGGGAGGGGAAGAGGCCTCCTGGGGATAAAACAACCTTGCTGGGATGGCACACAGAGAGAATAAAGGTTAAGAGGAAAAACAAAGCATGCAAGAGCAGGAGGCTGATGATCTCTGTAACCAGGCCACTGACAGGTCTTGTCTTCACCTTGGAAGCTAACATTTAATTTAATATAAAATAATTCAATTTAGTTTCTAGTTTAAGAAAAAAAAAAGTATGCAGTAAAAGGAATCAGGCTTTCAGTATTCTCTTCTGCTCAAAAGCAAGTGACTCAAGGTCACCCATGCTCTTCTGCTGTACTCCTTGAGCTTGGCATGTGACACCACGCTCCAGAAGGTCCCTTCTGCTGACTCCGGTGTTTGTGTAGGGCTGCACTCAGATCAGACAGCTGATTGCTCAGGAGAACCATCTCTGAAGATGTTCTGGCAGTTCATTTTGAGTCTGCTGTAAAAGTTACTGCAGGGCCTGCTTGAGGAAGAAAGAGCAGAGAGAAAGAAAAGTGCAAATTCAAATCAGATGATGCAGATTGTACAGTGAGGTATTCTACAGTAACTGAAATCATCTTGGACACACAGAAGGTAAGGCAGCACAACATCAAGTGAACGCTCACATGTAGATGCACAACATAAAGTTCTCTGATCTATCTTTTGATGGACCTCAAGCTTTGAAATCGGTGCTGTAGAAGAGAAAGGTGTTCACTACATTAATTCAGGCAGGAGCAGAACATAATAGCAATGTTCTGGACTCCTTATATTCTTCCATTATGAATTCTCAGGCTAGCTGGAAGAGATGGAGCAACCAAAAAAGGCCTTACAGGGTCCAGTACATCTGTGTCATTTTAATAACTAAACCAGTTAGCTATGAAATAGTTATTATTATGGAGGCTTAGCAATGTAACCAGTTTAATAGCTAACTAGCTTGTGCTGGTCAGATTTCTACCAATAGAAAATACTTAATTTAGAAAAGACACTGTCAGGAATTAAAATATCTATAAATTAAATCTAAGGAGAAAGATCAGCACAAAGTTTCAGGGAAGTTTTTAGGTTTTTACTCACAGTCTTCAACCTCTCTCTTCCATTATTACCCCTTGTTATTCCTATTTGACATAAATTTGCTTTAAGATGTTATGTGAATTAAAGTGACAGACAAGGAATCTGTGTCTCCTGTAAACTCTCAAGTTAATTTTCTGTATTAGTTTAAAATAATAAAAGGAAATTTCAGCAGGGAATATTTAGGAATAGCTCTATCACTGTTGATAAGCCTGACTTGGAAAGTATTTCAAAACCAAGCAGTGACATGAACTCTGGGTGAAACATCATTCTAGTATATTCCTAACTTGCACTGTAGTTGTTCCCTACCCGTTGTTTACAGTTAATTATCTGTTATTTTTAAACAGCAGTGGGATTTTTTATCTTAGTTTAACAAAGTGATGCCTCGAGGATTGTTTGGAGTTGAGCGTTCTGTGGCCTGGAGTGGGAGGCTACACGCACAACCACCACGGCATTATAGCCTGGATAAATATGCACATGGAATTAAAAAAAAAAAAACAAAACCCCAAAAAACCCAGAACTGCATCTCCACAATGCCAGTAGATTTATTTCAAGTGGAAGAAATACGAGACAGCCACTGAGGAATTCAAAACAACTTTTTTCCCTCCCTCATTTGGTGATTCTATTTGACTTTCTGCTAAACTATATTGCATCTGCATTGCGGCTATTAATAGATTTGGGTTTTTAATCCTGTGTACAGGTCGGTAAACTCGAAGCGTTCAGAGTGACACACGGACTCGCCACTGGGTGGTACTACAGAAATAACAAATACTGCTTCATACTCGGGAAGTGCCTGCTTTGGGGAGAAAAACCAGATCTACCACGGGATCCATATTCCAGTTACATGTACCTGGGAGACGGAGCAGGATTGAGGGACAGCAAAAAGAAAAAAAAAGGGTTGGGCCTTTTTTTTTTTTTTTTTTTTGTTATGGAAAACAGATGTTTGCCTGAAAATTTGTCATGCACGGGTTTGAAACCCCGTTCAAAACGCAGCCAAGGCAGAGTGAACTAACCGGTAGTTGTAACAGCATCAATTACGTATCTTCAATTAAAGGTTTTCGTTCATTTTGACTGTGTCTTTTATTTAGAAAAGGCTATTTCCAGCCAGTCACAGATGCCATTACTGATTGTATAGAATAAATCACGGGGCAAGAAGGGGGGAAAAAAAAAATCCCCAACAAATCAGGGCGGAAAATTACGAGGTAAAAATAAATTAGTTATTAGTAGAAAACGCTACCGTAGCCCTCCAAACGCCCATTCCCGGGGTCCAGGTCGGCGGCGCCCACAGGTGCCCCCGCTCCCCTCAGCCGCGCTGGGCGGGAAGGAGATGGCGGCGGCTCTTCCGTCCCGCGCCCCTTCGGCGGAAAACACCAAGAAACCACCCAAAAGACCTGGAAACGCTCCTGGAAGCTGGGAGCTTCCTCGCCAAGGAGCTCGGCTTAGCGTACTAAGCGCTCTCTTCAGGCGGGAGGTCCCCGAGGCAGCCCGGCGAGCGCGGCTCCAGGCACCGAGGGAAGGGGCGGGCAGGAGAAGCCGCTCCCGCGCCGCTGTCAGAGCGGCGGCGTACGCGCGTTCCTGGCGGAGATTCCCGGCCGCGGGAGGCGGGAAGAGGGCAGGGAGAGGGCAGGGAGAGGCGCTTACCCGCCCTTCCCCGGGCACGCGCCCAACCGCCACCGCCGCCATTTTACCCTCCCGCCCCCTTGCCACCTCCTCCCCGCTCGCCATCCCGCCACTCGGAACCGCGGTGGGAAGGCGGGGCGAGAGGGAAAAGGGAGGAGGAGGGACTCAGCCACCTTCGCCTCCTCCTGCCTGGTCGGAAACTGCCGAGCGGCGCCCGAGCGCCCTGTCCCCCCCCTTCGCTCCCGTCGCCTCCTCCTACTCCTTCCCCCTCAGCAAAATGGCGGCGCGTGGTGTCCCTGGGAGCCAGTGAGTGACTCGGCTTCTCCTCCTCCTCCTCCTCCTCCTCCCCGCCGCTGCCGCCGCCGCCGCCACAGGCTCATTTGCATTGATCAGCCGCCCCGGATCCCAGACCGGCCCTTGCCTCTTCCCCCCCCCCCCCCTTCTCTTCCCATTCCTTCCCGCCCCCTCCCTCCCCTCCCCCCCGGTGACCCCCGCCCCGGCCCCCATCAATCATCAATCAGCAGCACCGAGCGGATCAATCAATGGTCGGGAGGAGGCGGCGGCGGCGGCTGCTGCTGTTAATGAACAATGTGTGAGAGCTGCGCCGAGCTGCTGGAGGTGTTAAATGAGAGTAAGTGCGGCCGCCCTCCCCCGCTTCCCTCCCCCCGGGCCGGGACCCCGCGGACCCTCCTCTGCACCGGGTTACAGCCCCGCTTCGCCTCCTTCCTCGCCTCTCCCCGCCCGCATCGGGCCTCCCGGGCGCGGGGTTCCCTCTCTCTCCCCTGCCATGGAGGAGCTCCCTCCATGCCCTGCTCGGCGCTTCCTTCCCCCTTCCTTCCCCGCGGCCTGGGGCGGGCCTGCCGCCGCCGTGTCCCCGCTCCATCCCCCCTTTCCCTCGGGATCCGCATCCCCGGCAGCCGCGGCGGGGCCTGGCCGGGCTGAGGAGCTGCCGGGGAGCCGCTGCGGGGCAGTCGGGCCTGGGCTGGGGTCCCTTTTAACCGGCAGCAGTAGCAGCAAAGGCGGCTCGGAGTGATCCTGCCTCCCCCTCCCTGTGCCTGGCCTCGGTACGCGGTGCAGGTGCTTTTCGGGCACCGATTCTCCCGAAGCTGGAGGGAAGCGGCGCCTGAGGAGCCTGGCTCGGCTTGGTGAGGTTGAGAAGCTGCTGCTGAGTGTTTGGCTTCGGGGGTGGTCTCCGGCTCCCTCCCGAAGTTTCCTCTTTACGAGTGTTACCCGGCAGGGTCGGAGGGGTGGTACAGCAGGTGTTCCCCCCGCTGCCGCTGGAATCAGGAGCGTTTGGGGCACGAAATTCCCTGTAGGCCTCGTGTATCCCTTGGAACCTGCGCTCCGTGGCAGCCAAGGTACCTTCCCAGCTTCTCAGGAGCTCTGCCTCACGAACAAAGACGAAAAACCACCATTTTTATGGATGCTGAGGAATTGAAACAACTTACCAGCTGAAGTTTGTGATTAGAGGGAAGTTTAACTATCTCGGATCTTAAACATGGCATTTTTCCTGGTTACACTCTGCAGATCCTGTTGCAGCAGAGTGGAGCACGGAATGCTGCCTAGGACAGGGTTTGGGTAGAGTTGTCTTCGCTCTTCTGAGGCCCACTTCCATGTGCTCTTTGGTCTTCCCTAGGGTCCTACAGGAGTTGGAATATTGGCCTCTGTCTTGCTGGGGAAATAGGGTGTTCAGTGATTCATTTGAGAAGTAAAAATGTAGGTGTAAAAGTAACTTCTAGGAGAGTTCAGAGGCTGGCTTAAATCAGATTATATTGACATTACACCAAATGGTTATTTAAACCATTCAAAATGGTTTAAAATAAGACTAAATTATCAATTGTCTATGACAGCTGCTTGTTGGAAGAGAAAACTTCACTTGCTTTGGATGGATTGATAAGTAATCATTGCTTAAACTTGATTTGGGTTGGTATGATCAAATAGAAAAAAAGTTGTAACATTAAATTTTATATTTCAAGGAATCCCTGAAATTCCAGTATGAATTGATTTTTTGCAGCTGTTTTAAGGTAATTGGGATTGATGAAGATATTTCCCTATAGATAAAGCAAATGTCTTCAATCACTTTAACAATTCTTTTTTAAATGTAGAGATATATATATATATGTATATGTAACTGGAGTATGGATAATTTAATGGTTCTGCATTATATAAGATATATCTCTGCTATTAAGTAGAAGGAAATATGTCTTTGAAAGTCAAAATTCATTAGGAAAATTCTGCAGTACTGCTGCTATGTAGTTAATTTCAAAAAATGCTGCTTAAGTGACATTAGGTTTGGCCTTCCCTTCAGAGAAGGAAGCTCACTGTAGATCAGCAGAACTGTTTGGTGTGTGTGTTTGGATACAAAGACATGTGATGGTGCTCCCTTCTCACTGGATGAGACTGAGTTGTGAGGAAGGGATGGTTTCTTTTATAACTTCCAGTTGAGTTCTTTGTGTTCCTTAAGTAATAATGAAAGGTACATAATACAAAAACGATGTCAAGCTTTGGTTTTAAAAACACTTCAACAGAAATGAAAAGTGGTAGTAAAGAATGAGGTCATGCCCAAAATGTGTGAGCCACAGGCTGTCAGCAGCTTCCTTTGCTGCCCACGGAGCATTTGGGATCAGCTCTGCACCTGAACTACCCCAGCAGGGTTTTCTGAGAGGTCCAGGAAACAGCATCTCCTTCCTTTTGGAATTTTCTTGCTAAACCACATATTTTACGAGGCTACGCACTGGCCTTTGTCTTCATTTGCTCTGATGTTTACAAAATATGATTTGGTATCAGTTGCATTGCAGGTGACTTGGAAAGGGGAGTGACAGCAGCTCTCAGCCTGGTGTTTGGGAAGGAACACGTGGGAAGCTCCTGTTTCCTTCCTAGGAAGTTCCCAGCTGAGGGGTGACAGAAGGGTGAAACTGAACAGCTCTGCCATCAGACAGACATATTTTATTAGAAGCATATTAGTACCACTGCAAACTGCTACAGTATTAACCCACACGCCATAACTGTGCAGAGCTGGGGATTTTGTCCAGCAGTGACCTTTGTGTAGGGCCAGGGTTATGTCCTGGGAAGACTCCAGGTCCTGTGTCCTGATTTTGTCGCAGGTAGTCAGTGGCTGCCTGAGGTACTGAACTGGACACCTGTGGATTGGTAAGCTTATTTTTTTGACCAAAAGTGTCTAAGTATGCTTGTATGTATTTAACATACATTGCTCTGCTTAAGCGTGAGAAGCAGGCAATATTCTGTGGGCAGAATCAGCAGTGTTGGGTTTTTTGGTATATATTCCTTTTTCTTTCGCAGCATCTTGATTTATAGCATTTGATCTGCATGTTCAACCCAGTAAATTCCCTGATCTTGAAGTTATTTCCTGAGAAGTAGTCATTTCAAGTTATGATTAGATCCAGGAACTCAGTAAAATGTAAATTCCCTTATGAGATGTCCAGACTTTAGAGGAGTTTTTGCACTATAAGACAATCTGTTCAATCAGAGCAAACAGTCTTAATTTCTCACTGTAGGTTTTTTAGCATCATTTACATTATCCCAGGCAGGGTTTAATAGGAGTAAAGTCTATAAAGAGTCTGATTTCTTCTTTAATTAATCTTCCACAATATAAACATTTTAGTAGCTTTTAATAGAAGAAAAAAAAAGGGAAGACACAATGGGCTGCTTTTTAAGATAAGGCCACTTATTTACAAAAGGCTAAAGAACAGATTCTCATGGCATTAACTATAGGGGCTCATTTAAATGTGCACAGATTTTACAGCAAAAGTGCATTGAGGACATTCTGTGCTTTTGTGTTAATCTACAGCATTCTGTATCCCAAAATGAACCCTGATATACTTTGCATTCCTTGGTTTCTTTGGATGCCAGGTCTTGTCAGTCTAGGAGGGTTCATATTGAGTTTCATTTGTTCTTCAGTAGTATTTAAATTTCTGTGCTGTCCAGAGGCCCTGGTCAGGACAGCTCTGTTTTGCTAGGCACTGCATGGATACCCAGATAATCTCAACCCTAAAATGAGCCAGAAAACACAGAAATGGAACTTCAGAGGTGGGTTTGGCTGTCTCAGGTCTCTTACAGGAGCTCTGCAAGTTGCTGTGTCCCACCTGGAGCCATGGGCATGGTTTGAGCTCCTGTAGATCCACGCCATCCCTGCGGAGGCTTCACTCCCAAGTGTTGAGGATGTGGTGCTCGGTGCTGAGTGTTTGTTGAGTGCAAGGCTGTCCTGGGAGTGCCTCTTCTTAGCTGGAAGTGCCAGTCTGGTTCTCAGACCAGTCCTGAGTCAGCATCCCCACAGTCCTGGCCGTGGTGTGTCCCAGAGAGCCCAGCTCAGCTCTGTTGCTACGAGGCTTCCCTTTGGGACTGCAGCTGATCTTGATGTGTGTTGACTTAAAACCCCGTAGATGATTTTGGTTTAGGTTTGGTTTGTTGTTCTTGTTTGGTTTGGGTTTTATAAAAGTAAGAAACAAAGATTACAACATGGAAAAATAGGTTTTATTATGTAGTGGCAGCTGTGGTTTTAGGTTACCTTGGTAGGCCTTGGTTATTCCCAGTTCTTGGTTTCTGGGAACAAAGTTTGTTTTCTTCCCAGCATTCTGCTTCACTTTTTTCAATTACTACCTCTTTAGCCCATTTTTTTCCCAGTCAGCTCTGAAATCTTATAAAATCAGTTCACACTGATGATTAGAGCCTTCTAGATGTTATTCTACTACACCAGCTTGCAGGCTATTACTCTCCTTATGTTTTCTCTTTAGTAAACCAGAAAAATAAAAAACCCCAAGGACCAACCCAAAACAACCCCCCCCCAGTTTACTGAAGCATAGGAGATGAATGTGGACTCATACTGTTGTTTTTTTCTCTGTTACCACTGTCTGCAGAACTGCTCCCAGAGTGATCAGGTCCATAAAACACAAGTGCTGGAGTGCTTGACTGTTTGTGTAGTTTCAGGATAGCCCTGAATTTGAATGCTGGAGATTCTTGGCTTGACTCCTTGTCATGTTGTTCTGGCATGTAGGGAGTACAATGAGTAGTCTTGGAGGTTGGATTGAAGGTATGTTTACCTTGAGGTAGGTGAGAAATTGTGTTCCAAAACATGGTAGTATTCAGTTTGCTCTTTGGGATCTGGAGAGGATCAATATTTTATGCTGTGAGAAGAACTTAGATATTGAGGATGTGTTATAAAATTATTACAACTATTGCATCATTACTGTCACTTGGTCTCCAAGAGCTGCTCTCACTTGTTCAGTGGTTACCTGTAAACTTCAGGATTGATTACTCTGTTTTGTGCAGATCTAAGGTTTCGTTTGGCTCTTGTGCAAAACTGTAGAAGTTCTCTCTCTTGTATGGCTTTTTTATCGCTTCTTTTTTTTGCCTTTTTTAAAAGATTATTCTGTTTTTCCCCCTTAAGTGATATTTCCATGTTCAGAATCTCTGCAGAGATGCTATGGAGGATTTATTGGTTTTGTCTGCCAGGAGACACTTCAGGGCTTTATGAGCCTCACCCATTCATTTAATTAATAGAATTCCTTTTTGCTTCTTTTTCCTTCTGTGTTATTGCTAATACAGACTTCTTATGTTAGAGGTTTTAATTCCTTGCTTACTTGATTTCTCCATGTCACTGCAGTTTTCTTCCATCTTTCTGTGTTCAACTAACATCAAGTCAGAAAAGCAAATCCTGGAATCATGTTCTGTGTCCAAGTGATGAGCAGGCTGTGATTTGGCATGTTAGTGATTGGGAGGGAAGATCAATTTACTTCTTGGTTCCTTTTATTTCCTCGGTTTTCTTCTCTGAGTTTTTTTCAGGTAGCTAATAGGGATTTCTGCAGTCCAAGCTACACCTTTGTAGTTGTCTGGATGCTGGGACAATGTGAAAAATATTCTTACCATCCTCAGGAGCAAGTGGTTCTGCTGATTACTCAGTTCTGCTTGTAGTGACAGCATGCTGCAATTAAACAGAGTTGTGGCCATTTAATTTATGTTGTTTAAGCTTATATTGAGGTGATTTCTTCTTTCATTTTGTGTAGCAAATTGGCAATTTCTTGAAAATGTGAAGAGGTGAGAAGCCATTCTTTCCACTTCGTTCCTTTCCTTGTATGGGAATTGATTTGCAGTCTGAATACTAAACACAGACATGCAACTGTGAGGATTTCTGTGGTGGTCTTAACACATAGTAAAAATATCCAGCGTGTTGTAGATGTGCAAAGTTTTATTTCTAGAGTTGTTCAGATCCAGCACATCTGGTGGATGGTGAGCTTAGAACTGCTCATGAGATTTAGTGCTGGAACAACTGGTGGAAGAAGTTGAAACTTGTCAGAAGAAGTCCTTATGGAAAATGCACCTTTGGGAGCTGACCTTTCTTCAGCTAATTTGTAGAAGGGCTGTGAATAAGACTTGAGAAACCTGTGCCAATTGAGACTCGTTTCTTGATCAGCATCCCTGCAGATCATTGGTTCCCATCAAGGAGGGGAGGGGCAAAACTTTTTTTGCCTTTTTCCAGACTTCCCACACATTGAAGAAGCCTCCAATTCATTGTACTGACTTTCACTTGAGAGTTCTTAATCTGTGTAATTGTGTATAGAAACATGCTTTATGCTGTGTTGTTCAACACTTATTGTCTTTATTTTTCTGTTGTGCTGCTTGGCTCATTTTGGGGGGATTTGATAATTTTTAGCAAGAGTTTAATTTCATCTTCAGGAAGTGCTCAGTTGCCTATTTATTATTCTGGGACACGTAATTATTGAATTCTTCATAAAAAACCCATGGTTTTCACCAGCAGTGAAATTACTTTTAAGTGGGTGTGAACTGAAAACCTGGTATTTTTCAGAGTAATTTTCTGCCTTCAGTCTCTGTTCTTTGCAGATCTCCTCATCAAATTTCATTCTAAACTCTGCGGGCATCAACAAAACTGACAGTGCTTTCACATCTGTGCTCTGTCTGCTTGGAGAAGCTGTGAACAGTGCTGGAAATGGACAGTGAGGTGTTTGCTAGGGAGGGCAGCTCCAGAAAAGCTTTAGAGGGGCCAGAATATCCATATCTGCTGAGGAATTTGGGAAATGGGTTGTCTGTGGAAGGCTTGTGGAGCACAGCTTACCCACCCTTGTCAGGCACCTGTGTTCTGACAGGAGGTGTGTGGTGGGATTGCACTCTGGGCTCGCAGGCAACAGCTGATATGAGAGACTGAAAACTTTATTTTTCCTTCTTGGAGCTCTTATGGGATAACACTGGGGAGTGTGAGCTCAAAAGCTTGATAAAAGTAAGTTCTCCTGCTTAGTTGAAGGATGGTCAGTGCATTAAATCCTTGTCTGTATTGTCTGGTCTCTGACTTTTTTTCACAGTTAACAGCAAACTGTTGCTGGTTTATTTTGGGTTGAACTCCTTCCCTCTGAGCTACTTTTTTTCCTTTATATTTGAAGTGAAACTTGTGCCAGAGTATTTTAAGTCCTAAGTGTCAGTGCATGATCTGTAATATTTAGAGTAGATGCAGTCTGATCAAGCCGATCAAAAATTGAAATCACTTTCCATCAGTGCCTTGGAAATTCGGTGGGTCTGAACAACAGTGCCAGTTTGAGTCTTTCCGGAGTGACTTGGCTTTGAACTCTGTGCAGCCATAGCTTGCTGATATGAGACCTGTAAAAACATTTGTTTATATCAAAATGGCATCTGTAAATACATTTTCTGGTCGTGGGGGATGCTTGTCATTAAACTTAACTGCTCTCTTGGATATGCTTATATGGACCCTGTGCATTGCCTTCAGCCATCTCTTATTTCTCTTACTTCTTTTGACCTATCATCTTTTAAAACTTATATAATAGTTTTAGCCAACAAATTACCTAATACACCATGTGTTCGAGAGAATTACTAAATACATATTATCTGGCACAAAGGAATGCAAAATTTGAGTGCATATCTGAAAGTTGAGAGAGACAGTGACTTCATTGCTAGCCTGTCCTTTCTCAGAATTTTATTGTCCTTTCTGAATGAGTGGAGCTTGCACCTGTGCTCATGGAAACAAACAAAGCCTTGGAGTTCAAATGCTGAGCAAGCTCTTCCTGGGCTTTCAATGAACTGCCCGAAGCTCCATTGAGGATCATGACCCAATGTCCATTTACCTCTCCTCTCCTTGTTTAAGCAGGCTTAAATATACTCTGTAAGAAATGAATTAATCATATTTGCCTCTCACAGATTTTTTCCCTGAAACCTGGAGCACAGTCATTACAAGCTTTTATTGTAAATCTACTGGTAATTTGTTGCTTCTTATGGGCCAGGGTGGCTCAGTTGTGGGCCTTTTCTTTCTGGTTGTGGGGGAAAGCTGCTGTTGTCTGAAACTGATTCACAGTGTGCCAAGTAGTACAGCTGAACTAATTTGCAAAGTTCTCTCTTGAAAATAGAATGCTTCCTGGAGTAGGTATTTTAGTTTTTGCATTCCTTGCTACTTTTAATTAAAACTGATAGAAAACCTCTTCAGTTTTTGGAACCCTGTTCATGCAATTAAATCTTAGTTCTACTTAAAAAGTAGTCTGATAGACTAAGTTCTGTGTCTTCACCTTAATGTAGTATTTTAAAAGAAGTTCAGAGCTGGAGTATTAGAGGAAATTATTCAAACCCAGAGTCATTCAAGTACTGATACATTATGTTATTGAAAGGAAAGAATGCAAGTACTCTCTTGTAAACTGAAGGCGAGCAATCCTTTATCTGAGCAGTAGTTTTGGCATTGACACTGTCAGCCCTAGCTCTGAAATTTACCTTGGGATAATTAGTGATATGCTGGGAAATGCTCGAATTATGCAGCGCTTGTCCAATCCTGCATTGATTCCTTAAGAAACTTGCAGTGGCTGTTGTCAAAATATTATGATGGGCAGCCTGACTTTCCACATCTAGTATGTGTTTTGGTGATGTCAGGCAGACTTGATTGTGGAAATACTGCCTAAATTGAGCTGGGTTTTGTTTTGTTTTGTTGGGTTTTTTCTTAATTGAAAGAGGAACTATGACAACTTCAATATAAAGAAAAAAACACAGCCCTCCCAGAATTGTAACATCTTTTCTTGGAGTCAAAGGCAATTCACAATGCACAATACTGAGTTAAAATAGGACTCTGAAATTGACTGCTACTTTTTCTGTTTGTTTTTTTTTTTTTTTTTTTTTTTTGGTTTTTTTTTTTTTTTTAAACTCCAGTGAGCGGCACAGATGCTTTGAAATTACTTTGTGGGTTTTTTTTCCTTAGTAATAGGTAACTTGCCTTTCCCTGGAGAGGGAGGACTTCAATATCTTGGCTGCTGAGCATCCCAAGAAAACAGAAGCATTAGGAGGTGCAGTGCAGAGATCCCACAGATCCTTCTGTCTGACATGACTGACAGGGAACCAGTGCTGATGAACGCTGCTGAGCCCAGGCTCAGCCCTGCTGTGCTGCCAGGCTTCCATGGAAATGCAGCAGCCTGGACATCCCACTGGCCAGGGGCAGCTTTGTGCGTTCCTGCTGTGCGGTGCTGGGGCCAGGGAGCCCTCTCAGAAGATGGGGGTGTAAAAAGGACAATGTGGAGACTCCTGGTCAGTCTTTTTGGGCAAGCAGAACCAGAGCAAGATGCAGTTTGGCCTGGTGAATTCCATTCTCAGACAGATATCCCACAAGCTGCTCTTACCCATTTCCTACTGGTGTTTGATCAAAAAGGCCATATGTGCATTACACAGTGTTTAACTGATGGAAGCTCATTCTGCTTCTTGAACCTGTGATGGGAGTCTATTTCTCTGTATCCGTGCCACTCAGTGCTACATGGGATACTGCTTGTTCCTCAGTCATTGGCATAACCCAGCCTGAATTACGTATTTCACATTCCCACCTTATCCTGGCCAGATTGCCACTGTTAGGCATCTGTGGATTCAGTATAGGTGAACTTTGAGCTGTGGCTCACTGAGTGGCAAAAGTGATTTTACATGGTGTAGTAACTTAGGCTTGGCTTTGTGTGCAAGGTGCTGCTGCTAGACCTGGCCTGGCTCATGCTGCAGCACAGCTGTTCTACATTTGAGATGTTGTAGCTAAGACTTTATTTAGATTGTGGTTCACTAGGGTAGTTCTGGGTAGAATTAGCTCCAGTGTGCTGGGTAAATCTGAGTATTGTCTGATAATTGGCATTTGACTGCATTTAAAACAGTGGAACTGTTCCTGGAAGCAGTGGCTGTGACAAATTCTTTTTGAGAAGGTGGAAGTCTTAGGATGCTCTCAAGAAGGACTTTTTTTTGTTTAGGTGGCCATCTGCAGCTATTCTAAAGGTGGCATTTTAACCCAAAGCAAATGTGGCCTAGCATGAAGAAAACTTCAGAGTGGCATCACTCGTTGCAAGGTGACAGTTCTTAAATTACATACAGCTGCCCAGAGCCAGCTGCTGTTGATTGGCTCCAGAGTGCATTAACTTCTTATGATTAAAGGAGAACAGGTGTTTGCTGGAGAAGATAGGGAGGTGGGATGGGAAGGGAAATGTAGAGATTGAAAGAGAGAACTTGCTGGTGTTTGCAGAGAAACAGGAGATAAAGGCAGCAGTTACCTGAGGTCAGCTGATTTTCCCTGTTCTCGTGAACTTGTATCTTAGAAGTGCTGTCTGGTTGATGAACATACCAAGGCTGATCCTGCTCTTCATGTAAGTGTGCTGTGCACTGGAATACTGAATTAAAACTCCTCAGGTCCTTCTGATCTCAGGGTGTGAGGAATTACTCAGGTGCTGAATAACCAGCAATGATGCTGGGACACGAGTTGAAACTCCTTTTTCCTTGCTCTTTTGAGTAGCTCCTGTATTTCCATTCCTAAGAACAAAGTATTGCTTAGACTTGCAAACCTTTGCCAGTTTTGTTGAAGTTGCCTTTGTTCAAAAGTTTGTCTGACACAATCACATTTTGTTTTTTCTAGGGAAGTTGGACTCTTAAAGTTGCTAATTCCTGTCTTTAAGCCATTATGCTGTCTTCAAAATATTTGTGTTTTAATATTTGTATACTTTATAGTCAAAAAGTTGCAGGAAAGCAATCTATTTACCAAGGTGTGATATTTATAAATAAAAGAAGCTAAGAGTTTGATGTAGACTTAAAATGAAGTGTGTTATGGGATGGAGATGGTTGTAGGTATCTGTAATGCTCTAGTGCTGTGATAAGTGTGATCATCAAGGTAGCATTAAAGGCACTCAAGCACCTTAACCAGGCCATTATTACAGAATTTTATTGTGGTAGAGTTTGGGGTTACAGATCTGATTGTTCCTGGCATTTGAACAAGTGTTTCTAATACCGAAGAATTAACTTTTTCTGTTTCCTAGTACGTTCTGCAGTTGTGTTTCTCCTTGATTGTGTGTATATAGTCAGTATTCTGGGATGCTTTTGTGTTACAGAGACTGAGAGGTAGAAAGAAGACTCTATCCTCACTGAAAAGTTGTAGGGAAGTTAGGCCAGTTGAACTTGAAGCTGACACTGTCCTATTAAATACTTGTCAAGGATGGCTCCATAAAGGTCAGGAAGAACTCTGGAGAATCAATTTAAGGCAGTCATGAATTCTTTATAATAAAAAAAGTAATTCTAATAGGTGAAAGTAGAAAGGGAATGGGAGATACTGAACTCTGTGGCTATCGTCTTACATGCTGTTGATCCTAAGCAAAAGAAACCCCCTACTAATCACTGAAAATATCTCAGTGCATTGAAAAAAATGTGCTAGGTCTCTGTGTGAGCAATGGTACTCACAAAAAGTTATTTATTTATATATATATATACACGCACACATAAAGATTTCTTTCAATATTAGTATTATTGCTCCTAATGCTGTTTTATGTAGCGTATGGCTCGTTTCCTCTGTTTAGTCTGTATCAGTGACCAATTTCTGATACTAATGTTCATTCTCCAAGTGATCTGGTCTTTCCCATGAGAAGCTGATACCAGATGAGGCTTGGGGGAGGGAGCACAATCCATATGCAGCTGGACCTCGTCACAGTTTGGACTATGGAGAAATTAGAGTTACAGATCTTAAATGAGTGTTGAATTATGTACTTTTGACTCTGTTATGTTGCTGAAAGTAGAGAAAGTATGCTTTTAAAAATGATTCTTTTTGCTTGCCATTTGATTTTGTACTTGGTATGATAAGTGACCTTTGGATATAAGATATTCCCTGCAAGTCCAGCATGATGGTTGTCCTTGAGGTCTAATTACAGTGTGTTCCTCTAGCTCCCAGGTTCTTGCTAAAAATGCACTTAGGAGCTTAGCTTCCTTTGGTCACAGTTGTATTTTGAAATTGTATTGCCTGGTTCTTTGCAGCTGATTTGTATTTTTCTCATCTTCTGTCATTTTCTTGGTTTAGTCAATTTATTTATAGGAATTTTTCTGAATTGAGGAGCTTGTGTTGTTTGTAGTACTGTAACACACTTTTAGCAAATCACCCTTCCGTGAGAGATTAGGTAAATCACCCAAGTTTTCATTTAGAGCTAGCCAAGTAAAACAGGAGACTGGGGAAACAGCAAGGAAATTATCTTTTTTTATTTCTTATATGAAATGTTTTAAATTTTTACTTTGACCATGGTGTGTTTTGGCTTCTCATCAGCTACTTGAATAAACAATTACACTTCAAGTTAGTCTTTTTTTTTTTTTTTTGAAGACTATCTGTAAAGTTATACACTAGAAGACATTAAGTCAGGTTAGTTCTGAGCTATGCTTTTTGTTCTATGGTTTTACTGTGATAAAAAGATCTCTAAACTATCTTGTGACTACTCAGTGAGATGAGCCCTTGCAAGTATGTGCAAAGACCCCATTTCCTGCACTATATTGGTAAAATATATTTAGCAGGAATTTACCTGCATCCTAGTTTTCCTTCTTTCTGCTGGTTAGTTCTGTGTGTTTAAAACCTTCAGTATTCTGTTTTTCTGAGACTCTAATAGCAACCACATCTTTGCCCACAGATGAGCAATGTTGGGGTGAAGTTGCTCCAGGCGGGGTGGGGCAATTTTACAACTCTGGTTACTCCAAAGGTGTTTACTTCTCCCAGCTTCACATTCCTCGCACTTCCCTTCCCAGCTTCCCCTGCTCACAAAGTGCCAGCCTGAGGATTCCATGGCTTACAAAGCCAACAGGAATGTGGGTCGTTTTCAGTTGGATTGGCCAGTTGGGTTTGTGCAGTTCCCAGGGGTTCCTGCGGGAATGCTGATGCTGTTTGAAATGCCGTTGTAGTGTGGGCTTGGACCGGGATACATTGGTTGTGAAATTGGATCTAGTGCAGGGGGAGGTGTTTGTGTGCATGGAACCCAAGAGGGAAAAGGAAGGACTGGAGGGTGAAAAGGTCCAAGAGGCTTTAACTGAGAAGGAAGAGTTGGCAGAGTAAATTTAAGGAAGGAGAAGAAAACTGAGCTCAGAGGTAGGGAAGGAGAGCATCTCTAACATTGCTGCCTTGTGAGTACCTGGCGGGAGAAGCAGCCACTGCAGACATGAAGGAGCTGAGCCTAGGATCAGTGCCACTGCTGAGACACAAATTTAGAGATCCTGGAATGCCTGTCTGGAAATCTCTGGAGCACATATCATCAGTTCTTATTCATGAGAGGACTCTGGCTGCCACTTTGAGGTTCAGCAGCTCTTAAAGGACACAAGGATAACTTAGTGCATTCTGTAGGAATCTCTGTCTTAGATGCGAAACCAGGGAGAAGTCTTGTCTACCAAATCAGCTGGCAGGAAGGAGGCTTGTTGCAGTAGTTGTTTTTGGAAAAGTTTGCCATGATTGGTACTGCTGGATTTGAAACAGTGAAAGTGTGAGAAAGTGGGGAGGCAGCAGATTGAGGAATTTCTGAGGCATGGCAGGATGCTGGAGTATGGGAGAGAGTAAAGGACAGGCTTTATTCTGAAGTGAACGAGTCTGGTTTAACTACTGGCTCCTTCAAGGTAGAAGAGAACTGATTTAAAAGGAGAGGCAGGCATCATCATTTGGAAGGGAAATGATGCAGCAAGGAAGTTCTTACAGAGCTGACAGAAATCAGAAAATGCCCAGGAATGACAGTGTGTTTGTGTGTATTGCTTTTCCATCTTTACTTTTCTTAGTTAAAAAAACGTTTGAAATGCTTCAGAACCAGTTGTATCTGTACTTGGAGCTGCATGTGCCCCTAAACAGAGGTGCTGCAAATCAAGAGTATCCACAGAGCTGATACACAGAGGAACTCAAAGGCCTAAGACTGAAATTTTGGTTGTGAGGACACAGATTAACTCAACAAGATCATTTCTGCTAAGGAGCAAAAGAGAACTCAAGCTGAAGTCCAGGAAGAGAAGCCCTGGCACATGTGTCATTGCTCCTTTTGGTACTGGCACAGACTTAGCTAAGCTCCATGGAAAACTTCAGACTCAGTGGGCTTTCTCCTGCTTGGAGCCTCCTGTCTTTTCAGGAATAAACCCAATATTATTTCTAGGTACAGAAACCCAAAGGGAAATCATGTCTGTAGCCACTGTATTAATTAGCAGTGATTAATAAATAAGACCAGTAGAAGTTGGTCAGTGTGTGAGATGTAGAATGCATAAACAGGAAAATAACAGGTTCTCCAACTTGTGCAAATACCTGCCTATTTTTGACATTAGTTTGGCATTAGTTTCAGTATTTCCATAACTTCTCTATTTTGTCTTCTTTAGATGGCAATTGTAGCTTTTAAGGAGCTAGTTTGCTTAACTTTCAGTTCTTTATCATCTCAAAGAGGGAAATTTAGGAGTGATTCAAACTTCTGCATTGAAAAGGCTGCTCTGTGAGTTGAAGTTACTGTCCTGCTTGTTAGAGCAGGGTCATGTGGGAGTGAGGGAAGTGTTAGAAATGTTTGTGTAAGATCCTACAAGGTAAAATCAGCTTTGTTGCTACTAAATTGTCAACAATATCTTGCTGTCAAGTTTGAAGGAATTAATCTTAGTGAAACAATGCTCACAAAACTGGGAAAACAGAGGTTTTATGAACCTTTGATGCTGGGCTGGTGTTGTTTGTGTTGGTTTTTTTTTTTTTTTTTTTTTAAGATACTATCTATAGCTAAAGATCTGTCTTTTGTGGTAAGCTTGACCTAAATTGTGTGATGGAGTTCTTGGTTTCTTCAGTGCTGTGCTTTGGCTTTCAGAGAGTCAACTGTCCTGGTAATTTATAGTGTTGAAAATAAAAGGTGCTATTGAGTGATACCCATCTTTTAGTCTGTTTCTCCATCTTGAGCTTTGTCCTATGTGGTGTAGGATCTTTAGAGCCTTCTAGGAGCGAGACAGAAAAGTGGTTTTTAAAGTTTGATGGTATCCTGTTCAGAGGCTGCTTTTTGGATAGTTTTTCATTTGTATGTATGCATATGTATGGAAATGTGGATGTATGTGCATACATGATGTCCTTATTTCAAAGAAGTCGTAAGTATTTGTTCAGTGGGATTATTCTGTGAAGTGGTTTTCTTCTGAACTTTGCTTTCTCATCCATGCCCACAGACTTTCATTAGCTTTAGCTTTTGGGAACCTGTATGGATAGATCACACAGGACCTTGCAAGGCTGAGGATGGAGGGGAGGTTGAGGCAGGGATGCTGAAGAGCTCAGTGCTGTTGGAGACTCTTTCCCACAAAGTTTGCTTGTGAAGTGGATTTGTGAGTGTATAATACTTGAAATGTGGAGATGAAAACTTAGATGTGTTATAAATGCAAAGATCCACTTAAAAGGAATGCTGACCTTGATTTGTGTAGCAAGTAGATAATTGTACAAATGTTTGGAAATTCAGGACAAGGAGGAAGCAAGCATTGTGCACTTGTAGTTGGGGAAAGGTGTGTGGCCAGGAGGCAGAATCCTGTGCCCTGGGATATAATCAGGTGCTGCCTAAGTGGACCTGTAGACCTACTGATGTTGGCCTTATTTGAGTGTAGAACCATTTTTAGAGGGAAGTGGGACATTTGATAATCCCTCAGTGAAGCATTTGGGGTTTGAACTCAGTACAGAACTGTTCTGGTTTCCTCTGTAACAAATGTGGTAAGCCTTTATCATTTTGCCAATTAGTGATTCATTATGGTTAAATGTCATGACAGATGTGTCTATATTTGAAAGCAATGATCATCAGCTCAGTCTGAAATAACCTTATATGTACACAGCACATTGTTCTTGATAGTTTTGTTTGTTTGCTTGTTTTTTCTCAGTCTTTGATCAGGAAAAGGAAGTTGAGGTCTCGGGGTCATCTCAAAATGCAGGCATCTAAAAATCTGGGGAGAAAAAACCCCAGCAAAACAAAAAGGCAAACCCAAGGTGTCTGGTTAATGAGTAAAGTTGTTGAAGGTTCATACTTGAAGTGCACATCAATCAGGAATTCTCAGTAAAACTTATGAGGAATATTTGATAAAAATAGAATTACAAGAAGGGTCTGTTCTCAATCACAAACTTTTGCAGCGGTATTCATGAACGTTGTGCGCTTTGAGTTTCCAAGTCACTTGTGTCTAAACCTTGTTAAACAAATCTACATGTTTTTGCTTCAGTAAAGTATTTATTTTCCATGCTATCAAAAGCAGTTTCTAATAACAGAACAATTGCAAGTTGGAGTTTTTTTCTTCCTAAAAAATGTATTTATGTTTTTCTTATGTGTTTATGTTTTTGTTTTCTTTAGTATCAGACATTGAAGGTGGTGATGCTTTGCAGCTCAGAAAGGAACATGCCCTCAAGATATTTGCTTACATCAATTCGTGGACGCAAAGGTAATTTTGGATTGAGTTGGAATGCTGAGGATGCTGAATCTCAACAGCAGTTTTCCCTTTTTAAAATACAGTAGAGTGATTAGAATTAGCAAATTATTAATGTGTAGTTAAGTGATACCTGGAGAATAGAGACTGTTTTACTACTTAGAAAATAAAAACAAACTCATTACCCAGTGCATTTTGGGAAAAGCATATTTTGAATGCAACTGGCATTCTGGATGCTGTAATAATTGTGTAAAAAAACAAACAGCTCTATTGTGGTGACAAACAATGTGTCTTGCTGCTTCACCCTGAAATTTTGGGACCATCTTCTGCAAAGGCAGGGTAGGGTAAGAAGAATTTAAGAAAAAGTGACTGAATGGAACCATCATGTTAAATTTTTCTGCATGTTCTAATACTCTGAGTCAAGGTGATGAAGGATTGCAGCTGTAGTTAATAAACTGATAAAGAAAATGCTTTGCACATTTTTGTCTTAAATTACATTTTCCTTTTAATCTAGTATTTAAATTACTATTGTTTTGAGCTTGTTTCTTTAAAGTAATATCATTACGTTATGATATAATGGTAAATTACTTCACAGCGACTTATTTTTTTCTAGCACAAGGAAATGTATGAATATTACTTTTTAGAAAGAATCTACAGTGAAGGTGTTTGGGATTTAGTGTTCAGCAGTAGTTTTAAGACCAAAGTGAATCCACTGAATCACAAGTAATATTGGGAAAAGCATAGAGGATAAATCGGAATGTATTAAGTCAGTTATTTAGAAGGCTGAAAAAGAAAAAAAATGGAATGTCACATTTTGGATACCTGTGAAAATAGGAAACCACCTTTTCCTCATTTTGCCCAAAAATTATAAGCCAAGTACATTTTCTTCTGCCATGTGCTTTTAGACACAGAGAAGGAATTTTTAAATCAAAATAAACAGGCACAAAAACCAGACTCCTGACATTTCTTGACAGATCCTAGATGCCAAGTTTGTCAGAGAACAATTGTAACCCAGTTTTCCAGGTCATCATCTGTTCAGAGTTTTGTTCTGTTCTACAGCTTGACAAATCCAACCTGAAGAAAAAACCAAAGATTGGAAAGTATTTAACTCTTTATTTTCTTCTGGTTTCCTTGTTGCCTTCTATATGTAACGGTTTCATACTGGAAGAGCCTGGAGAACTGTCCTTAAGCTGGTTAAAGGAGAATCTAACATAGAGGCCACAGGAACGAGTTCTGGTTGACATGTGAATTTCATGTCCTTTCTCTACCCTGCCAAATGGGCTTTTGAGAGTTCTGCTAGTTTTGGGTCTGAGGCCTTCCCTAAGAACTACTTTTGACTTTGTCGCCTGTAGTTTAAATCTCCGCTTTCCTTCAGAAGATCATTGGTGATTGGTCCTGAAGAGCACCTTTTTCTTCTATCTGCATGTAGTGTTTCCATTTTGGTTTTCTTCTGGAAATTATTATGTTCAGAGAAGTAGCATGCTCATTTTTTATTGATCTCCTTAATTTTTGGTGGAGCTTTTCTTTCACATTCCAACAGAGAAAGTCTTAAGAGGTTTTGCACTTACCTGTCTTGTGAAAGAATTCTCCAGTATGTGAGAAGTCTTCACCAGACTGTTTTCATTGTTATTGAGGATGATTTGTTGCTCTTAAGTGGGGCAGTAATTTGTAGGCATAAGTGATGGACCTTTTGAACATAATTTTCTCTCAGGATAAATGCTTGGCGATACACTGGGCTTTGCCTGCAGTCCCTTGTTGTCGTTTGTTAACATGAAAATACATTTCCAAGTAAATGACAAGAATGTTTTTCACACGGGTGAAACTCCATTTACACAATATTAAAGGGATTTTTCTTCCTGCACAAATGGAATAAAAGGGTTTAGATACTTCAGTCACTGTATCTATGCTGGAATTAGGGAATCCTGAATGTTACCTTTTTGTCTAACCCTCTGAAAAAAAATCTGAAAGTATGTGCTTTTTGAGCTGTAGCTCAAGGGCATGTCTGTGTTCCATCAAGAGAGGCAGGACCCTCTACCTGTCATGGCTCTGGGTTCTCTTGTTTTTCTTTTTCCCTAAAAACTATAATTTATTAATCCCAGTCTCTAAATTAAATGCTGTGTTTGCAGAAAAAAAATAATTGTTACTTCCTGATGATTTCTTGCCCTCTCTTTTGTCTACTGATTTCTTTTCGAAGTGGTACGTGGGATTTTTGTATTATTTTAATATCTGAGAACTCTGGTTTGTGGACTGGAGTCCATTGTTCTCTATCTGGCAGGAGATGGAGAAGATCTCTGCTGCAAGACAGCTCCCAGTTTATGTAGGAGTTACATTGTGTAGTAGAGTTTGAGTCAGAAAGATCAGAGTCCATCTCCCAGAGTCTGTCACAAGCATGTAGCCTTAATTTTGGTCTCCAGTAAGTAAGGACAGTACAATGATGGCTTTCTTTGCTGTGTTCCCCAGGATTTAAATCCTTCTACAGGAATATCCTCCACCTTTTTTGTCAGAATGAAGGAAGTGCTTGTTTGTATGGAAGAAGCAGCTGTTCCCAGATAATAGGTTTAGGGTACCTACCTCAGGGGTTTATACACTCACAATCTATTTGGCATCCACAGTTAATCCTTGCCCACAACTAGAGTTACATTAGAGCTTTTGAACTTGATGATTTAATTGATTTTTTAATGATATTGTCAAAGGGATGTTTTCCCCTCTTGTTCTTTGCAGTTTACAGTGGGTCAGTAGATAAGCAGGGCAATAATCTCTGAGCCTGCCAAGTGAAGAAAGTACTGAAGATACTTGAGCTGCCTTTTCCTAGATGGAAAAAGGATATCAGTGTGCTTGGGATCGCCATCCAAATGCAGATAAAGGAAGTGAACTTGAATACTTCATTAAAAATAAAATCACTTTGCAGCCCTGTTGATTTGAAAATAACAATAACGAGTCCTTACACAGCTGACAAGAATGTCAGGATGATTTATTGCAGTAAAGAGCAGTAGAGAAAACCCAATGAGGAAATAGAGTCAGAAACATAGTGAAAAACGTGACTTCTTCAGTAGCACAATGACCTTGCCCACGAGACTTTTTTTCTATATTTTACTTGATGTACCAACTGCTAAATGATAACAGGGACTTCATAGTTTTGGTAAGCATTTGGCAATAATGGGATGTTCTCAAGGCTTAAGGAGGGTTCTGTGACTCCCACTTGCTGCTGGGTAGAGTCTGTTTCATTTGAATTTCCTTCATTTTATAATTCTGTCAAATAACTTGTTGTTTAAAATGTTTCAATGTGAAGAGTTCTCTTGGTTAAGTACCCGCCTGATTTTAACTATAGGAATTTTCTTTTTTTTTTTTTTTCTCTTTTCTTACAGACAATGTTTGTGCTGTTTCAAGGAGTATAAACATCTGGAGATCTTTAACCAAGTAGTTTGTGCGCTTATTAACTTAGTGATTGCCCAAGTCCAAGCTCTGCGGGACCAGCTCTGTAAACATTGCACTATTAATATAGATTCAACATGGCCAGAGCAGAGTAATCATGCTGATGAGCCCCTGAATGTAGAAAGAGAGTCTCATCAAGAAGAAAATGGAGAAAGACAAAAACCCCTAGAGAAAAAGATTGATTCTGCAAGAACTTGTATCCTGAGTGAGGAGGAGCCCGCAAAGAGCACGGAGGCTTTTAGCTTATGGAGTACTGATGAGAAGGAGAAGCTGCTGCTGTGTGTGGCAAAAATCTTTCAGATTCAGTTTCCTCTGTATACAGCTTATAAGCATAATACTCACCCCACAATAGAGGTATATGTTCTCTTTGTGTCTATCTTGAATTATTTGGTGAAAGATTAATTGTTGTCGTTAGTGAGCAGAATGGTGTTTGTTGCTTTCACTCAGGATGAGCACATTCAGCTCTCCTGTTGACTTCAGTAGAGCTTTTCAGAGAAACTTTCTAAATGTCACATATTCTATTCTTCCACTTTCTTTAAAATATGCTTAATTGTTATAGGTAATGTATTGGTAAGAGCTGGCTGGAACTGTACACTGCCTTATTGTGCTGTTTAAATAACAGGTAGGCAAAAAGGGGACTATAGTGAAGCTTTTCTTCCAGAAGGTAACCCATTAATAGTTTACTATTTTTTCTTTCCAATCTGTGGTTCTAGAAGCAAAACTTCATAAACTAAACTTTGTGCAAGACCAAAGTTGTTAGAACAGCTGGTTAATTGACTGGAATAGCTGAGCTCTACACAGGTTGCTTTGTTCCAGGGTGCTGATTTTTCTCTCTGATATTTGTTATGGCTGCCATTCACATTTCCCCTATTTTCCTCTTAAAAAAAAAATAATTCCAAAATCCTGCCATGTTTAATTCACATTTTCTGAGATAAATATGGTGGTGTTAGCATTTCCTAGTGAAAACAACATGTTTTTGGAATGACTGGCTTTTGATCCAACTTAAGGTAGTCGAATAACAAGTAAAGAGTTATTCTGCAATATTTGTACGCAAATTAGATGTACATTTCACTATATAGGAAAAGCTTCTATCCAACCGACATCTGAGAAAGTCAAAGTGGAGAATTAAAGTGCAGCTAACCCACTCCTTTTATTTTATATTTAGAGAGTTGTGGGAGCTCACTGGAGCCCTGAGGGTTGAAATTTGCTTTATAAACTTAAGTCCAAAATGAGAAGATGCTGAGTCAGTTGTAATTATGTAAGTTAGGGTGGTCACAGCATCTGAGTAGTTCTGATTGAATGGATGCTGCTCTATCTGACAAGAAATGAAGTTTAAACCCCCTACACGGCAGGTTTTTTAGGTGGGCTGGATTTTGGTTCTTGTTCTTCTCCAGATCATATGGGCATAAGTTAACAGAGGTAGTTTCAAGTATATCTGTATGGATATGAAGTGAATTGATTTATCTTCTGCACTCCTGTGGGACATGTACTAAGACAGGCTTCAGAGGAATGTGGAATGAACAATTCTGGAGCAGCGTTTCTGTGGACTATCACGCGTCCTTCTTTTAAATTACTATTTAATGTATTTTTTTCTTCTCTTTGAATTTCACTTCCAAACGATCAAAAGAAAATCTCCAGGTGCCTGATGGGATTTCTTTTTCCCTTGGTGTGCAGCCTTGGAGTGATTTAGACCCAGATCTGTTGTAGCTTGCTGTATTGTGATGATGCCCATCGCTCCAGACATGCTAGTGTATATATAATATATGTATCATCTCTTATACATCACTTGAATTATCAAATACATTCATTAGCTATCCTAAAAACATAACTTAAGGGGAAGCTGGAAAGAAAACCACTTTCCTGAGGTACAGGCAGGTAATGGAATTTTTTTTCCTCTCTGCTAGACTTTGTGTGTTTCCAGGTCTGGATTACAGAGGTGTATGGCCTGCCATTTTTGTATACCTTTTTTTTTTGATTGGGGGGGGGGAAGATTTTTTAATTTAAATTTTGCTTTTAAAAGGTCCTAACATCAACAATTTTTCTTACAAACAGATCTTTTCTGTATCTGAGAAGCACTAGGATTCTGTTATTCTGCTGTTTTAATGTCAGAATCTTCTGCTCCCATGAGTGACCCACTGAAGTTTAAAATTTAATTTTGGATTTCAGTGTAGAGCACAAACTTAGCTGAACTGAGACAAGTTATTAGTCCCAGTAATAAGAGCACTTCTTGCTTTAAATCAGGCTTGGCTTCAGTCTTGAAGAGATGCTAAGATAAAAAAATCTCTGCTTTAAGTACATTAGCTATAGTTGTAAGTTAAATAAATCCCTGAACAGCCTAAATTTGCCAAAAATTTGTTGATTTGTTGGGTGAAGCTGGTGTAGCTCTCCCTCTCCCACTAAACATTTCCTTTGCCCTGGAAAAAGGGAAACTTGCTGATCCAGAGAAGACTCCAGTCTCCACTCTGACTGATTCAGAAATTCCTTGTTTTAGATTCTTGAGGTGAACATTGACAATTTCATGGAGTTATCACATCCATTAAGGTTTTGCTGTGCCTAGAAATGGCCTCTTAGGCTGCTCTTTAGGAATTCCAGTGTAAGGCTTTCCCACAGTAACAATTAGTGCTCAATATTTCCCTTGTCCTTTGCTCCAAGACACCTCCGAGGGCTTTGTTCTTAATGGCAGCAGACAAGTCTTGAAGTCTAATCCCTTCTCAGCTGCTTGCCAAAGCCATTTTACATTGGACTGTCTGGTGGAGAAGGAAAACATTCATGTGGAAGCAGGAGGTTTTCCCTTGTTCAGGAGTTCATGAAGCTGGATGAAAATGAACAGCAAAGCAAGATTTGTTGGTAGTCAGAAAGGTGTCTCTACCTGTAGGATCATACAGATCTTTCCTTAAATGATATGGGCTAAGAATTGTTTTTGTCCCTTACAACATCTCTAAAGTGAGAGTGAAAACCACAAGGCCTGATTGGTATCCAGAAGAGCCATGTACATACCTCTCTTGAAATTTATCAATATTTTTGGTGCCCAGAGGGGTATTTCTGTCTATTTTTCATCCTAAACAAAATTAACTCAAAGTATTTTTAAAAATATGGTTGGTTTTTTGAGACATGTTCATACTTTGGACTTACTCTTCTTTTTTCTTTTGGGATATTTTTATCCCTTGCATACAGGGTGGTTTATAACTGTATGCCCTATCATTCTCATACTTAGTGCAGCAAGTGAAATACCTGGAATGGGCACTTGAGAGGAGGGGAAAAAAGAATTTATGAAAGGAAGCTCTTAAAATCCTGTGGAGAAAGAAGCAACAATGTGAAGTGCACTCCTGAACTTTGCAGGATGAGCAGTGAATCTGAAGGGAGTTCCCTGAGCATTTAACAGGTCTTGACAGAGGATGAAATGAAAGAGGAAACAAAATCAGTTGTTGAGGTGTCTGTAGCTGCAGTCCCTGACTCTCTGGGGTCTTGTGATGTCTGCTTCTCCTTTTCAAGTAAATATTTTCTTGGAAGATGTGTTCTTTCTGCCAAGGTTGTGTCCAGGTCAGACCTCAGCTGGTGCATTTTATTATGGAGTGTTTGGAAGGGTCCTTAAAGTTCATCTGATTCCAATCCCCTGCCATGGGGACACCTTCCACTGTCCCAGCTTGCTCCAAGCCCCATCCAGCCTGGGCACTTCCAGGGATCCAGGGGCAGCCACAGCTTCTCTGGGCACCCTGTGCCGGGGCCTCCCCACCCTCACAGGACAGAATTTCTTCCTGATCCCAAATCTAGCCCTGCCCTCTGGCAGTTTGAAGCCATTACCCCTTTTCTTTTGCTGTGTGGCTTTGGGACAACACTGTCCCTGCCTGCCTTTCTCAAAAGTCCCTCTCCAGCTTTTCTCCAGGTAAAGGTCTTGGAAAGCTGCTCTAGCTTCTCCTGAAGTCATGGTGGGTTTTAATGCCATATTAGATTCTCATGAAGAATGCTCTTATTTCCTCATACATTTGAAGGACTAAGAGGAGGAGAGTAAGGAACTCTCAGACTGTTCTGTTTCCCATCTGCAAGAACAGAAGACACATTTCCAGACTCAGTCTCTCAGAGCAGCCTTTTCCAAGCTTTGCAGGGCTCGTGCAACAGCCCTCTGTGAGTCTGGGATTTCTGCATTTGAAGAACTGCAGTTCACTTGACAACAAATCTCTTGTTTTTTCAAGAAAACTAATGAAATTTCTCACACCATTTCTGCAGTTTTCATGAGCAGAGCACTGAACACCTTTTCTTGCTGCTTAAAAACATACCACCTACTGCCTTCAAAGCTGTTGTAAAAATAACTGGTAGAGTATCACGAGTTCAGGCATGACTTAGAGTTCAGCAGAAGAAAAAAAGAAAATAAACGCTTCGCTATAATATGAGCATATTGAATAATTCAAAATGTTTGTATCACACTTAATCCATCCAAAATTGCTTGCCTCCAGCATCCTCTGGTACAGTTCTACGATGCTTACTCCTACACAGCTATATAAAATATATTCAGGAAATTTCATTTAAAAACTTAACTTTGTGTTGAACTTGCATTTGATTTGTGACTATCAATACTGGGTGAGAAGAAGAGGAATGTGTGGCTTTACCTACAAGTATCCATGGCAATGTTGGGTTTTACAGCCACTTCTTAGACCTTCAGTGCCCTTTTGCCCCCAGCAAGTGCATGAAACCCACAATATGTTACAGCCCTAATAAGGAAACTTCCCACTCTCTATTGCCCAACAAGTGGATGTTGTGGACATTCAAAGGAAAAGCTATTTTCCTAAACCGTTTTAAGTGTAGTGCTTCTAGAAAATAGATTTCTTGTTGCAGCAAGTAGCTAATAGAGTGATAGGGTGATAGAACTCCTTCCCCTTCTTCACTTAACTCCTGTAAAAGTCTGACATTTATTTTGCAGGAGGTGTTTTGTTATATATAAAAATATAGTAGTTGAAATTAAAGATTTTTAATGTTTCCATGGCAATGAATATTTTGACATTTTAACCCTTTAAATCATTACATGTAGGATCTAGGATGTCCTGCAGTTTGTCTAAATTCATATGTTTGCATTTATGTCTCATCTTTATTAGAAATTGCATTCCAAACTCCTGGATTGGTTCTGTTCTGTATTTCTCAGGCTGGTGTAACAGACTATGCCCTTGGCCATATTCCTGTTGAAACAATTGGTAATCTGAACAGGGGTGGGATTGAAAAATAATCTGTTCACCCAGCCTTTGAAAGACACTGCTGAAATGTTCTCTTAAGTATATTTGTGTATTTATATATATATATATATATATATATATATATATTAAAAGAAGAAAAAAGTATGGAAAGGTCTGTTTTGCAGTGGAAAACATCCCTCTGAATTAGGAATTTGGGTTTTGTATTGTTGACTGTGATACCTGGTAAATGGCAGTTGGTTTTTTGTTCTCTAAATGTGTTTTTATTGCTTGAGTTAATTTTATTTTTTTTCTTTAAACAGGATATTTCTGCTCAAGAAAGCAATATATTAGGGGCGTTCTGTGATATGAATGTAAGTTGTCCACTTTTAAATAAGGTGCACATTTCCTAGAAACTTAAAATAACCTATGTGTTCTATGGGTTTGTGTTATACTCATGTAGCTTTTGAATTTCCTCTGTGTCTGAATGATCTAGTACTGATTCTTCTGCTGTTTTTTGACTCTTTCTAGGATGTAGAAGTACCATTGCACTTGCTTCGTTATGTGTGTCTGTTTTGTGGAAAAAATGGCCTTTCCCTCATGAAGGACTGTTTTGAGTATGGAACTCCTGAGACGCTGCCGTTCCTCATAGCACATGCATTTATCACAGTGGTGTCTAATGTAAGTATTCCCTTTCAACTCCTCCACTTAAACACAACAAATAAAAGGAATCTGAAGTCTGCAAGAACTCTCTGGGACCAGAGAGGGATAAAAAGGCTGTACATTTTCCATGTTGGGAATGAGGTTTGCTCATGCACAGAGCGTTTCATTATCCAAACCCTCTGCTTCTGCTGGCAGCTCACAAGGAGTTTTCCAAGTTGTATCTAGATAGGAAGATTGTAACAGCCCCCAAAGATACTTCAAAGAATGTTGTCAGAGGCCATTTCTGTCCCTGAAATTATGCCATGGAAGTGGTTTTAGTTTCTTCAGGGTATTTTAGCTTCTTAGCTATTCCGAGGTATAGAGGAAAAGCCTGTGGATTTTTTTTCTCTTCAATTCCTGTGATTTTATACCATTATACACATTTGCAGCATAAAGGTAATCATCTTTTTTCCCACTTAGTTTTAGAATGCATATCCTCCATCATGTCTGCATTTTGAAATCCCAGGGATTTTTGATTGGCAGAATTACAAAGTTATTTTAGTGAAGATTTGAAGGAGATTGGTGCCAAAAATAAAACCCAGTCCCTGAAGAAGGACATATGAAGACTTAGTGTAATGTCAGGATAGAAGTTGTGACCTGTCTTGTGGACGGGTAAAAAGAAGACCAGAAGTTTGTTATACCTTGTACAGAGTGAGTTTGACACTGATTGCAATTTGAAATACTTCAAATCAGATCCTTCCTCCCACACATTTCCCTCCTCCCTTGTTGCTGTTACTGCCCAGCCAGGAGGATGTTCCCGGGGATTGAAATCAAGCTGGTGCTGGGGATCTGTATCCCACTCTGCTGATCTTTAGTGTGGTAATTCCTGACTTGCAGGTCAGAGAACAAATGGGTGAGGTCATGATCTGCTCCATTCTTTTTGCCTGCCGTGGAGGGCTGGTGCAGCACCTCTGCATGTCTGGTTGTGAGAGATGTTCTCCGTTTGTGAGGGATGTTCTCTGCTGGCCCTTTTGTCTGAGCTGATGAGTTCTTCTCCAGCTGCTGCCAGTGCAGTCCCCTTCAAACCATCTGCTGAAAACGTGTGTTCTTGTGTTACTCCGGTTCAGAAGGAAATTTTGGTCATGCAACCAAGCATTTTTGCATTTTTGTTTTACTTTTTGTGAGAAGGGGCAAAGCTGCTTGAATAATGAGTGGCAGCTCCCTAGCACACCAGCATGTTTTTAAACCAGCATTCTGACTGCAAATCCCGTTTCCTGGGTATCCTACATCAGTGCAACTGCCTTTCTTTGTTGTCCTTTGTAGAAGTCTTCCTTTTTCTCCACATAAATTGTTTATTTTCTTTATTCTTAGTGTGATGTGCCCTGTTCCAAAATACTTCTCGGCAAAGTTTCTTGTTTCAGATACTTACTTTGCAACTTTTCATTTCTCTTTGGTTCTAGTAGGAAACCCATTAAGCTGGCTCTTGCAGCAGTTTTATATGAGTTCTATGGCTAAACCTAGCAGATAAAATGAAATTCAACCCAGACCATAACCAAAAGTACTTCTTCAGCCTGTTCCAGCATTGCAGTTTTTCCCATTCAACAAGCATCTTTCTTTCGAGCTCTGTCTGGCTTTGCTGACAAATCTGTGTGAGTTGAGGAAAGCTGTTTAAAAAATTTATATTTAGATTTTATTTTTATGTGTCAGTTCACTTACAGAAAGAATTAGAAAATGTTCTATATGTAATTTGCTTTATTCATCCACTTGCTGCATTTTGGTATCACTCAGTGTACTTGGAAGCACTGCTGCTGCCTTTCAAATGCAATATATTTATTGCAGCCAAATGAGGCAGCTATTTTTTTGGACAAAATACATTTTACCTTGCAAATATTAAAAAAAAAAAAAAGGTATTTCTCCACCTCTCTAACAATGCATGAACTTAGGAGTTTGATGTAATGTTTCTCTTTCCCTGTTTGTTTTTATATCATTTCACTGTATAATTCATAGAACTTAAGTAAATATAAATAATTGAAGAAATGTTTCTGATTGTGAACCAGTGCAGTAAACTCCACTAAAACAAAAAGAATCATTCACAAAACTGAAAAAGATAGTGGTGGTCTCAGCAAGAACTCTGCTAATCTGCCTTGGTTTTATCCCAACACATTTGATTTTATGGGATGTAGAGATATTTATTCCAATAATAGCTCTGCAGAGTCAATTGTTACCTTGTTCCCAATGTGTAAAGCCAGCCCACAGTGTGGAGTAATCCTGAAATACAATTTCACAGCTGTAGTAATTCTTGAGAATGGCAGTTAAGTAGCCATTCTTGTAAAGATTCCTTGAAACATCCATGCTGGAATTTTTTTTTCAAGTCTGAAAGATGAAGGAGTTCTTTAGCCACTACCTTCTAGAAATAAATTACCTCTGGCAAAGACCAAATAATAGAAAAAAAAACTCTCTGAAACTTGAGAACAGAACAGATGCTGTGAATACTTTGTCTTAAAAGCAGGTGGAAGCAAAAAGTGATGTAATTTTATTTTTTGTCACTTTACAGATGCTAGTTGATGTAGTTTTATGTATGTTCTTTTATGTCATTTTAACAAGTTAGTATGCAAATGTGAGTCCACGTTTAAAATCACAATTTAATTTGTAATGTGTGACATGATGATTTAATTGAATTCTGAGGCTGAAGGTTATGTGTAATGCAAGTTTACAGATGCATGATTTCTACTTAGGAGTTGGAATTAATACAGAGTGAAGGTTACTGTGAACAGTGAAAGCTATAAAAACAAAATGATAAATACATTTCATACTTTTATTTCACAAAGACATGTATTTTCTTTGGTGTTTCATACTGTATTTAAAGCAGAGTACATGGTGTTAAAAATCAAATTGTGTAATCACAATAGTATATTTGTCACCCCTGAAATTCCTTGTCAAAATGTTGTTTAATTCCGGTTTCTAGAGCAAGTATCTTCTAGTGACACTTTGTATCTTTGGGATGTTAGCATTTTTTTCCTTCTTGAGGCTGCCAGTTGGATCAGAAGCTTATTCCAAGCGTGGTCTTTTTTTGCAGTGGGAAGATTTGGCTGGTTTGTCTTGCAAAGTAGGTTATATTGTTACTGTGCAGTGCTTGTTGCCTTGTTAAAAGTAAGCCTGCAAATATTTTTGTCAGAACTGACTCAAAAAGTTCCTTGGCAAACGCTGGAAATGTTGAAAAGAAACTACTGAAGAGTTTGACTGCAGCCTAATATTTTTCTCTCCTGTCAAGAAGGAATATATACATTTTCTGCATATGGAATTGAATCCTTAGGCAGAATTTCTTGCATCAGCTGCAAAGCTGAAATTCTTTTAAGAGCAGAGGTGGGGATGCAGAGGGCCCTGAGTGAGTGACAGGGTTGCTTTTCGCAAGGGCTGTGAAAGTGCACATGATTGAATTTACATTGAATTTACGTGGGCAGGAGCAGCAGCTGCTGCTGCTTCATCTGTGCTCCATCCCTTACCTGGCACGGAGTAACAGGTCTAACAGGCTCTGAATTCCTTTTTGAAATGCAGATGGCACTTCTGACTTTGCCTCTGGAGATCGTTTGGTTGGTGCTTTTCCTTACAGCGGTGCTAAGTAGCTGTTTCAGGTTGTTTGGGTTTTTTTGTTTGGTTGTTTGGGTTTTTTTTTTCTTTTTTTTCTCTGCTTTTATTTTCTTCCTGCATTCAGCTTTGCAAAGGTGGTAAAGGCAGAATGGTAAATATGAAATGTAAATATGGTAGTAAAAAACTGTGCTTGATCACTGCTTGTAAAGCATCTTATTTTATAGGATATGTAAGCCCTTAGAAGCAAAACAACACAAGTCAAACAGTGTTACTTGATGTAGGAGTGCTTTGCAAGGAACTGAAAGAATGGAATAATTTTCATGTAAACTTTTAAAGAAAAAGAGGAAAAAACCCACAAGGCTGACTAGCAGTTTTTCCTACTGAAGAAATGACAGAAAATACAAAAATACACCTGAGCAGTATGATACTATTTATACAGTGTCTGTATTTTCCAGCTGACTAGCAGGAAAGATGCAAATCCTCTTTATATGTCAAAAAAGCATTCCTCAGGTACCAGTTTGGAAAATCAGAAAATTAAGAAGTTGAACAAAAACCACCAAGAAAGCCTTTTTTTAAAGTGGGGTTGCACATGCAAATATACCAACAGTATTTCAGTTTTTTACATTCTCTTTAAATGTCATTAATGAAATCTTTATCTTTTTATGTTTTTGCATTATAGATCAGAATATGGCTACACATCCCTGCTGTCATGCAGCACATTATACCCTTTAGGACTTATGTTATCAGGTAAATTTTTATTTTAAGAATTTTTCTTGTGGGACTTTTTGACAGCACCTATTTCTAATTGCTGCTGCTACTTTTAATTGTACAGGTTGTTGCTCTGACTATCATTTCAACAAGGAGAGAGGGTAATGTTTAGAGTTAGTTTGGGCAGCTCCTTGCATCTGATTTCAGTATCAGTCAGGTCAGTCTTGTTAAGAACATCATGATTGTGACATTCTGACATGTTGGGCCAGGTCCAGTTGTACTCCAGTCTTCCTCACTGTGATATCTTCATAAAACTACATCAAGTTTGCAGTGAGATGCTGGAAGTACAAGAGCAATGTGCAGTCACTGAGATTTCAGACCATGAGTTTGAACACAGCTTCACATTCTGATGTTCTGGATTTCCAGCTGGCAGGAGCTGAAGTGTGATCAAAAGTCTACTAGCACTTTTATGTAGCTAAATATATCCAGTCCCAAAGATTTTCTTTATATCAAGCTGTCTATCATGAAAAGAACACTTTCAAATTGAAGTACTTGTAAGGGTATTTAATTATACAAGCAGTTTGTTTTTATTGGCTTTCTCAGGACAATAGAAACATTTCAGTGAGCTGCTGATGAAATTATCTCTGTATGTGTATCTGCCTGGAGGTGGAGGGGTGTGGTCACAGATAATTCCCATTCCAGTGGCCCAACATAAAATTTTCCTGGTGCAGGCCGCTGCTTTTGCATAGACCCACAGCTCCTCCAAGGCTCTGGGCTTCCCCTAAATAATATTAGAAATGTGCTTATACTGCTCATAGTAAAAAATGGGCCTTTACACATTATTCTGTCTTAACTATACCAGTATAAAATAACACTCAACAAAAATAATTACATTGGCAACAAACAGGCTCCCAGAACAATGAGACTGGGAATTGTTTAATATTTTAAAATGGTCTGGGTTTATATTGACTGTAAAAATTTAAGTACTGACTTGGCTGTCAATCTGTTTGCTGGACTGTGGTTTCTACTACAATGATACCAGCAGAGAGAAGAGTATTTTGATCTTTTATTAAAACACATCACTCTTGAGTTACAGTCCAGCCATGTGCACTCCTTTAATGCTGATGTGCTATCTTTGAAATCTTCCAAAGGTAATTATTAATCATGAGGCAGTCAAGAGAGGGCAAGCAGAGGATTTTCAAGTGCTTGTCTCTCTGCATATTCCATTAATGGTTGTTGGTGTACCTGGGAATTTGGTCATGAGCCTTCCCTGTCTTCTTACAATGTATGGAAATGAAAAAGAGCATTGAGGGATCAGCAATTAGAGTCAGGCTGATAATAAGGAACTACTTGAGGGAGACAGAATAACACATCCTGTAGTTGCTGCTGCTAATGCTTGCTTGTCATCCTGTAATGCTTAAAACATTTTCTATTTTATAACTGTAGGTGCAATTGGGGTCACTGGAATGTATTGAAGATTTTTTTTTTGGGGTCCTCATGTCTTCCTCTTTACCCATTAGAATGTTTGCTTTGCAGTGTGATTTGTCAGCAGCTTCTTACCATAAATAATGCCCCTGATGTCTGTTTGTAGAATTTACAATAAGTTCACATCAATCAGAAAGATAACACTGACACAGGATCCATCCATGAAAACCCAGCTTAGAGCAGGAAGGTGATGTTCTCCCAGTTTTTATTTTTCACAGCTGAATCCTGATGGGTTCTGAGGTTTCTCAGTGTTATGCAATCCAGAGCTTTTTTAGTGCAGATTTGCTTATGGAGTGGGTCTGAAGCTTGGAGGCCATATAACAAAAATAAGCTCTGGTCCTGTACCTTTATGTGGGACAGAAGTGAACACAGATGCCTTCAGGGAAGGATGACTTTCCTGATGGATGCAGCTTACCCCACGTGGTTGTCAGACTTACAGAACTTGGCTTAGCAGCTTGGGTCTCTGGGTCTCCATCTGCTTTTACTTCAGGAAAAAGACAGAAAAAAGGGGACACAATCCTGGGCACAGCAGCACAGCACCTTTTAAAGAAATGCTGCAGAGCTTCTGCTGCCCTGCAAACAAACAGGGGTTTGGAGAGGGTTTTAGTCCAGAAGGAGCTCCTGGGGCTCTGATTTAGTTCCAGTTGCTGCTCCTGTAGATTCCTTGCAGGAACTGCATTTTGCAGGGCTGACCCGCAAGAGAGATCACCTGACTGGCATCTCAGCAGCACTTCGTATCAGCTGAGGTTACTCTCATGTTATAGTTATTTCTACAAGGAGTGGATGAAGGAAACAGCAAAGTGTGCATTTGTAGAGAGGAGACCACTGCTAGAATTTCCAGAGATCATGGACACAATCCTGTCATTATTGCTGCCATTAGAAAAAGATTAATAAATGTTATTTTCTGCCTGGCCAATGGAGCACAGGCATTCACATCTTGCCTCTGAAGGGCCTGTGCTTTAAGTAGTTTAGGAAAGAAATAAAGGATTAAATTTTAAATTGCATTAAATAAAATTTATGTCTTTCAGTAAGGAAGCAAAGTGATTTTGGTCTTCTCAGAAGGAAGCTCTTACTGATCCTAGTACTTTGGAATTCTGCATTTAAAATTGCAAAATTCCCATTAAATGAGACTTCCAAATGTGACTCAAGAAAATAAGTCTTGACTTAACTGCAGTCATAAATGAGGGTGAATTGATGATGTCTGTTTATGAGCAAAGACATTGGTTCTATGTCTTCTGCCTCAAGATCAGAGATGAGAGATGCTCTGTAGGGTTCCAGATCCTGGATGTCTCAGGAGTGCAGGAGCTCTCAGCAGTGGTGTTTTGAGGACAGTGTTTTTTCAGTGGTGAGGCTGTTGACTGAAAGTGCCATGGAGAATTCTGTCCTGCAGAAAGTGCAGCAGTACCACTGCCCAGGAGCATGTTTTGTCCCATCCTTTTTCTGCTCCCATCCCCTTCTCCCTGTCTCCTGCTTGCAGATGGATCTGGAGATGTTTTTTGTGAAGGATTCTGTCTCTGCCCCAGTTAGGCAGAAACAGAACAATCTGTGCTGGAGCACATTGAGAGGGAATTCCAGGTGGCAGTGGCTCCTGGGTGGCTGTGGCACAGGGCATGCACAGCACTTATATATGCAGAGGAAGTGGAAGCTCCAAACAATTCCTGATCCACGATGCTTCCCATAGAAAATGTGGCTGAAAGAATTCAAATTACTCTCCTATATTAAAAATATTCATCTTAATCTGAGGTTTATGGGAGTACCCAAGATCACTCCTTGCTCCTACATGGCATGAAAACCTTATGTAATGAGCCTTGAAGATTTTAATCACAAAAAAAATATTTGTCTCCTCCTAAAAATCTGAAAATTTAAAGTAAAAAGAATAGATAAATCAGAAGACAGTAACCAGACACTTCAGGAGAACTGACTCATTCTGCTGGATGCCCTTTTGCAGCTCTGGTCCGAAGGAGTCAGATTAAGGGAAAAAAAGATGATTTCACAGCTGAGTAGCTGATGTCCTGAAGCATAAGATGTGATTGTAAGCATTACATTAGCATGGAACTGCATGTTTAAAACTGAACTCTCTCTGTCCCCAGATACAGCAAAGTGAAATAATTTAAGTAGGTTAAAACTGATATTTAAACAATTAAATGTAGGTACTATATATTAAGTATGCCAGGCTGGCAGGACAGGTCCTATAGTATGTGGAGTATCCTTTCTGCAGATGTATAAAAAAGTTATGTTTTATTCTGAAAGTTTCACTTAGGCAAAAACTCCAGATTAAATAGATTACACAGGTCCTGGCATACCATTAATCTCTTCCTTGAAGACTTAATGCTCATCAGACTCAAAAAGATAAAAATGTAGGAATTAAAAAAATAATGAAGGACAGAATGGAAGCTATTATTAAGCCATTATAGGAGTCAGTCACACATTCCCATTTCTATACTGTCTATACAATTCTGATTCTTCCATCCTGCAGATAACAACAGAACTACTTTGGTGGTAGGAAGGGTGACAAAGAAGGTGGCAATAAAAAATTTACATTGAGAGGAGGAGAGACTGAGTCTAGGAGGTTTTTTTTTTTTTTGTCAGGGCAATTCATATCATATATGAATGATATGAAGATAACAAGTAGGAAATGGTAATTCACAGGTTTTTAAAAAAAGGAATGAAGAACGTGCCCCCCAGTTGTCAGGTTGCAGATGGAAGAAATGAAAGGAGTTTGTTTTTCACTCAAGCATAATTGTCAAACTGACTGGCACAGGTTAATGAGAAAGCCAAAAGTATAAATAGAAAGAGATAAATGAATTCACAGTAGTAGATGGGTTCATCAATTTTTTTTATACATGGGATAAATCTTTAATCTGCTTTTAGAGTGGCTATTTTGGGTTAAATAGACCTTTTCCTTGCTCCACTGTTCTTACATGAGGCAATGCAGTAAATTTACAGGTAGCCAGTGTAGGGGAAGGTGTGAGTTAATTGCCAGTGCTAGGTAAAGATCTCTTTTTTTGTTAATAGTAATGTTATACCTCTAAAAACATACAGTGTTACTGATACATACAGGTTTAAGCCATTCCATCTTTCCACAATAAATAAAAGAGGTGTGGCCTACTTGGCAAGTTTCTGTGGTTTTAATCTTCATAGTAAAGATATGATCATGTTTGATTTATGACCAGTGTAGTAGTGCTGATAAATTTTCTAGTGTTGGCTGCTGTTACACTTCTGAAGAGAAGTTTGCTGTCTTCTGCTTCTTTCTAGGTTAGAAAACCCTGTTGTGTTAAAAACTCTGTGGTAGCAAGTGCTCTGTTCTCTGTAGCTTGCTTTAGGGCCTGGGCAAAACAGAAGATACTGTTAAAGTACTTCTGTAGCTATGAAAATGCACCTACACCATACTTCCACTTACTATAAAGTGCAATTTCTTTAATAACACAGTCTCGATATAGAAAATATGACACAAGTCTGATTCAGGTCCAAAATGTGGATGTAAATGTGAATTGTAAAAATGAAAGTAGGTTTAGACTGATAATGTTGCATTAAAATAAGAAATATTCTATTTTATAAACTATATTAATGTAGTTACTTCACCAAACTTTGTAGTGTGAGGAAGATTTCAGGTCCAAGTCCTGTTACAGACATTGAGTGAAGCCACCAAAGCACCCATCCTTTGTGTATGTAGGTGTGTCCATGCCCCTGCTCAGTGCATGCAAACACTCATCTGTTCTTTGTAAAGTGAGGGAGTTCAGGTGATGTGTTTGGACATGTCTGAGATCTTTAGAAATGCTGCACTAAACGATTGAGTCTTGATGGGAATTATGGACACAGAAAAGCTCTGGGAATCAGGCCTGACGAGAGTTTGCATATAAAAATGGGTCTGATATTGCTGAGAGTCATAGGATCATGAAGGTTGGAAAACACCCCTAAGATCGAGTTCAGCTTTTGACCCAGCCCTGCCACGTTCACCACTTCTGCCCCTTTTTTGAACATTTCCAGGGATGGCAACCCCAAATCCCACAACTCTGTACCTGCTTAGGGTGTGGGAGCTTAATTATGGCCTCCATTCTTTCATTCACTGCCTCTCCCATAAAAGAAATGCTCAGTATTTCATTTGCTGTTGCCACTGCTGGACAGAAATGCTGGATGTCCCTGTCAGTAGGGCAGGACATACAGGATGGTGGCTGGAACACAAGTGCTGTCACCACTATTTGCTGGTGACAAATACCTCATTTGCTAATCACAAATGATTGTTTGGTGACACAGACCAGGACATCTTCTTCTCAGAGTGAAACTGCTCTCACCTGTCTGCAGGTTAAGGGCACGTCACTGGCTCTGCTTTGCTGCTGTTTCAATGAATGTTCTCTTTCCATCCCTACTTTGCTTCTGTTCATAGCTCATAGCACAGAAGCAGCATTTTCTTGCCAGGACTTGATTTCCAGTGCTCCACACAAGAAGACAAATTTCACAACAAAGAGCAGGGAAAGATCTGATTGCCTTGGCCTGGAATGGTCCTGCTTTTGTCCTCCTGTTACTGATCTGTGATTCCTGTCTAAATCTCCAGTCCCTGTGATTATGTGCACTGAAGTCTCTTTTCTCTGTTTGACAGTGTTAAGTATCATTTAAGTGTGTTTATTGTAAGGCCTCTACACAAGAGCTGTGGAAAAGAACCATCATCTAAATAAGAATCAGAGCCTGTAATTTTGCTTTTGACAAAAAGTACTGATGTTTATATGATGTAAATGCAAAGGAATGGTGCATAAATCTGGTTAAGTGTAGTTTAATATCTCATGTGTTTTTTAAACGATTCATGCATCTATTTGGCCAGTCTCCAAGGAGAGATCCAGGCTTAGGCTGTCAAACAAATGGATTTTTAACACATTTCTGTGTAGTTAAATCTAGTTTGCAAGTAGCTGAAACTTCAAAACCCTGAAAAAAGCAGAAAAAATTAATTATGCTAACTTTGTATGCATGTACCTTTCACTGTGACATCTTTAATGGTATCAAAATAAGCTCAGGAAGGCTTGATTCTAAACATTTTTCTGTTACACATTCAGTTAGAAGAAATTCTCAGTTGTGTTGGTGTTTTGTATGAGAACTTTACAGGCATTTCACTACAGATTTCTGTGTATTGGTCTTGCTTAGGTAAGACTGAGGTTCCACCAGGTTCTGTACTTTAGTTTTTGTAAGTATTTCTTATGCCTTCCATTTGCAGAGAATATTTGTATTGCAACTCATTGTGCAGGATTAGAAGACTGCAAGAGAAAGGACTTAACCTGTTCAAAGTTCTTTAGCGAATTACCTACTTTGAAAAATATTATACATATTTCTGTTTTTCCTTGGTGTTTTTCATTAATGTGTGCCAACTTTTAATAGTGATATTTTAGGACTGAGTGATCTTAGAGCTATTGGAAATCTGTCTTTGTTATAATCAAGATGGCTTCAGGAATATTCTAGTTTGAATCATACCCTGCTTGTTTTTCTTGCATTTGTAATTTCTCACAGGTATTTGTGTAAACTGTCAGACCAGGAGTTGCGGCAGAGCGCGGCCCGGAACATGGCAGATTTAATGTGGAGCACAGTGAAAGAGCCCTTGGATACAGCCTTGTGTTTTGATAAAGAAAGTCTTGATCTTGCATTCAAATACTTCATGTCACCGACTCTGACAATGAGATTGGCTGGGCTGAGCCAAATAACAGTAAGAACTTCTTAAAAGTATCAATTATGTTTGCAGAAAATGTTTCTTGTTTTGCTTTATGATTTACAGGCTTGTTTGGGGGCTTTTTTTTTAAATGTGTGAAAGTAGCAGGATCCTCTTACATGCGGCTTTAGGAAATGACAGACATGATGGTGAGGGTAGAGTTTGCTGGGAGCTGACTCCAAGTGATGCCTGTGTTGTGCACCATATGGAACTGGCTCACATTACCTGAACAATTCACGTGCTGAACACCACCCTTAGAACTGTGCTTTGTGACAGCTGGGTTGAAATGGAGCCCCTTGCCACAGCAATATTTGGTGTTGAGAAAGGCTTTTAATCTATTTGCATTTTTAGCTTTGTAGCATCTTGACCCTGCTGCAATTAGCTGCTGCTTTGTATTGCACAAACCTCGTTTTCTGTTCGTTAGTGCAGTCTGCTTCTCCAGAGAGAGCATTTCTGCATTCATTAGCAGAAGGTTGAATTGAAGAGGTAAATGCATACAGCATCTAATATAAAACAATTAAAACTAAAAAAATCCCCATCTTTCCCTTTCCTGTGGAAGTGTTCCACGTTGCACCAGGCCAGATACATTGGGCATTCTTGATTTGTCATTGCTGCCAATAACGATAGAGAAACAGTCCCACAGGAGGGCAAAAGTGAAGTTTTTTATCTGTCTGAGCCTTTTCAGTTTTGTGTTTTCTGAACATGTTTTGCCTTCTCTCTTCTGATGATGTGGTGTCACTGAGTACAAGTTTACTTAAACTTGATTTTGCTTCTCACTGTAGTTATAGATAGGAGTACCTTCAGTTTAATAAATGGCAATTTAAAGAGATCTGTAAGTACTTTTAATCAGATTATTGCTGGCTTTCACCCAAAGTAAATATTTATTTACATACAGGTAACTTACTAGGTTGTAAAAACAGGCTGTGAACTACATCCACCACTATATAATTAATCTTGAAATCTGTTTCCACTTTTGCATAGTTCCAGCTACGTTAGATTTCAATTCCTATAAATCCTTTCCTTTGGTTTTATACAATTCTCCTTGTCAGCTCCCAGTGTGTATTTTTTTGTGTATCCTTGCCAAAACAAAGTCTGAAAATGAGAATTCTTCAGCTGCTTTATTTTTTCAGGCATCTAGCTTATTTAAGGGAGTGTGAAGTTGTGTTAAGTAGTTATATGTTTTCACCTGTTGTGTTTGATGAATATTGCTGTAAAAATGAGAGTCTTTAAAGAACAGACATGTATTACCAGAAGAAAAATTTTACAGTATTTTTAGATTAAAGCAAGTAGATCTCAGCTTGTAAAAATGGAATATTGTAAGCTAATTTATGCTAATAAGCTACCGAGTCTGGTTTTTTAATGTGACTAGTCTTAAAAACTGCTCTGGAACACTTGAGACAATTTATTCTTCTTTCCCATTCAAGTCATAGAAAGTTTTATTTTTGTTGCTACCTTGTTTCTCTTCCATTTCATCTCTCAGTCACCTGTTGAGGTAGTTCAGCTGCAAAATACTTTCTCTGTCTGCTGTTGCCTCACAAATAGAATGTTATTTTCCTGTCCTTTGGTGCCTGGCTCTGGAGGTGAGCCCAGGAACATGCTTTTTAGTGCTCAGCTTTCTCTGCTGAAGCCTTTCTACCTTTATGTCCTTTATCACTGCCACATTTGTGTTGCATCAATTGAGTGTCTGGTCACAGGTGCCTTTAGTTCTTACCATATTTTATAGATAGTAAAAAATGAAAAAGGATATTTTCCCTCTGGCATTCAAGGAAACAAAACTTGAATTGAAAAACCTGTTAGGAGGTGAGGGAGAGCAAGGTGTTGCCACACTGCCCCACGTGTGCTTTGTCTTGTGCTGCTGGGGCAGAATTCTGAGAGTTTAGTTGAAGTTATTGGAAAAATTGTTTGCAAATCCCAGTATGAAAAAACAGTCTTTGTCAGAATTGCTTTGGAGAAGGATTTGGTATGGGAGATATAGATCAGTGGTGAGCCAGGATTTAAAACTGGTGATAGGAACGGCTCAATTCTGTCAGTCTTTCAAAATATTTTCATTTGGAAGTGAATCTTAAGAAAAATCAGTGAGCTTCCACTGCGTTGTCTGACCCAGCTCTAATTTCCACTCCTAAATATGTTTCATTTGAAATTCTCTGTTAGTAACCAGTCTTTTAATAATTGTGTGGTCAGGCTCTCATGTCTCACCAAATTCAGTGCATGTTTACCATTTTGGTTTTTCAAAACTGCTTTTCCCCCCTGAAGATTGTTGAGATTGGACACAAATAACTCTGTGTGAAAAGACTTGAGAAGTCTTTGCACACAGACTTATTGAGAAGATTAGTGAATTCACCTGAATTATAGAGTGTATGTACTAGACTTGTTTCAAGAGAGTAAATATTTTGACAAAGTTATGCAATAAGTTTAATTTTAACTTCAAAAATTCACATTACTGTGCCTTTAATTTTTTTTTTTAAATAAGATGCCAAGTAAGCTCTATTACGTAATTTAAAATATTTTTTTTAAATGTTGTGTACATATAAAGAATTGGATAGAGCCATTGATGCTGGGGGAAGAAGTGGAAAAGAGATGTAAAACTTTGAACAGGCTTTTTTTTTTTTCCTCTGTAATGTCTTAATTTAAGAGCTTGGACATGTTTGAAAGCTTCATTTCCTGTAAAAATACATGATTTTTGTTCTCTAAATTTGTCTAAACAACTTACTTAAAAACATATAAAGTTCTGTAGTATCACTAATACTATTTTGAAATATAAGAAAACTGCCTCACCAAATATTTGGATGAAATTGTAATTTTTTTCTTCCTTTTTCTAACTATAGAATCAACTTCATACCTTCAATGATGTGTGTAATAATGAGTCATTAGTTTCAGACACAGAAACGTAAGTAGGAACCTTATTCTGAATACTTCAAGTGTTCTATATGATTGCAGTTCTTCTCTGTTGTTGCTGTGGATTATGCACAGTGGGGGAGCAGTGATAATCCTAGACATTTATTAGAAATATTCTAATCAAGGGGTTAATAAATGGTTTTAAATAATAACTGTAAAATGTTTCTAAATGTTTCTGGATTTTTTTTTCTGTATTATAATATAGAATCAAGGTAAGCTTTGGAAAAACGCAGATACTGAAATAATAAATACCTATAATGGCCCATTATTTCCATGGTGATATATAAATAAGAACCAGCTAATTCATATCCAATTCATATAATTTTTGCCATCTTCTCATTTCTCTGGATTATTTGTTTAACCAAGACTTGTATTGCCATCACTGGCTCCCATAGTTGTTAGTTTTCCACCCAGTTTGTGAGGCAATGCTATTGTTGTTGTCTTTTTCCTTCAGAGTCCTTATTTGTATAACTCAGATGTGTTGAACAATTTTAAAGGGACTCACATAAATCTTCAAGAAGATTCACCTCTGGGATTGTATTCCAGCCAGGAAATGTATTCACTTCTGTAGTAATTATAAACTTAATGGTAGAACTGTCAAGAATTTAAATTAAAAATATGTGTTTTGCTACTTTAAATAACTGTTCTTGTGAAGTAACAGGCAAAGTGTGTAAATTGCAGAATTTTACTCATAATATACTTGTTAAGTTTCTCTTGGGGGGTGATGTACTCTGTTTGTGTTGGAATCCACAGACACACACTCTCTAGTACTTCATTAATGGGAAATCTCTCACAGCAGCAGAGTCTTGCTTTTGTCTGGATAGTTTTATTACAAATTGCATTTTAATGCTTTCTGAAATCTGGCTTCAGTCATGACTACAATTCTGGAGGTTTAATGCAAAAAGCACCTTGGGTATTTGAAGAGAAATTTCTGGGAATGTGTTACTATTTTAAACATAAAGAACCAGAATTTAGGGCACTTTTGCTTTTGTGGAGATGTGGAAATACCTTGGGAATAAGAAATAAATAGTAGATACTGCAGGAGGGAAACATGTTGGGAATGTGAGGTCAGCTGGGGTGTTTCCTACACTGTCCACCCAGTTCTTGGTGTGTTGTTACACTGGGACTGACAAACCTCAGATTTATCCAGTTCTTCTCCTTCCCTCACACTGAAAATCTGAAACAGAGGTCAATTTTAGGTCGTAGTAACATTAACAAGTGATTGTGCCAGTTAAACCTGATACAAAGCTGTTTGATTTTCTGGTCAAATGTAAAAAAGAGAAGTTGCGAAGGTGGAAAAAGAGAAGAGTGGTTAAATTTCCCTGCAGAGGAGCAGATGTACTCTGCAAGAGCATCAGAGTTATTTTAAAGCTGAAGGAAATTGTCAAATTCTCCTTTGGGATATTACTTTCTTGGCAGGGGCATCTGTAAACAGGCTGTCATTTGAAAGGAATGCAGCACGAACAGAAAAGGTTCTTTTCTACTTTTGTAGTATGTGATATTTTAAAAAAATCAGAATTCCAGTTGTTCTGGTGTTTTACCTGAAAGGTTGGTTGCAAACCAGTATCAAACATTGCTGCTCATCTTCAGATATCTTGTGGAATCAATGATGTCTCCCAGCCAAATAATCAGAAAGGGCTGGAGCAGAAGGATGGGGAAAATGTCTCGCTTCTCCAGTTTGTTGAGTACAAAGCTTCCCTCTCATTACAGACTGCTCTTGAGAAATTTTTGGATGAAAAGGCATTTAGGGACTTGGCAGTGACTGAATGAGCAGCAAAAGGAAAGCTTTTCATTCCTGTGTTCTTTCCTTAGGGGAGAAAGGAAGTCTTAAGTTTTATTTTGTACCTTTGTAGCCTCTGCAGATTTGCCAAAAGAAGATGTCCTGCATTATGTCTGGTCATCCCCATTATATGTTTTGACTTTTCCAGACGCATTTGGAACTGTCAACCTTTGGGATTTCTCCTTCTGTATCTTGATAAGGTGGGTTTGTGGGAGGTACCTTAAAAAAACTAAACAGTTTTCAGTTAGTCCTGGCTATTCCTTGTTCAGAATTAATATCAGGATTTTTTAGCAAATATTTTGCAATGGTGGCTTCCCACCTTTATCCTCAGCACTGCAGTTTTTCCATGGTAAAACAAGCTAAAGCATCTTCTGTCTAGGAAAACACTGGATTTCACAAATTGCGCTCGGGAGCAGCAGAAAGCTGACACAGAGGGATCTGTTTTGTAGCTGCAGGTCTTTGTGTGGCTTTTGAGATTTCATTTCCCTGCCTTCTCAAGGGCTGAGGCTTTGTGCTGACCGAGGATGTGCGTGCTCCAGATGTGGGCAATGTCTCAGCCACTCAACTTCATCATACCCCTCCGAGATGGCCTTCTAATTTAGCTGTTCCTGGCTCTAAAGATAGAACCAAATTCTTTGCAATCTGAGGTACTGAGGAGCGTGAAATCTACTCAAGCTAAAAATAACAAGCCTGAACAGAAGAGGCTGAGTCTTTGAATAAGTGATTCCTGCAAGTGTTTCACTGATGTCACTTAGTGAAAAGTGATGATGCTTTTCAGGAAGTGAAATATACTCTTTTTTTTTTTTTTTTTTTTTGGTGTTACTTGGACCACAAGAGGAAAAAGTGTTGGTCTTTTCTTTAGTGAGGACTTCTGGAAATAACATGTGTAAAGAGAGATTTTGTTTTGCTCTTCACTTGGCAGGCAGCCAGGTATTCGGGTTCCAGGTTGACACTGAGGCAACTTCCTGACTCATTAAAAAACCTTGATTAGTCTCACTTGAAAAACTTCCTACAGAGCAATTTCAGGTGTCCAAAATTCCTTTCACTTGTGAGCAGAAAGAACTGGAATGTTTCTTCTCCTTTCGTTATTTATTGAGATACTCAGTTGCAAGTTCTGTGTTGCTTTTTCCCTTCATTGCAGTGTTTTACTGTATGTTAACTCTTGCTTTCTCCATTTTTGTCTAAGCTTACTGACTTGAGTTTCTGGCAGCATTATTTAAACACTTCTACTCTCTCTACTCCATTTCAGGGATCTTTTCAGATTTTCTCTGGGAAAAAAAAAAAAGTGAATTTTTTCACTCAGCTCACTAATGTTTCTTTCTTGTGGCCCACACAGCAGTTAAACAAATACTCCAGATGATGTCAGAGTGGTGGTTTCTGAGCCTGCAGAGCATCAAAGAGGAAAATTTGTGCTTAGAAGCAAAAACATGTGCTTGAATGTGTGTTGGGAACGTGCCTTCTGTATCCTCTTTGCATTTCTGATCCTATATAGTTGAGATCAGGGTTTCACATCTGTTGTTGTGTTATAGTTCCTGTTTCAGTGATGTTGTCAAGAGGTGTTAGTGTTCCTCCCTTGCAAGCTGCCAGTTCCAGAGCTGCATTTTTTCCTTGGAGCTTCACTTTCAGTGACGTTGTGGACTTGCTGTTGTATTCTATCCAGCTCTGAGCTGGTGTGTTTTTGTAGCTTCGTGGGGAATTGACTGGTTGAATAAATAAGGTTTTCTTTGAGGGGGGTTACTTTGCTGTGGGATTTATTCCTAGATTTGGGTCATCATGTGGGTACCAAGTATTGCACCACAGCCTTAGATTAAAATATTTCCAGGACTTCAGCTCAGTCCTTTCATTGAGAGTTGTTCTTTGACCTACCAGGAAAATGCATAAACGGGAGGATAAGAATGAACAAAACTCAGTGCAGTTCCAGACATCAAGTTATTTCACCAGCTGCACAGTTCCCCCTCTCTTCCTTGCAGTCTCATAGAATGCCTGGGGAAACTCAAATCAAAAGTGCTTGAATTACATTTCTTGGAAGTAAACCAGTTATTTTTGACAGACATGAATTATCAGTGAACTCACGTTAAAAATTCTACAGAGAAATTGATTAAATGTTATGTACATTTCCAGTGTGAGAGAGATTTAGAGACAATTAAACCAGAGTAGCTGCTGCCTTTGCCTTTTTAGTCTTTTCTCCTCCCTCAGCCACAACACAGAGCCATAGAGAGTATCAAGTTCTTTAAATAACTTTTCCTATTGCTATCCAGTTATTAAATACATGATAAACAGCTACTGCATTCCCAAGGTGAATTTTCTTACTCCTGAAGTCTGTCTGATTTGGATATCTAATTTGTAAAGCCATTCCTTTTGCTGCTACTTTGATGTGAGAGGGAAAAGCACATCTATGCTTTGATCATAATGCATGATTTTCACTCTCACCATTTCCTTTAATACAAAAGAGTAACTTTTTTCAGGAAAACCTTTGCTGAAATGGAAGTGTTCAGGAAAGAAGACAGACACCCTTCATTTACACTGAAATTTGCTTTTTTTGGTGAATCCTTGAATCTGATATTTTAAATACATTCCTTAGTAAATCAGAGAACTAGACACTTTGTGGGAGTAATAACTTGATCATTTTAAAAGGTACTGATTGCTGTGCCCTCAGCCAGATTTTCTGGGAGGAGCAGTTCTCTCTGCTGGGAAGCACAAGGGCTTCATTTTGCCTTGCACAAGGATCCTCTTGTTTATGATCACCCTCAACAAATCCATATCAAATGCACATTTACCTTCAGAAATCTGAGATGTTGTTTTGCTAGAGTTGAGCTCACCAGAAGGATAAAGAGTTTGTTGCTGCTGAAAATACATCCATTAAAAAAGGCATTCCTTCAAAAGAATTATCTGTGGTTTTTCAGAATAAACATGGTGCGAATTAGAGACAGAGAACTACCGTGGTAATTTAATAAAATGTGAAGGAACTCATTCTGGAGGAGAGCTTTTGTTCTTTCCTTTGGAGTGGTTAAAATGCAACATATGACTGGATACAAAGCCTGCTGGGTATTGTGCCATTAGCAGAAGGGTTTGGATAAAGAGACCCCATAAGGAAAGTGTCCTTTCATACTGGCATTGCCAGTGAGCCTAGCAGTGGTTATTTATCTGGGATTCCTTCTCAAAACTGCAGGCTGAAAAACTCAGATGCAAGAAGAAAGGAAAGGTCTTCCTTCAGCTTTGGTTAGCCAGAAATCCAAGCCCTGGCTGAGTCAGAAATGTGCATGTGCCAAAGTTTGGTTTGGGTGGGCATCTTTTGTGTTGTGGGGATAGTAGGGATTTGGTTTGGTTTTGAAATGAGGCTCTGTGGGAAGTTAAAGACATCTTGGATTCATGGAACAGATGTCATCTTTTCAATCCCTCTTTGAGCAGATCCTCTGTCAAACTGACTTTACAGTGTGGAGCTCATTTATTGATAAGCCATAAATGATAACTGTTGGCAAACTTTTGTACCTTGCAGGCCAGTCATTCCTTGAATGTTATGGGACATTATCTTTGAACAGTGTAAGAATATTTGATTACCAGTGTCATGGAATTAGAAGAGAACAGTCTAGAAATGATGTGGAGTAACAGGAGCTTTGCTCCTTGAGCTCAGCCATGAGGATCAGTCAATTCAAAACAATTGAAGCACTGGCATGTGCCCCTGAGTAGTGAATCCTGTTTGGAAAACCGACAAAGGCAATCTCTTTTTACCTAGAGAATCTTGGTTCCTTCTTGAGGATGATAAAGATTGGCAGTCCTGGATTTTAATAGTGACCATTAATGTGACATGAGCAGAAGTGATAAAAATAACTCTTCCTCAAGTCCTCTAAGGCAGCCCCTCCCTCCATCCTCTCCTCCCTGTGAAACACAGCTCTGTTATTCCAGGGCCATTCAAACCAAAAGCTGGGCTTTAAATACTCTGATGTCTTGTTATTGCTTCTGGTGCCAAAATCAGGGTAAACAAACATTTGCTTGAAGAGAAGGAATTAAAAGGAGCTTATGCACTGCTTTGCAGACAGGGCAATGCTTTCTGGAAGTTCAGCTTTTGTTTTGGAAAACTCAATTTCCTTGTCCTGGTCAGTTTGAATATTTGCTTAAGGAATGGCAGTGGGTAAGTTCCCTGTTGGTATGGATGAGCAGAATGAGACTGGATGAGAATTTGGAAGTATCTGTGTGCAGCATGTGTGTAAGTATGACCATGGCAAAAATAGTTTGGGAGAGTTGCTATTTGTGTAAGAGAATCTAAAAATATATCCATGACTTCCTTAAGAAAATAATTTCTGTCACTCCCACCTTTAGATACATTTCAATACTTCTGAAATTCCACTATAAACTTGGATTAAATAGCAGCATCAAAATCTTACCTGTGACGTCTTAGGAATTGTTTGCATGTGGTCTGTTGCACGTTAACTAATAAAATTAGTAGAATTATTGATTATGTTTGCTGATGATCCAGAGGGGAAATGTTGATATATGTTGATATTTGGCATTAGTCTTCCAGCTAAAGAAGAAAAAAAAAAAAAAGAAAGAAAAAAAAAAAAGAAATAATTTGCTTTCTGCTTGGAAAAATGAACATTGACCATGGTTTGTGTTCAGAAGGTTTTTGTGCCCTCACTACAGCTGCAGATACCAACTTGCAGGATGTGCTGTGCTAGAGGAGAGCAGAGAGTCAATATAATGGGCAGATCATTTTATATTTCCACTCTTTTCTCATCTCCAGGTCAATTGCAAAAGAACTTGCAGACTGGCTTATCAGCAACAATGTAGTTGAGCACATTTTTGGACCAAATTTACATATTGAGGTTTGTATTTGATGATTATAAATTTGGTGTAAACGTGGAGCATGAACTTGTTGTTCTAGTAAATCTTTCCTCACTATGTTCTCACTTTGCAGATCATCAAACAGTGCCAAGTGATTCTGAATTTTCTTGCAGCTGAAGGGAGACTTAGTACTCAACATATAGACTGTATTTGGGCTGCTGCACAGGTATATATTGAATTTTTTTAATTGCAGGAGTGATAAATGAAAAACAAAATAGAAAATAAGTTGATTTTTCACATTCTTAAAGTTGAGTTTTTTTGCTTTTTCTTGGCTGTCTGAGCGTTTTGCTGACCAAAATGTCAAGTTAGGTAAACTGCCACAGTTACTGGGTTATTTATTAGATGCAAAAAATCACCCTGGCTACTTTTATACAAGGAAAAAAATGAAGTTGTATAGCAAGGACAGAGTCTTTTCACTGAGAATGGGGATGAAGGTTGTAGCGTAGTTGCAATATTTTTAGTATTGTGCTAAATTGCCTTGCTCCTATGTATTGTAGCTTCCATTTCTGGTACTCCTGGTGGGAACAATCAAGGGGAAATTGTGGCAGTGAAGTTTACAGCTGTGCTCCTCTGCTGCTGTTGAAATCTATAGAAGGCACTGAAATTTTATTTTTTGCTTGCTAAAGCTGGAAACTCTGATAGGCTTTTTGCCTTCAGAAAGATTTATTTGTGTACTACTTTTAATGGGCCGCTGTGCTTGTTATTTTAGGTTGTGCCATTTTTTATTTAGGGGATTTGAATACAATAGGCATGAGGAGGCCTAGGGAACACACTGTTATAACAGGTTAGAATTTAAAGAGGGTTTTTTATGTGTTCAGTATTTCTTGGTCATTTATTGCAATCAAATAGTACTGAACACACATTCTGAACCAGTGTGGTCCATTGTCATTAAAACATGCAACTGGAATGTTAATTAAATGCTCATTGAAATAGCATTCGCTCCACCATTTTTCTGTGTCAAAGTAATTAATAATTTTTTTTTTTGACACTACAGTTTAAAGCAGTATTTTCACTTCCTTGATGTTTTCACACAGTATGTCACACACTGTTAGACCTCTGGATTTTTTCAATGTATTTTATACTGCTTTAGAAATAATATAATTACCTAATTTTGATAATGCTTTTACAGTTTAAGTGTTTATTTTGACATAGTGATATTTTCACGTTTGATACCAGAATTAAGTATGTCATGATCACTTCTTGTAAAAGGCTTAAACCTCTAATGCTGTTTAAAAGGCTGACACCTTTAGACTGAAAGAACAGAAGGCCTTTAAGTGTATTTTCCTGTTTTTAAGTGAGCTTTTAGACAAAAATTCATCTTCCCTAAGTTGAAGTTATCTCAAGATGTGTAAATGCATCTTTGTATAGAACCCACGTGATTTCATTGCACTGTGAATCCTGTGAAAGTTGGCCTGTACGCAGTAAATTGCTGACATTTTAATTTTAATGCCAGGAAAGTAAAATAAAGTAAATCATGAAAAAAAAACCTTTTGAAGTGCAAGTGTGGTAATAAACGTAAGAATTTTTTTTCTAGAAGTTTCCTGTAATCATTATTTTTTGAATAACAACATCCTTACAAATGTAATGAAACTCTTTTAAGTGGCTGTGAAAAGCAGCATTTAACCAAAGAGGAGTCATCCAGGAGCACTGTCACTTTCATGTGGAAATAGAGTAGTTAGCTGAACACACTGTCATATTTTTTGAAATCCATCACTGGAAAGACAAAAGATTTCTTTATAATCCTCACACAGTCTGTTCCTGAGTAGTCTTTATTTGTATTTACCACTGCTAATAAGGTAATCATTGCAAATACTGCTTCCCTCAGATTTAGCATATAAACTTAATATTTTAGGAGTTATATTTAAATTCAAATACAAAACAAACTTCCAGTTCTTCTTTTCACCTAATCTCTCAGAACTAGAACTAAGGAAGGAACTGTTGCATTTGATTTGTACCTTTGCAGGCTTTACAGTGTCAAAATTACTTAAGTCAAAATTGCGAATCTGCTGGAGTTTGAAATTATTTGACAACTGCTCCTGAGAATTTGTACAAATATGTTTATTTGCTGCAATATTTGATTTATTTGTTTTGCTGTTTCCTGTTCTCTGTTCGTACCTTGTAGCTGAAGCACTGCAGTCGTTACATACACGACTTGTTTCCTTCTTTGATCAAAAACTTGGACCCTGTCCCACTCAGACACCTCCTTAACCTTGTCTCAACTCTTCATCCCAGTGCTCACACTGAACAGGTAAAGACAAGGCCAGCAACATCACTGGCATGGGAAAAGCAATTAAATGAGAGGGTTAAACAACCATAATGTATTTGTCTTCCTATAGGAGTGCAAGAACTCTAGGAGTAAAGTTGTCATGTTTCTTCAATTGCACCTTTCCTGGCTTTTGGAGGATAATTTTTAGAGATCACATAACCACTGATGGAAGATTTTAACTTCCTGTCTGAAGTTAAAATGTGTTTCACACAACATTATTTAGTTGAGTTGTTTATTTTGATTAGTTTATTTTGGTGAGCTGTAGTATTGGCCTAGCAAAAAATGAACAGTGGATCTTTCTGTTCAAAACCTGCTGCTTAATGGGACTTTTCCCTGGTTTTCTTTCCAGACTTTGTATTTGGCATCCATGCTGATCAAAGCCCTGTGGAATAATGCACTGGCAGCTAAGGCTCAGCTGTCAAAACAAAGCTCCTTTGCATCTTTACTGAGTACCAACCTGCCCATGGGAAACAAAAAAGGTGTGGTTTTCCAGTAGATCTGGGAGTTAACTTTGGAATTTTCATAGTCTCCATGTTGAGTTTGGACAAAAAGCAGATATAGAACTTTCTCCTTTAAGTATTTTTTAAAAGTGTCATGCTGGCATATTTTTCCAGCAGAGCTTGAGGCTGTAGATGAAAGCATGAAAAGTCTGTGAGTGCTTTTGGAAAGCTGTGTGTTTCAGAACCATTCTGTTTGTATAGCTGAAGTAGTCTGTATTTTTCTTTTTTCTTCTTAATTCAGAAAATGATGCATAACTATTCTTGTTCTACTGCACATGTGTAACTTAATAGCTGCACAAAATCTTAAAAAAGCTTACTTACCTTTTAGCTAGTTTTTGGTATTACATGCTGTTTCTGATTTGGTGGTTTTGTTTTTTACTTGACTGTGTATTTCCCCACAGTCATTACTAAAGGTGCTGCCAAGCCATTTTACTGTAGTTTCCCTTCCTCTTCATACTGTTGGCTTTTATGAATCATTGACAACTATATGCTGACAAAATGATTTTTAGTCACTTATTTTGGCATCCTGCTTTTTCCTTTAGAAGAAGAGGAGCTCAGAAGAGCAGCCCCTTCCCCTTGTAAGTATAGTTTTAGTTGTACACCACAGTCTGACTCATTTGATTCTACAGTGCTTTTGAATTTGGAACATAATTAAATGTGATATTTTGTTTTTATGAGAAATCAAATGAAATTATATTTTGAGTAGAACCTAGGAAATTTGTATAACTGTGGCAAGAAGAGACATCGAAATACAAACTTTGCAAAATGCTCAGTGTTCTAAGTGAAATTTTTAGTGTTTAGGTACACATAGTTTAAGTTATATCCCTATTTGCTGGAAGAATGCTCAATTTTTGAGGCAGATTTATACAATGTTGTTACAGTCCAGTAATTACCTGTCACAGAGTAACTGGGAAATGTGGTTTTGAATTAGGGTCACCAGCAGCAAGCCCTCAAAGTAGTGATAACAGTGACACCCATCAGAGTGGAGGCAGTGACATTGAAATGGAGGAACAGCTGATTAACAGAACAAAGCACGTCCAGCAGCGACTTTCGGACACAGAGGTAGGAGTGTGGGTCTGACTCTGGGAACCATTTTGTAACTGAGTTGCCTGTTACTAGCTATAAAAATGATATTTTATCTTTACTTGTTTCAAAACCACCTCAGACAAATGTATTCCTGCATTTAAATAGTGTTTCAGTTAGGTTAATCTCTCAGTAATGGACAGCAAGACATTGTCACAGTGGGGCTCTGTGCACACGCAAAGTCTGCACATACACCCTGTTAGCAACAAGGTAATGCAGAAAATCAATTATTAAATCTGAATCTTGCTTGGAGCTTTTTGTCATTAGCAACCAAATTGAGAAAGAATGAATGGGAACTTGTAGATGTGACACATTTCCTCCTAAAGGAAGAATGATGCTTGAATGATGATGATGACATTAATTATGTATTTCCAGTGGTGCTTTATTTTTCCACCAATCTTAAAAAACCCCAAAATAATTTCAGGAATCCATGCAAGGAAGCTCTGATGAGACAGCCAACAGTGGTGAGGATGGCAGCAGTGGGCCTGGGAGCAGCAGTGGCCACAGTGATGGATCCAGCAATGAGGCCAACTCCAGTCGTGCCAGCCAGTCCGCCGGCAGCCCCGGCAGCGAGGTGCAGTCGGAAGACATCGCGGATATCGAGGCCCTCAAAGAGGAGGAGGACGAAGAGGAAGAAGACAGGAGTCACAATCCCCAGAAAAACAGCAGGAGCACAGATCTAAGAGGCAGAAAACTGGAATCCCAAACGGGCATTTGCCTGGGAGATGCCCAGGGGGCATCAGAGAGGAGCAGTGCCAGTAACGGGGCGGGCAAGGAGCACGTGTTCAACGCGGACGCCGTGCCGCCTGTGGATAATCGCATCCGCATGCTCGACGCCTGTCCCCACACTGAGGATGCAGGGCACGACATGGCAGGGGAAATGAGCACTGCTCACATTTCACAAGGCTCTCAAGATTCTTGTATAACTCACACAGGGGACTTCCTCGGGGAAACTATTGGGAATGAGTTATTTAACTGTCGACAGTTCATTGGGCCCCAGCACCACCACCACCATCACCATCACCATCATCACCACGATGGGTAGGTAGCTTGGCATTCCACAGAATTCACAGAATGACTAGGTTGGAAGAGACCTTAAAGATCATCGAGTCCAGTTCATGCCCCAACACCTCAACTAAACCATAGCATTGAGTGCCCTATCCAGTCTTTTCTTAAACACATCCAGGGATGGTGACTCCACCACCTCCCCAGGCAGGCCATTCCAGAGCTTTTATCACCTTTTCCCTAAAAAACTTCTTCCTAATATCCAACCTATATTTCCCTTGATGCAGTTTTTTCTGATTCCTTCCATAACAGAAATAAAAGTGGTAGCAAAATCAGGGCAGAAATTGGTGTATGGACATTCTCCTGTAGCTCAGGAGAATTTTGTCTTGCAGAGATGATCACTATCACAGACAGTTACACAGATACCTGATTTGTTAATGTCTGATTAAAGGTTTCTCTTAAATTTTGGTATTGAATAAATAAGACGGCATTTAAGAAAATGTTAAAAATGTTTTGGAAAATGCTGCATTTAGTTAACATTAAGAAGCCAACACAGTCATCATGCTAGTGAGACCTTCCGTTTACTTATCTGTAGTTGTTTTTCCAATTCATACAAGGGCTACTGTTCAAACAGATGATTCATCCTGACTTTAGCTTTAGGGAGATGTCTGCTCACTTGTATTCTCCTATAAACAACTTCCTCTTTGATATTGTCCACTCTGATATTCTTCTTTTACAGGCATATGGTTGATGATATGCTTAGTGCAGATGATGTCAGCTGCAGTAGTTCTCAAGTCAGTGCAAAATCAGAGAAAAATATGGCAGATTTTGATGGAGAAGAGTCGGGCTGTGAAGAAGAGCTTGTACAGATTAATTCCCATGCTGAGCTAACGTCTCATCTTCAGCAGCACCTCCCAAACCTGGCCTCTATATATCATGAACATCTGAGTCAAGGTAAGAGTGGTAAACGAAAAACTGAAAACTTAAGTTTGTCATTTTGAATTAGTCTCCAGTAATTAAAATAATTAAATTATTTTAAGAATTTATTTGTATTTGTCCAAAGAAACCATGATGACTGCTGAGAACTTGATGTTTCTCCAAGAGATGAATTTTTGTGTCTGTGTTCATTTGTCAACACAGAAGCATTCATTTGTGTTTAGCTGTGTTTTAGCTGTGTTTATCTTTTTAAATCTCCCACCTTTCCATTTCATGTGGAGCTTTGAATGCGAGTTAAAACAAATAAAGGCACAAAAGAACCTCTAGTAAGTGTTTTTTCCTAATAGGTTATTTAAGTGTAAAGAAAGGTAGTACTGAAATACAAGACTCTCTTTAAAATATTTTCCATTCTGAAACTTTCTGCAGTTTTTTGTGCTGGTGGGTGCACATTACTATGGTTATGTACATTTGACATCATAAATCAACCTATAAGTGAATTAACCATAATGGACTCTAGAGAAGATAATTCTGGAAAAGTGACTTAAAATATGACTTGATACTTTTGGGAGTTTGCTGTAAAGGGCATTTTATGCTATTTCATCTTACACTGCTAAATCTTCTGGTTTACTTCAGGGTGCAGTTTAAAATGCTCCTAAAACACTTCTCAAGAATTATATGATCTTTCCATATGCTATTTTGGCAGCTTTATTTTTCTCTTTTACCCTGTTTTTAAACATAATGGAGAGCAGGGTTGGTGAAGGGTTCATGTTTTTCTTTGGTGTCCTGCAAAAACCAAGTTTTGCTCTTGTCCAGCAGACAGCAAACCCAGTGTTTTTTATATATTTCCCTGAAGTAATTGAATAAGAAGTTTTTATGATAATAATTCTAGCTTGACATTGAAAATTTGGATTTTTTTTCTACACTGCAGAGTTGAATAAACTGTTAAAAACTTCATAAATCTATAAATCAGCATATTTTTCCAATATTTTCCATACATATTATTTGTCTAACTGAAGATTGAAATTACTGGTTGAGTGTGAGGCCTTCAGTGCATTTTATTTTTGACCCCCCTAGTTTTGCATGTGCAAATAATTAGAGTGTTCTGTGTGCAGTCTGAATTTTCTACTTGACTTTGCTCTTCCATGAAAATAGCATTAAATAGTAGATCAGTGAATGGTGCCAGCTGTGGGCACAGAGAGGAAAGAAAATGTCTATCAGTGTTTATGAAAACATGATGAGTTTATAAAATTCTTTATAAAATTCTTTGATGTTGTAGCACATGGAAAAATGCTGTTTGTTTTCCCCGGTTTTTAGTTGGATGAAGGGAATCCTGTTGTAGGAGAGGAATTTATTGAGATGTGTTCCTTCCCTGCATTCCAGCCCCGGTGGTTATGGAGATAACTCCCTTTGGACCATGGCATCACAGAAAGGCTTAAGAAATGTATTAATTACAGTATGAATTAAATTAAAAAGCAATTGCATCTGCAGTACTTCAGTGCTGGTTTTAATTGCACTTTGCTATTAGCCAAAAGCAGTGTAAATATTGGCCCAACTGCCCTGTTGGCTTCTGGTATGGTCTTTTAAGAACCCATATGTGAAAAAAGGCTGCAATTACAGTGTTGTTGCACTTTGAAATAGCCCAAGTTAACAAATAAAATGTGTTGTTGTTTGTGCACTTAGGGAATAATGTTCAATTCAGATGGTTCCTTCTGTTTGTTCACTAATGGTCTTTATATTTTGTGCAGGACCAGCAGTTCACAAACATCAGTACAACAGCAATGCAGTGACAGACATTAATTTGGATAATGTTTGTAAGAAAGGAAATACCCTGCTCTGGGATCTGGTCCAGGATGAAGATGCTGTGAGTCCAGTGGCAGAAAACATTATTTTAAAAAAGAGAATAAATACAAAATATTCATTGACCTTTCTTTCTACTTGCTGTAGATTCATCTCTCTGAAGGGTTAATAAATGAGGCAGAGAAGCTGCTCTGTTCTTTAGTCTGCTGGTTCACTGACAGACAGATTCGAATGAGATTCATTGAAGGCTGCTTAGAAAATTTAGCAAACAACAGGTAACTTCAATCATAAATTATCTGTTTAATAAGTATCTTATTTTTATTTTTTGCAACATACCAGAAATCCAAGTTGGCTGTAACAGTTATTTCACTTACAGAAAGACAATTTAAACTAGGCAAAAGCAAAAGAATAAAAATAGTTTCCAAAGTGTTGTGGATATTTCTGATGCTCCATTTCTTTTTGTTTTGGTCTCCTGAATTTCTCATTTTGTTGCATTTGTCTGTTCTCCCTTGTGCCAGAGGTTATTGCTTTCCTGCCTTTGGTAAAAATCAGGTCAGCACCTCAGTGAGTCGAGGGCAAGGTCAGGTGCCTTGGCCTGAGCATTTTATACTGAACATTCAGGTTTTACACACAAGTGGCTGAGGAGCAGACAAGTTCTTTTCCACTAAGTCTGTTAGGGGGTCTAGTTTCTGTGAGGAAGGAGCACCTTGACCTCAGATAACTTGTTTTAATACCAGCCAAAGCTGTGAGATTGTACTGGTGAAAGTGGAATTTGTTTTCATGGTACAGATGACTGCTAGACATCACCTGCTGTGTTATGGTGTTACCTTTTTGCTGAGAGCTGCTTTTGTGAGTTAGAAGCATGCTGAGAGATTAATCTCAGCTGTGTGTCCAAGGAGTTGCATGTAAAGAAATTGAAATGTAGTTCAGGTTCAGAAAACTTCTTGGTTGACTTGATGGGAGATTTCACAAGCACAGAAAGGATATGAGCCTGTTGGAGCACCTCCAGAGAAGTTGATGAAAGGGCTGGAGCTGCTCTCCTGTGAGGAAATGATGAGAGAACTGGGATTGTTCAGCCTGGAAAAGAGGAGGCTTCAGTGTCTAATTGTGGCTTTCAGTTCCTGAAGGGACCTGGGAGAGAGACTTTTTGCAACAGCCTGTAGTGACAGGACAAGGGGCAATGGCTTCAAAATTAAAGAAAGTATGTTTAGATTTGATATGAAGGAAAAATTGTTGATTGTGAGGATGTTGAGGCCCTGGCAGAGGTTGCCCAGCGAAGCTGTGGCTGCTCCATCCTTGGAAGTGTTCAAGTCCAGTTTGGATGGGGCTTGGAGCAACCTGGGATAGTGGAAGGTGTCCTTGCCCTTGGTAGGGGGTGGAATGAGGTGACTTTTAAAGTCCCTTCCAACCCAGATCACTCTATGCATTATGATTTACAGCACTTCCCTTTAGTTGGTTTGCTCACGGAAGTGGAGCTTCTCAAAGGAATTTTTCAATCAATTATTTCAGTTTTGTAACAGTCGTGTGTTGTTTTCTCCCTTAGATCTGTAGTAGTTTCACTTCGTCTTCTTCCCAAGCTGTTTGGAACATTCCAGCAATTTGGGAGCAGCTACGATACACATTGGATAACAATGTAAGTAGGCCCCTGTCCCAAAAATTTAGGGGGCTCTTTGTTGTATAAAACCCTTTGAAAGGTGAAGATCATACAGAGTTCAGCATTCCTTAGCAGAACAAACCATGTAACTGCCTGGTGTAGCTGTAGAGAATGGACTGAGAGAACTTCTGAAAAGGTGACAGTGATAATCAGCAATTTTTCTTGGCCTTTTTGATGCGACATTTAAATGTATGCCCAGTTCTGAGTTAGACCTTTTCTGAATTAGGGCCTTTAGGAACAGTTTTCATGGGCTCCACAGGGAGTGCTCTGTCAGTCCTATACCTGAAAATAACATTAGGAAACCTCAAAGACTGCAAGGAAGAAGAGTGCAGTACTGGAAAATGCTTCTGAGATGGCAAATTGAATGTTTACTCTGGGGGGGTTACGTGTGTGCCATTTTCCTGTAATAGCTGTCTGCTTCTTGGGGTTTTCTGATCTTTTTAAGCAAACCATAATACTTTCTGTCCTTTAAATTGCCACAGGTGGGCAGAAAAAGAACTAAATATGATGAAGCTTTTCTTTGATAATTTGGTACACTACATCCAGGCAGTCAGGGAGGGACGACACAAACATGCACTGTAAGTACACAGCTGACTTGGAGTGTTTGATATTTTATGGTTTTAACCAGTGTTCCTGCTGATGTGTTCTTGTAAGTAAAGACTTTCTGTAGGGACATTTCCTGCTTAGAGAGACAAAAGTCTGTAAAAACATTTTAAATAGCTCCTTTTTCTTAAAAAAACCCCAACTAGTGTCATTTTTTGTTAGACATCATGTTGAATATTTGTGTGCACATAAAACATGAAGGTTTTGATGTTCAAGTTAATTTAAAGTGATTTTGTATACTAGAACTATTCAAATGTTTTAGTTTTAAAATTTGTCATTAGCCTTTGCATGTTTTTTTTGTTTGAATACATCCATCTGCACTTTCTAATCTGTGTGATTAAAATCAGGTGTATATAAACAAGCAATGCAATTTCCATTTCCCCAATCCCAGGGGAAGAGACTGTTCATGTTTTGACAGATGTCAAAGTCAATATGGGCACCCACATCTGAAAAATGTTGCTATTTATGGGTCCAATTTAATTTCTTCAAATCTAACTTCACCCTTTATATTAAATGTTGCTTAACTGAGGAATTACTTAGGAAGGTGGGATCCTTTAAATTCAGGTAAAATGATAAATTGTTCTGCTGCTTTTACCACATAAATAGAAATAAAGTCAATATTTTTATGTCGGTTTTGAAAATATTTTTATAAAGAAATTATGTTATTTGGAATGGGAAATTTAGAATAGAAATATCAGCATTTTACAACTTAGGGGGAAAAAACAAGGTAGATCCTGCACCTGCAAGGTGACAAATGATACACCTGAATTGGACTATAAGACCTAAAACCCACTCCTATCCCCCTTCTCAATTCCCAAGAAAAAAAGGACTTTATCTAGTGACAACTAGATGTCACTTGTTGTGTCATTCTGCTGTTTGGAGGGGGGTTCTGCAACATCTTCAGCTGGGGTTTGGGCCATACACTGAACTAGAAATTCAGAAAGAAACTTGAAAGAAGCAATTATTTATGCCTTTAAGAGGCACGTGGATGAGTGGGATAGAAGTTATGGCAATAAACAATGAAATAAACTTCCATTTTTTGTCCAAATTTCCATTTAGATACAGCCACAGTGCAGAGGTTCAGGTTCGTCTTCAGTTCCTGACATGTGTGTTTTCAACTCTAGGATCCCCAGATCATTTCAGTGAGTATTTCAGGTTATCTTACCACAGAAGCACCCCAGAGTAAGGCAGAAATACCTCTTAGCAATCCATGTCAGCTTAATACGTTATTTGAAACATATAATTTAGAATATTCTCTGAGACTGTTTCAAAAGAAGGAAGATTTTCTGGCAAAGGCACAGAACCAACATTGGAGTTCAAATTCTGTTGCAGTTCTGTGAGAACAAATTTTCATGTTCTCTGTGCTGCAATTTTTCTAAATAAGAGGATTGTAGTAATTTCTAAAGGAAGACAATACATTACGTACTTATGGTACATAATTGTTAGTGTCCATAATGAGATCTTTTACTGGAGTACTATATTCCAAAAAGAAATAATTCTTCATATTCCAGTACTGATAGAAATTAATTTTCCTTATGAAGAAAGAAATTACACTTCTTACAATTTGGCTGGTCTCACTATAGATAATCAAATTGTCATACAATACATTTATATGCTGTGACCTGACAGAAATATTCTGATTTTTTCTGTGTGTTCTTGGGTTTTATGGAATATTTGGTGTTATAAAGGAGTAGTTAAAAATACTTCCCCAATTGTAGGGTTGAGTTTAGAACAAGTGGACATCCTGTGGCACTGCTTAGTAGAAGATTCTGAATGTTATGATGATGCACTACACTGGTTCTTGAATCAAGTACGGAGTAAAGACCAGCATGCCATGGGTATGGAGACTTACAAGCATCTTTTTTTGGAAAAGGTATGTGCAGAGTTAATTGCAGCCTTAAGATTCCAATAATGAATAGAATGTTTCATTCCATATCAACACTGTTTATTGCATTTAAAATTGTTTCTATGGAAATCATCTCTTCAGTAGTCCAGGAGGGCCCTGCTTGTCATGCAAAGGTTTTTCTCTGCTTGGAGAAAGGAAGGAAATGGATTAGTGGGAATTCTTTTCACACTACAATTTACCTGAGTGCTTCTTTACAAATAGCCCATGTGTTTGTCTGCAGCTGTGTAGCATTTAATTTTAATTTGGGAAAAAAAAAAACTTCACAAAACTACAGTTTGCTTTTTGCTGTACAGCTCCACATGACTGAAAAATGGATTTTTCTTTTTCGGAGGAGCCTACAAATATCAGCAATACAGCCACTGAAAAGACAAACATGCAGAGCTTTCTCCAAGGTGTTCTATCTATTTTTGACAGGAGACATTACAAAATGGATAGATTGTGCAATAATTAATGTAGTCTAGTTCTTTCCCAAGATTACACAGGTTTTTGTCTAGTTTTGCACATGTATACGTTTTTTTGGATGGATGTCACATATGCTAACAAGTTCTCCTGCTGTTGATAAGTTGAGCAGCTGACGTTAAAACGAAATAACTTTTTTTCCTCTCTGCATTGTTACAGTTCAAATCAGTGGTGAGCTGTTTAAGCTAATTATAGTTGATTTTTTATTCTATCTAAAACTCAGGGTATGATCATTTTCAAGAACAAATCTATTTGATGTACTACATTTGAGTGGGATTAACAATAGCAGTGATTAGTAGTAAGAGTGCTAGTGAAATAAATACCCTGTAATTGCTCTCTGTTCCAGCACTGACATTTTTTTGCATTTGTTTAGATGCCACAGCTAAAACCTGAAACTATCAGTATGACTGGCCTAAACCTCTTCCAGCATTTGTGTAATTTGGCTCGACTGGCTACGAGTGCTTATGATGGTGGCTCCAACTCCGAGGTGAGCCTGGATTCTGTCTCTTGCTTTTCTTCTCTCTGGCACATGTGGATTTTGTCTCTCAAGGCAAAGATAGGAAACCATCAAAAAGCGATACCTGTTGCCTGCATCTCTTTGTGCAGTTTATCATATTTTATCATAACGGAGCTATATCCACTGTTGAGTTTAAAAAACAGGTTTATAACATTTACTTGTCTAATGAAGAAGAGTCAAATGACATTCTGTTAGTCATACTTTACTCTGACTAGAAATGTGTTGTAAAATGTGTCTCAATTTATGTATTATGTGCTTTAGAAGTTTTTTATCCAGAGCAATTACCTCATAAATAAAATTGTATTTCAAATCTATTCTCCGAATAGATTTGAAGCAGGTTTTTTTCTTGCAACTAATACTGATTGTAGTTTTGGTTTTATGGCTTCATTTGGAAGTAACTAACTCCTCTTTGTCAAAAATGAAATTTCACTCTTTTGAATTTCAGCCAGTTCTCCTCATGTTTGACTTTGAAAATGTTTCTGAGAAATTTAGAGTTCTGTAGTAATTGGTGTGTGCAGTGATGACAGTGCAAGCAGTGGAGAGAATGAGATGTTGTTAGTGATTGAGTCAAGAGGTAAAAAGAATGTCTCAGATCAGAAAACCCTCACTCCCAGTAAAATAATGAGGCAATATTTTGTTTCTGTGCTTGTTTTCCTTTTGTCCAACAGTTGTGTGGCATGGACCAGTTCTGGGGCATTGCTTTAAGGGCACAGTCTGGAGATGTCAGTCGAGCAGCCATCCAGTACATCAACTCCTACTACATCAACGGTATCAGCTTTCATTTTTAGCTTTTTTCTTTTGCTGTTTAACGTATAAAGAATACCCAGCACTATCCTTTTATTATTCTTAGTATTAAAATGCATTGTTCCAAAGCTGTGCCTATAAATTGACTTGAACTGGTATTGCAGGTAAAACTGGTCTGGAGAAAGAACAGGAATTTATCAGCAAGTGTATGGAGAGTCTGATGATAGCTTCGAGTAACCTGGAGCAAGACTCTCATTCAAGTCTGACCATTATTGAAAGAGGGCTCTTAATGCTGAAAACACACCTGGAGGCTTTTAGGAGAAGGTAAAAAAACTCTATCGATATATTTGGATGCAGAATTTATTTCTGTTCCTCTTACCATAATGATGAGTGTCTTAGGAGTGATTATTAATTTAAGGAGTGGTTTCTTTATGTAAAGGAAAGACAGTAGGGAATAATGTGAAAGATAATAAATAAAGTTTAAACAGTTACCAGAGTTGGCCCTTCTTCTTGTATAAAAATGTGTGGATGTGTTCATGTTTCCCAATCCCTCAACAAAGAAACTTCTTAAAAGTTACTTTAATTTTATTTGAAACGTAGCAAGACTGTCAATAACTTCCTCTTACTGAAAAAAAGAAATCAAAACATTTGCAGGTTTTGTCTTTCTTTCAGTGTTCTGCAAACATTTGTGTCAAATAGGCTTCGACAAAAATGCTTTTCCATGTTTTTCTTTGCTTTAGGTTTGCATATCACCTGAGACAGTGGCAGATTGAAGGCACTGGCATCAGCAGTCACTTGAAAGCCCTGAGTGACAAACAGTCGCTACCTCTAAGGATTGTCTGTCAGCCAGCTGGACTTCCTGACAAGGTGAGAGAAAATTCCTTTTCCAGGCACACCCTCCCCTGCTAAATGCTCGTAATTCCACCGCTTTCTTGGGAAAATAAAACACCTCTTTTCTTTCAGATGACCATAGAAATGTACCCTAGTGATCAGGTGGCTGATCTCCGAGCAGAAGTCACACATTGGTATGAAAATTTGCAGAAGGAGCAGATAAATCAGCAAGCACAGCTTCAGGAGTTTGGCCAAAGCAGTCGCAAAGGGGATTTCCCTGGTGAGCTGTTCCTACCTGGAGATTTTGCCTTTACAACTGAAATGATTGTGGGGTTTTTTTTTTGCCCAGATGCCCCAGCTAAGCAAGCATTATGATTTATTTTCTTTAGCTGTAATTCACATTAGTTTCACCCTTACTTCTAATTAAGTGTTGTTTCTTAAGCACTACCATTTATTTGAAATTGCAAAGGAAATGTAAATCCTTTAAGTCCTTGAATCTGTTCAAATTCCATGTTCCAATAGATTTTCTCTCACATTATGTAACATTGAATGATGTTATTTTCTGTAAACTGGAGATTCTTTTGCACATGACTTGATAAAATCTCCATTTCTGTGTATCTTATTCTGTATTTCATCTGATTCATACACTTCTGGCTCTGCCATTGATTCAGAGTTTGAAGCCACAATTCAAATTCATAATTTATGCTCTGTATACATGTATTCCAGTCAGGTGGAAGATTTTCCTTACTCCTGCAATTGCTTTTTAATTTATGGTCATCTAGTAGCAGAAATGATTCTTCATCCTGCTTTGAGGCTCCTAACTTGGAATGTCACCTTGCTTTGTATAGTGAATATGCATCCTCTTGTTGTTCCCTCTTTGTGTTTGTGAGTGAATGAAAATTCCTGCTTTATCCTTCAGGAGGATGTTATATTCCTGATACTATGTTACAGCATTCTTATCAGTTATTGCTGTTCAAAATGTTTTCTGAATTATCTTTGTGTTTTCTTGGTTTTTCTTTCTCATTATAAGCATGAGTTAGCATGTAATGAATAATTATCTGAATAAATTCTGTCTATGAACAGTTCTTTCCAACACCACTATTAGTATATGTTTAAACATGATTCAGACTTGCTCTTCACAGTTTACCAACTTGTAAAAAACACAGTTTAATGAGATAAAATGTAAGTAAACCAGACTGAATTTTGGACACATTAATTGCCTTCTTTGTACAATCCTTTTCCAGCTACTCATCAGAAGCAGTTTTAGTAAAGAAACTGTCTTGTTTTCCACTACATAGCAGAAAGTATTTATTTTTGTTGTAACTGGCATTTTAGAAACGCATGGTCATGTTGGGCAAAGTGTGCTTGTTAGAAGAGAAGCTTGGTTGTCTGCACCAAATGGAATTAAATTCTTAATCTTTTAATGGTTCAGGTTTTTTGTTCAGTGTTGAGTTCTTTGCAGGGTGTTCTCAGTTTTTACCTTCTGAAGTGGGTGTGACTTTTTTGGTTCCAACTTACACTTAAGTAAGATTAATCAATGCTTCTTTGACTTGACCACAAGTGCATGGTACAAGGGCATTTTGTTGATGATCACAATCATTTTCCATTATCCTTCTGTGGCACAGTGTCTATAAAATATGGAAGGCATGTTTGAATTTGTATTATAAACACTTTTAACTACAAAGTTGGGTGACCTGGTATTGCAAAGGTTATTTGTGAATACATGCAAGTAAATTTAGTTTAATGTAATAACCACTTTTCTTTAGGAAATGACATGAAGTTTTTGCTTCTACTGAGGGGTGTACTATTAAGACTGTGAAACTGAAACTATGATTCCAGAATTTTGCTGAAATAGGCTTTTATCCTAGGTGGCCTCATGGGACCTGTGAGAATGATTTCATCTGGGCATGAACTGACAACTGACTATGATGAGAAAACTCTCCATGAGCTGGGGTTTAAGGATATGCAGGTACTGGCAGCATGAGAGCAGGCCCTGGGAACGGTGGCCAAGGCTTGGCTCTTGTGTTCTGCAGCTGATTGCTGTGCTGAAGGGTGGGTGGGTGTGATCAATCCCTGGGGTGATACCAGCGCAGGACTGGAGTCTCCCCAGCCTCAGGGACAGAATTGGGAGTGTGATGCCTTGGGAAGGCTGACCTAGAGCAGAGGCCGGACAGAGCTAAAGAATAAATTAGAGATTTATTAAAAGAATCTCCTCAATGGATCCACCTTGGGCAGCACAAGAGCCCAGCCAGGGCTGCACCCCAGGTGAACCCAAAATGGTCACAGAAATGGATGACTGGTCACAAAGGTCTCTCACTTTTCTAAGTTCTGGTCCATTTGCATATTGGAGTTAATTTTCCAATTACAGCTCCAGCCCATGAAATCCCATCCTTCTTGTTTTTCTCTCTTCAGTCCATGTTGTTTCCACTCTTGGGTCTGAGATTTTGGTCATTTGTCCTTGGTCCCCAGCTAGAGAAGGAATTGCTTTGTCTCCCTGCTCTGTGAAGAGAGCTCACCATCCCTTAATATGAAGCCCAGACCCACACATTAAAGCAGCACAGAATCTGAAAAATATAGAAGCTAAAACCTGAGGCATCAAGTGCAGCTACACCATGAATGCCTTAAGTGAAAGCAAACCCAAACTTCATTTATGGCACTTGCTGAAAATGCTGCAAAGCCAAGATTTGACTACAAAACTGAAACGTAAACTTTAAGAAATTTAGAGATTTTAAAAGAGCTAAGATTTTAGTTAGAAATAAGCTTTATTGGAATTAATTAAAATAAATGTGTAGGCCTTGCTTGATGAAGTTAAGAGTTAGTAGTTAACTAATAATTGATTGCTTGTCAACACAATGTTTAGTTAGCTGGGTTTGTAATGAGGAATATAGAAACTGACAAATAGCTTTTAGGAACATAAGACAATTGTGGGCCTCTTCTGTTCCGAAACCAACTACAGATAAGAAATGGGAGTTCTACCAAGGTTCATTTGTCACATTTGCATTGAAAAGGTAGAAAGGTCAGAATGAGGAAGACTTCATTTACTTCCTCATTTTGGGACCTCTCCCCATGAAAGGGACCACTGACCCATTTCAAGGAACAAACTACACATGCTTAATAGCTTTTGAACTGATTAGCATACGAAGCGAGGAATAGGATGTACCAAAATGATGAATATGTATTTGTATTTTGGGTATTCAACACTTGTATGGATAAGAGGACTCTGTAATCACCTGAGGGGCGCGGTGTGTATTTGGGAGCTATCCCGCATGCCGCCCGGCGTTGTAATAAACATACACTTTCTAACTTTAAACTGTTAGAAAGTTTTTGTCTGTCATAGGTGGATATCTGTGCTAGATCAATATCCATATTTCTTTAATAAATCAAAACAAAAATTGGTCTTTAAGTTTTTAATTCTGACCCTTGTGAAAACATTCCATGGTTTGCCATAAAGTTTTGTCTCTGCTCCTTGTCTGTCTGTTCCAGATGGTGTTTGTGTCCCTCGGTGCCCCCAGGAGAGAACGCAAAGGTGAAGGTGTCCAGCTCCCAGCGTCCTGCCTACCTCCTCCTCAGAAGGACAACATTCCAATGCTTTTACTCCTGCAAGAACCTCATCTTACCACCCTGTTTGATTTGTTAGAGATGCTGGCCTCCTTTAAGCCTCCTTCTGGAGAAGTGGCTATGGAAGACAGTGAGGTAATTTAGAGTAATTTTATTAGAACAATTATATTTAAGTCTTATTTCATTTGATCTGGTTTTCCTGTGTAGCCTATTTTTTGTCTACTCTGTACACTTACTAGAGATGTTTATTCCCTGCTCATTCACGTGGTAAAATCGTCATAATTCTCCTTTGTTCTTAGCAATAATATTTTTCTGATACATTTGGATGTTTTAAATATTGTAGAAGCTATAAACGCAATTCTTAAGAAACAATATTGATTATTTAAGTAGGCGTGGTGACTCATCATGGGAATTGGCCTGAAGAAAGGTTTGTAAAGTTTTATTGTAAAAACCCAAGCTTTATCTTGTATGCAATCATTAACTTGAGGGAAATTAAATCATATATAGTACATTTGAACCTGTAATTTATTTATAAGTTTTATCTGCATTTAAATATTTCAAAATATGTGATATGATTTAAAGATCATGTAACTTAGTTTCTTGCAAGTTGAGACCTCAATTATCATGTCCTAATTACAGATTTAGTTATTAGATAGGAAACAGCTTATTAATTACAAATAAATACATTTTTGGGCTTTGAAATGTCATTTTCTCAAAGAAGTTCACCATAAGAATGGTTATGGTTTGGTTTGTCAGAGTGCAAGGTGCGAAGAGCTTCATCTCCACGCAGAAAACTTATCCAGACGTGTCTGGGAACTGTTAATGCTCCTACCAACGTGCCCTAATATGCTGCAGGCATTCCAGAATATTTCTGATGAGCAGGTGAACAAAATTTTACATGTTTATCTTTATTATACTTTAATTTTTTAGCATCCAATCCTTTAGCTGAAATTTCCCCAAATAGGAATGTAACATAGTAAATCTGTTAACTTACAAGAGTAAACCTAATCTAAAACTAAACAAAGATGTCAGCTTAGCTCTCAAAGTTTGCTTTTATCATTTATTTTCAATGTTTGTTTTATAAATTAAAGAATAGTCAGTACTAATGACTTTGTACTTGAATTGAAAGAGCAGTTTCTTCAGCTGTAGCCTGGCTTTTAACACTGTGGCTGTTGTGACAGTGATAGTTTTGTACTCTGTTCCCTCAGTTCATAGTATGGGTTGCTTGGAAGCACAGTTGATTTCTTGTCCTACAGATATAAATATTACTCAACCGCTTTAGAAGCGGTTGAAATTATAATCCCAACTGATTTTAGACATTACAGCTTTTCATGCACACATGCATCAAAATTTTGGTGGCAGTTACAATGTGATGTTTTGCTTTCCTCTAATGTAAAATGGTGTGTATTTTAGCATATAGTAATGTTGCCTTTTTATTATTCAGATTGTTAATCATGTGTAGAAATCTGCTTGAAATTGTCTAATTTCAGGTAACAGATGAAATAAAATCCCAAATAATTTGTCCGTGCCACTTGAAAAATCTTCTCCCTGAATTTTTTGATAGATGAGCATTACATATAATTGTATTAACTTTTTTCTTTTTTTAAAATCTTTTAAGGGTAATGATGGCTTTAGCTGGAAGGACCTTCTGCGAATTAAAAGTGCCCATAAACTTTTGTATGCCCTGGAGATTATTGAAGCTTTGGGAAAGCCCAACAGGAGGATAAGACGTGAATCTACGGTAATTTTCTTGCACAAAATGTCTGTGTTTCTCTGAACCAAAGTGTATATTGATGATTTATTTTATAATATTAAAATTCTTTAGCTATTTTTACAGTTCATCTTGTTTATCTTTAGGGAAGTTACAGTGATCTTTACCCAGACTCAGATGATTCAAGTGAAGATCAAATAGAAAACAGTAAAAACACGTGGAGCTGCAAGGTTTGTTTTTCCTACAGTATTCCATGATAACTAAGAGAGTTTTTCAAGTCATATATAAAATAAAAACCCATTTAAAATATTATCTCTCCTAAAGTCGCTTATCTCAAATTTAGGGATAACATTTGCAAGTTTTTCTGTGTTATCAGGCTTGTAAACTTGTGGTAGCCATGTACAATTATTTCATTTGCTTTCATAAAATATCCAGCTGAAAAGTTTATAATTTATTTATTAATTTCTAAAGCTTAGGTTGGTATCTAACTGATCTTAGTGGTATTTCTGTATCTGCTTTTTCTCACATTGGTTCCATAATATATTTACAGTTTGTTGCTGCTGGAGGACTCCAACAGTTACTGGAAATTTTCAATTCTGGAATCCTGGAGCCTAAGGAACAAGAATCGTGGACTGTGGTAGGTGTTCAGTCACTCTTTCTCTCCAGAAGAACATTCCTGGTATTTGTAAAGACATTTAATACTTTGAGCCTTTGTTACAGTTATTTTTCTGTTGCAAAATAGATTAATTCTGTGATTGAAACCACCAGAGTCTATGTAGTAGCATCTTTTTTTGAATATTTTATATTCCTGGAAGAGCTTATTTAAAAAAAGAAAGTATACATATACGTCCGCTTTTTTATGTTTTAAAACCACCCTTTCTGTTTTTCTGTGGGTTTTGGGGAGGGCTGTCCATTATTAACATTGTAGCTCATGGAACCTTAGAGGGAAAAAACCTGTGTTCCTTCCTCAGGAATGATTGCAACTGCATTGATATTACTATAACAGATCATACTTCTTTAAAGAAATCAAAAGTAGCCAAACAAGAATGGAGTGTTTATTTCTGCTCTTTTTTTCTGCTTATTTTAGGGAAGGTTGTTATTTGGAGAATTATTTATTATAGTCTGTGCTAAAAGCAGTAATCTGTTAATTATCTTTTCCTTGTCTAAGAGGCTTAAGAAATACCATTTTCCATTGCTGTCAGTGAGACAATTAGCACAGTGGCTGTGGTGCTAATAAAGACACTTTACAATAATTAACATGTTATATAATGATGACTAATAATCATCTTTTGCATTATTCTATCATTAGTTTGAGCTGAATTCAAGTTACTTTAGTTTTTTCTCCTTTATACCATGCTGAGTTTTTCAGCTGCAAATTCCATAGCAGGCATTGAATTATGTGTAAAATAAATCCCTCAAAATTGAAGATTCCTTTTCCTTCCCTTCCCAGTGGCAGCTGGACTGTCTTGCTTGCTTGCTGAAGCTGATCTGCCAGTTTGCAGTGGATCCCTCAGATCTGGATTTGGCTTACCATGATGTCTTTGCCTGGTCTGGGGTAGCAGAGAGCCACAGGAAAAGGACGTGGCCGGGCAAATCCAGGAAGACGACGAGTGACCACGTCAAGGGCCTTCATATCCCTCGGCTGACAGAGGTAGGAGACACACAGAGGTTCTGTGAGCTGTAGGAAACTACTCCTTTTCTAAAAGAGTAAATGGGAAGTCCTTGTTTCAGTAATAGAAACATGCAGTGGAAAAGGTAGTAGTACTAATTTCTCAGTAATTTAATTGATCTCTTACTTGTTCTCGAGAAAAGTAATTGAATAGTTTTAAACATAGCAACCAAAAGGTGTCTTTTGGTGATTGATGAACCCATTACATGGGAATTCAGAATTCCAGTGCTTTGTCACTGTTTCTTAGATTTTGTTTCCTAAATTGATCAGTCCTTTTTTACAGTAGCGTATTATTATTAACCTGTATTTATAACATGAGCTGCCCTTGTCCTTGTTAAATCCATGTTGGATTCCTTTAGTAAACACTAAAATAACTTTATTAGGGTTACCTGAGTGAGTGTGAACTTACCTGCAGCTGTAAACCTTCCTGCCAGATTCCTGCATGCTGATTTCCTAGAGCAGGCCAAGCACTTGGGATATTTTGGCATCAAGGAAACGTTCAGTGTAAATCGACTTTCTTGGGCACAGGACCAGCTGTGACTGCCAAAAAGTGCAGGTCTGAACTCTGAGCTGGAGCAGCCAAACTTCCCCATTGTTATACCTGGAAAGACCTTAACTGTTCTATAAATATCAGCCATTTTTGACAAAACAAATCCCTAAATAACCAGGGCTACTGTCATACAGGGAACTTACCAAATGTATTAAATCTTTGAACATGTAAACGGTGCTGTTGCTTTCTCTAACTGGTTTTAAATTTTTACTTGTCAATTGATTAGTATTTTTGATTGCCGTGGATTTGATATTTAAATATTTTAAGATTTTCTTCAGACTTGGATTTTAAAATTCTGTGTAGTCTGTCAGTTTTGCTAAATATGAATATTTTAAGAGAGTGGTTAGTCAATAAAATGTGTTGATCACAGAGGCAGGCAAAATTTAAGTGTCCAACCTCATCCTCAGCCCTGTCTCCTCAAACCTAAGGTTTTCAAAAGGCTGTGAGTAGTTTATGCTTTTAAAAAAATATCGTGTTTTTACTGAGAGGATTGGATAAATGCTTGATTTTCCTATTCAGTTGAATTGTCTTCTTTTGAGAATGAAATTTTAGCATCTAGACCTAGTCAGTGAAACATGGGATTTTAGCTCTGCTTTAATGAAACCAATAAATTAACTGTGAAGATGCTGTGATTTGCTTTTGGCCCTTCCTCCCTCTGCACAGGTGGGTTTATTTAGATTCACACAGTGTGTATAATTGAAAAACAGATCAAAAAGCTTGTTGTTATATTAACTTGTTTTTTTTTTTTTCTTTCGACTTCAATTTTTAAAGGTGTTTCTTGTACTTGTCCAGGGAACCAGTTTGATTCAGCGACTTATGTCAGTTGCTTATACATATGACAACTTGGCACCTAGGTACAATATCTTTTTATTTTTGTGATAAAGCTGATCGAGTTTGCGCATTTTCATCGCTGCTTTCCTTCACGACCCCAGGGCTCTTCAGCTGTGCTCACATTGACAGCCACATCAGAGATTGAGCTCCAGAGGCTGTAGACTTGCTTTTCTTAGTCACCTCCTGCAGTGGCAGAGAGGAGAGGGGTGAGAACTCTGTGGTCAGGGTGTAAGGCATGGATGTATAAACTATAAATGACATAAATTCTCATGCCAAAATCCCTTCTTCGTGTTCTCCAGAGCATTCTCAATTTCAAGGGAGTGTAAAGGAAAAACTAAAATAAATTCACTTCATGTTGCTTAGTTGTCTGTCAGTTTTGACTTATTTTTCCCATCCTACTGATACTGAAGGCAAAATCTGACCTATTGGAGATTTTGGTCCTGTTGCCTTTTTGTCCTGAGAAAAGCAATTCTGTGTAAGGCTGCATTGTGGCAGGCAGACTGATGCTGGGGAGGTCAGGTTTTTGCTACACTGGTGTTGTAGAATTGATTCCAAGTGATGGTTAATTGTTTTACCATGTTTTTAAAAGATTGATAAGGACGTTCAGAGCGTTTCCAGTCTGCAAATGTGCTTAACTTTGACCTCTAGTTGAGTTGCAGGAATAATTTTTAAGTATCTATGCTATATTTTTGGTTTCATAACTTTTTATTGTAATTAATAAAAATTGAGGTAAATAAATATAAACATTTAAAGTTTGCAAATGTTTATTCAGAGTGTGGTTTTTTTATAAAGAAAACTAGATTTCCTCTGTGTGGGTCAGTTCTTAGCTCTGACATCTCTGTTTTGGATAAAATAAGGAAGGGGCTATGGGTACTTCTCCTTGGCTTTTAATCTTGTAGTCAGTAAAGCTTTATGGGGGGGACTTGAAGGTTTTAATAGTTTTTTTATTGTTATTATAATTTTGAATACTGAAAGCAATGAAGCCTTTTAAGATGAATGATTTTCCAAGTGGTTACTTAAGAGTAACTATGATGTGCCTTGTGTGTACTTGTATTTCTGAGTGATAATCTGTTATGTTCTGTGATAAAATTCAAATTATTTTCTCTTCTTCCCATCAGGGTGTTGAAGGCTCAGTCTGATCACAGGTCAAGGCATGAAGGTCAGTGCTGCAAAACAGCTGTGTAAGGAGCTAATAATAGGGATGGCAAATTGATGATAATTTATTATTTTGATTTATTCCACCATTAGAATGCTGGAAGATCATTTTACTGCAAGGAAATATCCATGGTTTCTGAGTGAAATCCAGTCTGGGTTTTCTCCCCAGTCTGGATTCAGGGTGAAATCTAGTAATGGTTATTCCCCGATCCACTTCCCAGGAGAAATCCAGTCCAGTTTTCCTTCAATCCTAATTCCAGGAGAAATCCAGTCTGATTTTCCCTCAATCCTAATTCCAGGAGAAATCCAGTCTGATTTTCCCTCAATCCTAATTCCAGGAGAAATCCTGTCTGGGTTTTCTCCCGATTAAGCTTCCCAGAGAATTCCTGTCTGGATTTTTCCTGCTCCTGTTTCTGGCTGATATCTCATTGAGATCTTCCCAATCCTCTTTCCAGGCTAAATCCCACTGGGATTTTCCCCCATTCCTGCTCCCACCCATCATCCCCAAACTTTATCTAAGACTAAGAAAGGGGAAAATCCAGTTTTATTTTGGGAGTGAAGCTGGGGCAGTGGTTGGAAGCATCTTCTGCTCAGTGAGTTTTTCCATGGGCAGCAGCTGCTTCCCTCTTGCCAAAACATTTCTGATTGGGCTTGTGGCAGAAATTCCATGTGAGAATTTTCAGCTCAAGTTGCATCAATGAGGAGAACAGCAAATTCAGACAAATCCCATACAGCACTTTAGCCTGCATTAATAACCAGTGGCAGAAGTATGCAGGCAAGATCCTATCAAAATGTAACACTTTGCAAAGAAGAAAATAGGAAATTCAGGTGGAAGTTAAGTAGAAGATGATGGGGCTACCAGGAATAAGCTCTTGTTGCATCTGAAAAATTTATATTAGACCTTATTCCAAGAGCAGCTTTCTTTATTCTGCCAAGAGGAAAAGCTTCATTGGCAAGACAGGTGGGGTCCTTTCCCATAAAAAAGCTGCCCTGGACACCCCTGGACACATCTGTAATTGGGTGTTCAGGCCTCGTTTGCTGTGAACAAACCGCAGTAGATACTGACCCCAGAAATTGCTGCCATTCATTTGATAGGTCTGTGCTTGGGTTCTTGCTGATGGCAGTCTCTCTCCTAAATAATTAAAGATGAAGAATGGTTTCTCTGTTGGCAATTCCTTTAAAAATGGGATATTTGAAAGTGCAGTCCTTGAAAGCATGCTGGCCTTATTACCAGAGGAAAGGTGACACTGGATGGAGTCTGAAGCACTGCAAAATTCTCATTCTAATTTCATTACAAAGACAATTCCAAAGAAATTCCAGAGTTACTTGGGGGCTGCAAGATGATTGCAGTGGAACTTTTGTTTGAGGCAACACAAACATGGCCGCAGAAATTAGTACAAAACAGGAAATCAGTGTGAAGATGTGATGCAAAGCACCAGCTCACGGGTCAAATAGTAGAGATTTAGGAAAGTACTGTGGCCCTCACTGGTAATATTTAATCTAATTGGATGGTCATCATTAGTACAGTGGTCAGTATTTAATCAGCATATTGGTAAAACTCTGAGGTTTTTTGTATGCTTAGTGCCAAGAGACATTTTGTCTTGCCTGTTACTGTGACTGAAATAAATGCCACTTTGGGCTGTGCAACCCTTCTGCCCAAAAAGCCTTTGCTGTTGCTTACAGTGAGGTTTCTCTCCTCCTCTTGCAGTCACTCACTATTCCATGTGGCTCTTGGTGAGCTGGGCTCACTGCTGCTCCTTGGTAAAATCCAGTCTGGCTGACAGTGACCATTTGCAAGACTGGCTCAAGAAACTCACCCTTCTTATTCCAGAGGTATGGTAGTCGGGAGTTTGGTACAATCCTAATTGCTGTCATTACCTTTGGGCTGCCATTAAATCCAGGACATGTGTTTTCCTGCTAAAAGTGGCAAAGTCTGCTTCAGTTCCTTGCAGTGCTGGGTAAGAAGTGATCATTGGAAGGTGGCACCTCTGTGCTCAGTGGCAAACCATGTTATAAGCTCTCACCTTTCTCCTTGGCTTCTGTTTGAAGGTCATTTTAGCATTGTCATTTGTTGAAATTTCTGGGTGATGCCACCTGACTTGAATTAGCTTAAATGTACTTCCCCCATTATGTTTTTTACATTATTAGATTTTTTTTTGTATTTGTTTTTCTGTACTTAAAATCACAGAACGTGGTGAATTAGAATTGATACAAACATCTTTGTCATGACCAAAGCTTGGTCTAGCTTTAAGTAATTTTTTCTCCTGTAATAAAGGCTTAAAAATGGTATCAATTATATTCACAGTAGAATTTTTTTGTATTTACTGGTGATCATTTAAAGGTGCAAGTTGGACATGATACGGTAATTCATACCTGTTGCTTTATTGCTCAAGCACAGAAAAAGTTTACAGGCTGGCTCCGTTTAAAATCCCTGGAAATGAGAGAGTGCAAACTTCCAAAGCTTGGTTACTCTGTGGATATTTTTCTTAATAAAAGGAAGAAAAAAATAGTTTTTCTAGTGAAATTAAATGAATTAGTAGTTACACAAGAGTAACGGTAAATTCAGGATTTACATAGATTTCCTTGATTTGCCAGATGTGAAGTTTTCTATTCTAGTCACTGTAATCATTCCCATAGAAAATACTTAACTTGAGACACAGGGCACAAAGAATGTTTTTAATTAGAATAGTATATTTTACATTTTTCTGTTAGCAGCTTAAATGCACATTATTTGTAATACCTGTTTTAGAAAGACAAACCTGTTCAAACCTATTCAACCCTGATGGCCTTTTAGATATTATGAGAGGAATTTATATACCTATGAAAGAAAAACATACAAAAGGAAAAAACTTCCAAAGAATGAGTGTAATCATGTAATTTTATTATTTTTCCTAGACTGCAGTTCGCCACGAGTCCTGCAATGGTTTGTACAAATTATCTCTCTCTGGCCTGGATGGGGGAGACTCAATCAATCGCTCCTTTCTGCTGCTGGCTGCATCAACCTTGTTAAAATTTCTCCCTGATGCTCAAGCTCTGAAACCAATTAGGGTAAGAATTTAAGAACTGACACGACTTTCTCAAAGATAAATTTAAAAGTAATATTAAAAAGTAAAAAATTTAAAATTAATAAACTAAACTAATATAATATAATATTTTTGTTGTGTCTGACATACTGTTTCAGATACACAGAGATATGAAGGCTTCTGGTTTAGATGTTTCCAGAAACTTTCCAAAAATGGTTAAACTGTGACACTGCAGTAATTTACAGCTTGGCTGTGCCTGGAGAAATGCAGGACAGCTTTTGGGAAGTGCTCATGTTCTTAAATTTCAATGTCTGTGTACACAGATATTTTAAAAAAGAGTTGAATTAATACAGTCTACAGAAGATTTTGCAATATTCGTCTGTTTTTCAGGAGAGTTTAAATTAGAGAAGTATTTACTAATTGAAATCAGCCCAAGTTTTTAATGTTTTGTCCAGTCTAATCCTGAATATTTTTGTGATTTGCAGTGGGTGGGATGAACTCCACACTATTCTACAAATCTTTTACGGGTCTGGCAGATCATCCTGACATTTTTTCAAGAAAATTAATAAATTTTGCAGAAGAAAAACAGAGCACACACTGTTATACTTGTAAAACACGTTGTTCTTATACTTACCTTAGCGGCTTGAAGAAAGTAATTCTCTTGTAACACAGTTACTGGCCTCACTGTGCTCCTTTAATTCAGTTATTTTGTCTTCTACTTCAGAACAAAAGCAATTTCTTTCCACAGATAGAGGATTATGAAGAGGAAACTGTGCTGCGACCTGGTTGTAAGGAGTATTTTTGGCTCCTGTGCAAACTGATTGATAACATTCATGTCAAAGATGCAAGTCAGGTAGGTTTCCCTTGCATTCATACCAGTGTTTATTGCTTTTAATTGGTCTCTTCAGACATTTTTTCTTAAGCTCTGATGGACTACTTTGAGTAGCTCTTGGATGTTTTCCATCTCCCAGTTTACTCTGATGTGTACTTAGCTCTTGGGAGCTTCAGGTGGTGATTCTGTAGAGTCAAGAGAGGGGGGTTGTTATAACACACAAGGTGAACTTAGTTGAAGGTCACAGACATGGGAATAGTGTAATTATCTGTGATAATTACACTGTTGATAATTCCAGTGTGTTCCAAGATGGAACTAATCAAGTATTTGATTAAAGCTGAAAGAGTTAAATTCAGTTAACAGCCACTTAGCATAAGTCAGAAAACTTGCCATAGAGCATGCCTGAAAATGAGTTTTAATTATCTCTGTTTTTCTGTGTGCAGTAATAACATTTCCTCCAAAAGAAGTCCATAATTCTTTCCCATTTGTATTCCATTTTCTTTATTTTGAATCAGACAACCCTGCTTGATTTAGATGCACTGGCGAGACACCTTGCTGACTGCATTCGGAGGTGAGCTTTGCCCCAGGAATTCCCTTTGGAGTTTGCATTGGGTTATTGTTGGTGGGGCAGAGCTGTGACATTCCTTCTTGACATTCCTTCTCTCCCTCTATGTGCATGTCCAGCAGGGAAATCCTTGACCATCAGGATGGGAACATAGAGGATGATGGGCTCACAGGACTGCTTCGCCTTGCAACCAGTGTTATTAAGCACAAGCCACCTTTCAAATTCTCTCGGGAAGGCCAGGTGAGAAGGACACTGCAAGACCACTGAGAGATCAAAATAGTACCTTTTTTACCACATTTTGATTGCAGGGCTCAATACATGAAAGTTTGTCATATTTCTAGCCTTAGGATGATGGACAAACCCTAATATTCCTTTATTAACAAGTAGCATATACAGTTCCTTCCCTTTCTATGTAATTCCAGGATAGAATTCTTCCATCCCTGTAGGTTTTTTTTTTCCCATTTATTGTCTTTAAATGTTTTTTCTATTGATCAGCATCAGCTGGTTTAAGTCCTTAACAACAGCTGATTTTGACCAGATCCTGGGCAGTCTGATCTAAAAGTAACATTTAAGCTCCACACCTGTGCAGTGGCAGAGATCTGTTACAAGATTATTACACTCCACCTGTGCTTGTAGAGTGGGAAAGTGGTGAGGCAGGGGAAATTGCTAAAAAACTTATTTTATATTTGAGAACTGCATTGTCTTAAAAAAAAAAGCAAATTGTGTGTAAAAACAACTTTAGATTGTTTTTTTCTGTAGACTCTACAGAACTTACTTTTTTCAGCTGAAGAGTAGGCCCTGATGTCTAATGATGTTGTTTATATCTTTCCTGTTTATTCTGTTGCCATAAAATGGCCCTGAAGGTAATTGATTGTCCAAATGTGACATTGCTGACAGCATTTTAAAAGACTGCTTCTGTTGTTCTGCCGGATAAGTGTGTTTAACTTAGGGAGAGCTTGCAGATTGAATTAGAGTAAGAATTCAATTCACAGAGTGCAGTGTGTGGAGGAGGATGTGGAAATAAAAATAGATGTATGCAAAGGTCAGATTATGTAGCTTGGATGTATAGAAAGCTTAAGAAAAGCTTGAGAAACTAGTCCTAAAAGTTACTGAAAATCCATGTCTGGTTTGTCAAGTTATCAATCCTAAAACCAGTCATATTTTGTGATTCTTTTCCAATTGGCATGTTCCTCTTTAGACTATAATATGGTTACAGTGCACTTTATGCAGTATAAGTTGTTGAAATTTGTGATTCAGAACTTGTATTCAATTCAGAAAGTTCTGCATGATAGAGGTCCAGAAAGTCTACAGAAGTTCCTAGAAAATTGTTCATATACGATTCATGTTTTAAGAATACATTCAAGGCGCTCATTGTGCCAATTTAACTGTTTTCCAGGAGTTTCTGAGGGACATCTTCAATCTCCTGTTCTTGCTGCCCAGTCTGAAGGACAGACAGCAGCCAAAGTGCAAGTCCCACTCCTCCAGGGCTGCTGCTTACGACTTGCTGGTGGAAATGGTGAAAGGCTCTGTGGAAAACTACAGGCTGCTCCACAACTGGGTCATGGCACAGCACATGCAGTGTAAGAACCTTTGGAGTGTTATTGGCCGCTAGCACTGCTCCGGGAATTCCACTTCATAGCTCTGCTGTTTATCCCCTGTCACCTGGAGTAGTGTCACACAAATGTTGGCATCTTAGCTCACTTAACAAACTAAATTCCAAAGTAATTCCCATATCACCTCTTCTCACATATTATTATTTAGAGTGTGTGGTCCTGTTAAATGACATGAACACACAGGTAACACTGGATTTTACATGTTCTGTACTCTTGTGCTGGATTTTAATTTCCCTTTTTCCTTTCTGACATGAGCCATAGGATATTTTTACATAAATCAAAGTGTAGAAACCACATGGAGGTACTGGAGTTCTGAGCAGCTCTGTCATGTTTTCAGCGCCTCTGGTATCATTGTAGCTGACTTCAGTCTGTACCCAGATATCTGCATAAAGCAGTTTTGCTGTGCCTCTTGGCTTCCATGCTTCCTGCCTTTTGGAACCACAGTTCCTATGTATAATATGGAAATCGCCAAAATTTCAAGCTAGTTAATATTTTATCTTTGGTTTACAAATCCTCATTATGCATTTTTAGCTTGCTAGATCTCTTTCATATGCCCATTTAAAATTTCTCTAACCTGAGGTTCTGTAATTTATTATAATCTCAGAAATTTATTTTAGTGTCTTACAATTCAGCAAGCAAAAGAGAAATGTGATCATAATAATGCTTTGTGTTCTATTATCTTATGCCGGGGGCCTTCTAAGGTCTCCTGTGCTCAGAAGAAATATTATGAAGAATATATTTTATGAAAATAATGGATATTTTTGTTTGCTTGGAGCACATTATCTGTTTCTGAGGTTGTCTCTATATCTCCAGGTGCAATCATTTGTTTTTAACAATCAATGTTTTCCTCACTCCAAATCTCAGTAATTCCTCTGTGTTGATGTTTTCTGTAACATTTACCACAGTTGTTACTTTATTCCAAACACTCTTCCCTAGATTGTTTGTTCATCCCAAGTTTTCCAGAGCCATCTGCTCTGTGCTCCTGCTCCATATCCAGCATTTCTCACTTGCATGAATGTTAACTTTATTACAGCTGGCAGGGTGCTGTTGTCTCTGTGATGTGCACCCAACACAGCACTTGTGATACCTCATTTGTTCAAGGGCTTGTTATTCCATTGTTGTGATCCAAAGATTATTGAAACTGGGCTTTTACAACTTTGTTATCCCTGTAATCTTACTAGTCTTCAAAAATCTTAGTCTTAGGCCTAGCTCTCCATCCTCCTTAGGAGAAACATTAAGGGAAATATTAGAAATTTCCATCCTGTCTTTGGTTTTAAATGTGTTTTCTTGACAGGGGGGGCTCCCAATTCATTCAGGTGGATCTCACTGAAGAGTGGATTTATGTATCTTCAGTTGTTCATAAAATTTCTTGCAATATTTTGGAGTTTTGCTTCTTTAAAGACTGATAAAACCCTTCAGTTCCAAGAGTAGGTACTTCACTTTCCGGCAAGTTTAAGATCATGTCTGGTGTTATCAATGGAGCAGGAGCATCATCAGAAGGTAGAATATAAAGAAATGCATGGTCATTCTGAGAGGAAAAAATTCAGCTTTAGTTTGCTTAAAATAGAACGTGAACATGGCAAGTTTGGTTTCAAGTTTCCCCATCTCTTCCTGAGAAAAAGCTGGTTTCTATAACAACAGTGAGGAATAAAGAAGATAGACATCAACGAGCCTCAAATTTGCCTTTCTAGTTAAGATCCATATGGAGAGGGAAAAATTTTATTACACAAATGAAGTCAGTCACTTAAAAAATCCCAGGGTGGGGAACACAAGGTCACCCTGAGAAAGTCCTTGTCAAATTCCTGAATGCTCTTTGTCAGATGGAAGGAGGTGGAAGATCCTCCCAGCTGCTCTGTGAAGTACAGAGGAGTCAACTGATTGCTTTGCAATTACAGCTTGATGAGCTCTAGGCAGGGAGAGATGCTGAGTCCTTACCTCAGAAAGGGTGAATTAGGATGCTGTCATTTAGGGATTGCAGTTAGGGGAGGGAATTTTGGATTATTCTGCCAGGCTAATGACCTCCTTTAGGAGGTGAAATGTGCAGGGGAGCTTTGTTTCAACTGGCCGACCAGCCCAGGTAACCTGAGGTCACAGCACTGAGGTTTGTTGAAACAGGAGAATTAAACCTCTTTTCTTCCCTCCTTGGAGCTTCAGGGCTAATAGTTGTTTTGGTGCCAATGCCAAAGTGAAGATTACAACCATTATTTGTTGTGCAACAGAAAATCTTGAGCGTCTGGTCTCTGAAGATGTGAGGATGCCAAATAGTTTCCTGAATTTCTGTCTGATAGTGTGGAGTGAGAAGAATCCCTAATGAGTCTTTCATCTGTGACAAAATAATTAAGCATTTAAAGTTTAAGTCTTGAACCCCACATAGCTTTTATGGATTGTAAAATAAATCCAGACTTTTTTGAGGGAATTTTTTTCCTCTTTATTTGAACATATACTTCAGCAGAGGTACTGAATTATTTGTGGGACACACTGTGTTTTCAGAGAATCACATCTTTGGGGATGAATAGCAAAGCTGGATGCATTGCAGGGGTTTGTGTCCAACTTCTTGGATACCAAGGAAGATTGTCTAAGCTGGTTACCATCTTCCTGACTGGCAGATGAGAAGAACTTTCCCATTCTTCTGATTTCTTGGCAGCCATATCAGAACAAGGCTCATGAAAGAGTCACTCAGCTCTGCCAAGCTTGTCTGGTGCCTCCCTGTGTAAGAAATCCATTGCTACATCTGGTATGAAATTCAGAGGAATGGAAAGCTTAGAGGAAAAGAAAATAGCTTTTTCAGTCTGATTCACTTGACATTTGGAGAGCACAGCCAGCCCCTTGCAGCCCAAAGTGATGTTGCAGGAGGTTTTAAAGATTTTCCTGAGAAATATGTAATCCATCTTCCTAAAGATCAGGGACAGTTTGGCTCGTGCCTGTAAATGTACAGTGCATAACCAGTGACATTTTATTAGTGTGAACATCAAGCTTTTCATTGTATTTCTATTTTTGCAAATTGCACTCTGAATTTACTCTTTTCCTGCCTGTGTGATTGCTGCTTTTCACAGCTTCCCATGCACCTTACAAGTGGGATTATTGGCCCCATGATGATGTTCGTGCTGAGTGCAGGTTTGTGGGTTTAACCAACCTTGGAGCCACGTGTTACTTGGCCTCCACTATTCAGCAGTTGTACATGATCCCAGAGGCCAGACAAGCAATTTTCACTGCAAAGGTGAGTGTGGGGCTTGGATAGAAATTTACATTCAGAATCAGTGCAAATACTGAAAAAATACAGATTTCCTTTTAAGACTAACATCTAGACAAAGAATATTTCTTCAGGGTTTAGTTTGCTTTTTGTGTAGTTGGATGCTTTTGTTGATGTCTAAAAGTGAAGAGATTTTTTTTCTTAAATATTTGATGTGGTAGGTTCTTAAGGTGGCAGTGAAATAAAATGTTCTAAAAGTCATGTTTCTGTTGCTTTCAAGTAGCTTGATTCAGGTTTGGGTTTATGTGAATTGTCTGTTGTTTCTTAACTGCTGATTGTCATTTTGTTAACAAATGTTTTTTCATGACTATTTATTAATTCCCAGAGCATGTTATCTCGTGCTGCCAGAAGTACAGCAGGTCCTGTAAATTATCATACGTTGGTTGACTTCCAGAGATTCAGTATTATCACTTTTGTCTCTTTATTGTAAGAGAGAAAGTATCATTTTGGTCCCTGACATCAGCAGGGCAGATAGAATGTGTGAAACGCCCCAATTGGCAATGACCTCATCATTTTCTGTTATTGTTCATTGCTGGTACTTGTCATGTAACTTCTGGATTTGCCATTTATAAATGCAAATAGAAAGCTTAATAAGAGAAGCTGCTGGTCTGCACAGGAAATGCCTTATGGAGAGGGCTGTTCAGAACCCTCACAACATCTGTGAATTAAAAAAAACTACTAATTAAAAAAAACCCACTAATACTTTGTAATACTTCCCCAAAAGCTCCTACCTGCAATACATTTTTAGAAAGTAGAGTTATTTTATTTTCAGGTTTAGTGCTGACATGCCAAAAAAAAGTGTAAAATAAGTATAAAAATTCTAAACAGAAGATAATAGACAGTGTGTTCCTGTACACAATCATTTTTCTTAATGGTCCATAATAAAGTAATTGTATTTTTATTTGGATGTTACATCTTTTTAATGTATAGTTTTGGAAAGTAATAAGCAAAAAGATCAAGTCTTCTTTTATTAATTTCTGTTAGTATTCAGAAGATATGAAACACAAGACCACTCTGCTGGAACTCCAGAAGATGTTTACATACCTAATGGTAGGTGTGAAAGAGGGTATTTTTTAGGAACTGTTCTATTTTAGAGATTCTTTGTACGTAGTTCAGGTGAATCAATGAATTTCAGAGGTGTTGGGCAGGTGGAGCTTCCCTGGTGATAAAATAAAATACATTCTTCATTGCATTTTCCTTGCTCCAGTATTTAAAGATTAATCCATTTAAATACAGCCAAATTTTGAGATTCCAGGACCAAACAAAATCAAAGCAGTTCCCAGGTGTTCAGTGTTGTTAAAATACTGAAACAATTTTGAAATAATGAAAAAAGCCTGAGGAGAGTTGAATGTCTTGACACTGGTTCTGTGTAAGAAATTCACAACCACTTTGAAGACAGATGGAGAAAAGAATGACTTGTAATGCCTCCCATGATTCATAGAAATTATTCATTTAGCAGAAAATAATACAGGAACAGAAAGTCATAGCAAGACTTACTATTATTTAAATCTTGAAGAAAGACTTTTTTCAAAAAAAAGCAGTATTTACAGGGGGTGCTGTGTTGCTATACATCCTTAAAAGAGAGCAGAGTGAGTCCTGCATTCCCAGTGTGCAAGACAGTGGAATGGGGATGTAGTCTAAAGAATTGCTTTATACTGCACATTCTTTTCTCTGGCTAAACACATCCTGTTGAAAACTAGATGAAAACATAGAGGAGTCTGAATGAGAATTGAGCACTTGGCGAGATTTTAAGTCAGCAATGTCCAGAAATACATAAATACAAGCTGATGTGCTCACATTTTATTTTGTGTCTGAACCGATATGCAGGAAGTGCATGTGTCACATCTTCAGCCAAGATATTTTATTTTAATGATTCATTTAATGAAGCATTTCCTAAATATTTTAATACTTTTTTACTAACAGTATTTTACTCACTGGTATTGTGTTAATGCTTATCAATTAGTTAAAAACATCTTTGCATTATAGGAAATTATCCTGCCTAATAAACATATTGTATGTAAAAGATGTCTCTTTGAAAACAGATCTTAATATATTTGTGTGGTACATTTGTGTAACTTGAAAACAAAAAGATTTGGGTTGATTCGGTTTTGTTTGATATCTTTAATCAAAGGAAAGTGAATGTAAGGCCTACAACCCAAGGCCTTTCTGTAAAACCTACACCATGGATAAGCAGCCCTTGAACACTGGAGAGCAGAAAGACATGACTGAGTTCTTCACTGACCTAATAACAAAAATAGAGGAAATGTCTCCAGAACTGGTGAGTTATTAAGAGGGAGCAAAAGGGAGCTTGAGAACTTAGGGATTTGCTCAAATTACCTTGACAGAATTTATTTATTCATTCATTCACAGAAAAACACAGTGAAAAGTTTGTTTGGAGGTGTTATCACAAACAATGTCGTTTCCTTGGTAAGTGCTCCTTCTCTAGCCTGATCTTTTAAAGATAATTACTTCCTAACTTCTCAAAAAAAGTGATTTCATTGCTTTTCTCTTGCATTTGTTCAGGACTGTGAGCATGTGAGTCAGACAGCTGAGGAGTTCTACACAGTGAGGTGCCAGGTGGCAGATATGAAGAATATTTATGTAAGTAATGCCAGGCTGAGATGAATCTCAGATCTCAGTTACAAAGGGCATAAAACACTGCCACACACTTGAAGATTTCAATTCTTTTTATCTTCACTCCAGTTTTGGGGTGTTTTGAGGTTGATATTATGAGGTCATTTAGTTTCATCTTTTCACTGCTCTGTGCCATCAGCTGGAGCCAACAATAGTCATTGACTGTTGTTCTACAGTCAATAATCCCTTTTTACTTGTTTTAAACATGCTGTGGTCATTTTATATGAGAACTGTAAATGTCAAAAGATTTAACATTTGCAAGTACTGCTGCTTATTAAATTAATTTAAAGCTTACACCAGCATAATTCTATGTTTTCAAGCTTTTTAAACAACCATTATTCCCACAGTTGAAATTTGAATTTAATAGATTAGAATTCGTTGAGACAGCTTGGAATATTGAGTACCATTTTTTATGAGTTAGTTCCTTAATTCTGTATGTGGGTTAGGAACTGGTTTTCCTGTCAAATTCTTCTCTCAGTTCAGATATGTGGTCTTCTGTGAAAAATTTTGGGGCTTTATTTTCATAACTTATGGAAATGTTAATTAAACTCAAAGTAAGATTGAAAGGGAGGGGTTTGGAAAGCAGGCCATGTAAGCACAAAATATAAATATCCAAGATAAATGTAACCTCCTTTTTTGTTTTTTCCATATAGGAATCTCTTGATGAAGTAACTATTAAAGATACCTTGGAAGGTGACAACATGTACACGTGTTCTCACTGTGGGAAGAAAGTGCGGGCTGAGAAAAGGTGTGGTCAAGAAGAAATAAATATTCCTAATGTTTCTTTTTAGTAAATCCCTGAAATCCCATTTGGAATAATAGTAATCCTTTAGATGTAACAGGACTGCTCTTTCATTCACTTTATATCACGTAGGCCTATAAGGATCCATGTGCAAACCAGAAATTAGAAGGAAATCAAATTTCCAAAAGAGAGAATCCAAAGTATCTTAGCAAAAGACACAGGAAAATGTTCATGACATTTTTTAATTAAAAAAAACCCAGAAATTAGTACCTTTAGAAACATTAGTCTTGGTTTAAAATACTAAATGCTTTTAGAGGTTGGTTGGTTACTCATTATGTAGGAGAATTGCTTAGGTTTTATGTCATCCTGAATTTTTAAATTAAAATCTGTAGCTTTAAAAATGTTTCCATGTTTTGCAAAGTCTGCTTATAAAGACAAAATAAATTAAAATTTCATGTTGTCTTGGTATTGCACCTAAAAAATTTCTTTGTTAGAGTTGGAAAACCTTGTTGTTTTAAATAACATGGATGAGAGAGTAACTTACTTGAAAATCATTATTGCAAATTTTATGAGTTTTTATGCAGGAGATGTTCTGCATTTGTTTTTTGGAAGATGGTAGCTCCCTGGAGTGAGGGGATTTGCATTGTTGAATTCATTCATGGCTTATTTTACGATACTGTTTTAGAAAGCTGGTTCCTGCCATATGAGTAAATTTACTGTTTCCTTCAAGGTACAATGACAGCTTAAACAGAATTGTTTAATGGGCTAAATTTGACCTTCCTGCTGCCAGTCAGTCTGCCCTGCTCTGGGGCACTGTAAGAGCTGAACTTTATGTCTTAGCAACAGATCTCCAGTGTTACACTTGAAAGAAATGTTTAAAATTTCTGTGAAAATACGATTCACCCTCCTAAGCTTTTGTAAACCATGTTTATTTGTGATCCTTCAGGGCATGTTTTAAGAAACTACCTCGTATCTTAAGTTTCAACACCATGAGATATACATTTAATATGGTGACCATGATGAAGGAGAAAGTCAATACCCATTTTTCATTCCCTTTACGTTTGGATATGACACCCTACACTGAAGATTTCCTCATGGGAAAAAACGACAGGAAAGAAGGTTTGCTCCTAAAATGGATTCAGCAAGCTTTGGCATTCTGTTTGTCTTATACACTGTGTATTTATTTGTGTATTCACCTCCTGTATACAGAACAGAAGCAAATAAAATCAAACATAGCTTTAATCAACCTATATTCCCAAAAAGTCACACACTGTATTTCACATAAGAAAAATGGCCAATTTTTGGTGTCAAATACTGTTTAATTTGAATTAATCTTACTTTTTTTTTGTAAAGTATGAGAGGAATTGCAAATAATTACATATAGTTTGTTGCTAATGTTGAAGTTTGGGTGCTTAGGAAACAACTGATTAAATATGCTATTGAATTCTTTCAGGTTTTAAGGAAGATGGTGGATATCTGAAGGAAACTGAGAGTTACGAGTATGACCTGATTGGTGTGACAGTTCACACAGGAACAGCAGATGGGGGGCATTACTACAGTTTTATCAGGGACATTGTCAATCCTCATGCTTACAAAAACAACAAGTGGTGAGCTGTGCCATTTTTATTTCCACATTTTTAATAACTAAAGCTTGCTGTCTTTGTTAGGTGCAGTTATACAGGGAATACATCTCGTAGGTTCCTCTGGAAAGCACAGGATGTTGGAATTTGATAGTTGTAAGGATATTAATTTATTGGCCTACAGATCAGTAGCCAGGAGAGTTGTGTGGTCCCCTGGACACAGGGGTGGCAGGGAGTGCTGTGCTGGCCTCACCACAGCCAAGGATTGCTTCCTGTTGGACTAGATTTGAATTACTGCAGTACAAAAGATTTCCTAGATTGTCCCTCCTGAAATCTGCTTGGTACCTTGGATGAGGATCCAGCTACATTTCTGGATGGAGAATTTGGGAAAGGGGAGGGACATGGCCATGGGAAGGAGGAGGGTCCTCCTGGGAGACAGAAGAAAGCAGGGAACACTCTGCCTGCTATTTTTGGATGTGGTATCTTCATTTCTCACTGGAGCCCTGGTATAGGAGACAAGGTTTCTTCTATTGCTGTTCTCTAGAGTAACCAGAGCATTTCTGAAACAGAACCAGCTCATGACCTAATCCCTGTTCCAGTGGGGATCCCAGCAGTGCCTCCTTGTTTGATGTTATTGGAAGGAAGTCACTTTGGGACCAGATTTTCATTTGGTGGGATCTAAACAAGACATTAGAAATGAATAGGAATATTTCAATCTGAGGTATCATTGGAGGTGCTCATGAGGCTTTATTTGCCCCTAGAGATGAGCAGCAGTTGTTTCAAATCCTCCTCCTGCCTTGCAGGTACCTTTTCAATGATGCTGAAGTTAAACCCTTCGACTCTGCCCAGCTTGCTTCCGAATGTTTTGGTGGAGAAATGACTGTAAGTTGTGACCTGAATTTTTGTCATGTTCAACTCTTCCAGTATCTGTTACAACCCAGGTCTTTGTATGAGGCTTTAAAAAGAAGCTGTCAAAAGTACAGTACAGGTATTACTAAAGAAGCAAAGTTAATTAGTGAAGTGTCTTTCCAAATGAGGTATTACTTTACTAATCTGGTTTTTATCATACCGTTTATTCAGGTATAAAAAAAGTGAGTCTGAGCTAATTTAGGAATCCTTGTTTGGGGTGGCTGCTTAGCTCAGACCATTGATGAAGGAATCATTACTTCAAGTTTAGGTGTATTCTGGGGAAAAAAGGGGCATTTTGATCTTTGTCTATGTCTTGTATTGTTGCCTGTGACATCAGTTGGAATATTTTTACACATTATTAATATAAACAACACTCAAATGGTCTCAGGTTGTGCCTGAATTGATCATTATTTATACCTGTGTACATGATATAATGCACATTATAGATAACACAGTATCTTATTAAAGCAGTCCTGGGCATAAGACTACTTCTTGAGTCTGGGAAAGACAATATGCTGAAATAAAACCAAAAAACTCCTTTGTTTGGCACATAGAATACCTTTAGATGCCTCTAAAGAAGAGGTGTCAGTGAGATGGATGAGCCAGGAAATTGCTTGGGATGGAAGCAGAGTATTGCATAGTGGCTTTGAAAATTCCAAAGAGGTCAGAGAAGAAAAAAAGAAACAAGACTGCTTTGAGCAAGAACTGAATTGTCAGCAACCCTCATAAATATCATGAAATAAATGTGGAAGTGAACTGCCACAAACTGTTAGAAAAGCTTGTAATTAATGGTTTTGCTTTCTTCTTGACAGACAAAAACTTACGATTCTGTTACTGATAAGTTTATGGACTTCTCCTTTGAAAAGGTATTTCTCTTCTAAACCTTTGTTGTATGATTATATTTCTGATTTCATGATTTCTCTCTCAAAGCAAAAATTATACAGATGTTTTTTTCTCCAAGACACACAGTGCTTACATGCTGTTTTATAAACGGATGGAGCCAGAGGAGGAAAATGGCAAAGACTACAAATTCGATGTTTCATCAGAATTGCTGGAGGTACAAGTTGATTTGTTTTAACACCAATTTTAAAACACTCTAGGAGGCCCTAAACACATCAGAAATCTGAATAAACATAAGAAAGCAAATATAATTCAAATCACTAAGGTGGCAGTCCTTTCATTTCACTGTCTTCCTTAGTAGATGGTCATGGGATAGGAAAGGAATTAAGATTTACATTTTATGTGAATTTTAGATGTTTTCTCATTCTGTCCTGTATATGGGATAAATCCCTTTTTGCCACCTGGAAAATTTAATGTCCCTGCTCCCTCTGGCCAGAAGTGTTGCTTCAGCATCTGCCACATTTTAGGTTCTTAATTGAAAATGCCTCTTCATTCCTAGCCAGCAAATCAGATCATGCTTTTAACCTTCTTGGTCTTAAAAATATTAATAGATTTTTATCAGAGTTAAATGTTTAAACTGTATTGCTGTGAAAATCACTATGATTTTATGTGATCAAAAACATCACTTTATAGAGAGGAGCAGGGGACATGGCATGAAATCCTGTTCTGGTTTAATGATGGAGAGATTCAAATCTCACTCTTTAGGAATTTATCAGAAGTTCTCAGAGCTCATCAAGCTTTGGGTTAGACTTCAGCTGTGATTCTTTTTAAACTTGTTCTCAAAATTTTAGCCCAAAACTCTGAATAATTGAGTTGTAAAAATGAGGCCACAGAAAGAGGAGACAGTTT